>NC_082711.1:12989699-13289699 GCF_030144855.1 Hypanus sabinus
TGTCCCACAACGCTGTTCATGGTGAGTTTAATGATCTCAGCAACAGGATCAGGTTTATCATCACTGACATATGTTGTGAAATTTGTCGTTGAGTAGCAGCAGTACAGAGCGAGATAGAAAAATATTACCTTAAGTTACAGAAAAAGTAAATGAAATAATTAGCGCAAATGGATTCATAGACTGTTTAGAAATCTGATGGTGGGGGAAAGAGGAAATGTTCAGTCTGTGTTTTCTGGCTCCTGTATCTCCTCCCCGAGGGTGGTTTCAAGATGACGTCCTGGGTGGCGGACAGTCCTCGATGATGAAGGCATTGCCTATTGCGGATGGTCTCGATGCTGGTGAAGGTGATCTCCTCGATGCTGTAGGGGACCACCCAACCAGATTCTACAGGGGACTGGAGGTGTCATTGCACATGACGGTGCCTATCAGTTTGTGCAACCAACCAGGTCGAAGGAAACTGACACATAACAAACCAAGATGTAACATCAGTTAGACCAAGGGTTCCCAGCTTTTTTTATGCCATGGACATCTCCCATTAACTGAGGGGTCTGTTATCCCAGGCTGGGAACTCCTGAATTAGACTACCATGTATTATTCTAGTTTAGGAAGTATGGGATAGCAACAGAAGAAGAGATTCACCTGAATGTCTCAATTCAGGGTTTTGACATCAAATATTGACCATTCTTTCCTCTCGCAGACTCTGCTCAAACCACTGAGCTCTTCTTCCTGCAGATTGTTTGTGACTCCAGAATTCAGCATCTGTGGCCTTTTGACACCCCGCCAGGATGAGGTCTGAAGTTATCAGGAGAGATTGTGTAGACTCGGTTTGAAATGTTAAGGAGGCTGGAGATGACCAGATAGAGGTTTATGAAATTGCAAGGCGGATAGGTTGAATAGCCAACATCTTTTCCACAGGGCACGGAAGTCTAGAACTAAGAATGAATGGAAGAAAGAAAAATGGAGGGCCAAGACATTGGGTGTATTTAAGGCAGAGATCGATTGGTGAGGGGGCTAGGGGTTATAAGGAGAAGAGAATAGGGTTGAAAAAGTATCAGCCAGAATTGAATAGCAGAGCTAACTCAACCCTATATCTAACAAAGTATTGGAAAGGGATTAGAACAGGTTCATGAAAATGATCATGGGATGATCATTGGTTAATGTACGTGGAGCTTTTGATGTCTCTAGGCCTGTACTCACTGGAGTTTAGAAGAATGAGGGTGGCAGGGAATCTCACTGAAATATATTGAATATCGAAAGGTGCAGATAGAGTGGATGTGGAGAGGATGTCTCCTATAGTCAGGGAGTCTAGGACCAGAGGGTACAGAGAGTGGATGTGGAGAGGATGTCTCCTATAGTCGGGGAGTCTAGGACCAGAGGGTACAGCCTCAGAATTGATGGACATCCATTTATAACAGACGTAAGGAGGAACTTCTTTAGCCAGAGGGTGGTAAATCTGTGGAATTCATTGCCACAGACGGCTGTAGAGGATAAGTCATTGAGTTATATTTAAAGCCAAGGTTGATAGGTTCTTGATTAGTAAGGGCTTTAAAGGTTACAGGGAGAAAGCAGGGGAATGGGGTCGAGCGGGATAATAAATCAGCCATGATGGAATGGTGGAACAGACTCGATGGGCCAAATGGCCTCGTACTGCTTTTAGGTCTTATGGTCTTATTGTTTTATATTTAAAGCAGAGGTTGATTGGTTCTTGACTCGTAAATGCATCAAAGGTTACGGGGCTTAAGCAGGAGAGTGGAGTCAAGCGGGATGATGAATCAGTCATGATGGAATAGCAATGCAGAGTCGATGGGCTGAATGGTCTAATTCTGCTCCTATGTCACATCATCTTGTGGTCTGGACCATGTGGCCAGTACCACCAGCTCAAAGGTACATATTATGAGATTGTTCTTTGACAAAAAAAACACTCTTCACTCACACTGAAAATATCCATAGTACACTTTTAAGATCAAAACGCCATTATCTGGGGAATTATAGGCCAGTTGCCATGACAGCCAGCTATAGTAACAGTAATGTCGGATTTGAAAGAAGCAACCCAGGTCTATTTGCAGGAAGAGAAATTCACAAATGGGAGCTGATAAAGGTCTGGAAAAAGGCAGAGCATTCCTCACAAGCGGAGTACAATACTTAGAAATTCCTACTTCAGAAGGCTTTAAACTGTGAGTGGCAATTTCAGTACCGCACTTCAGAACTTTCTCAGAGACAGAGTGGACAATGATTTCCAAGGAAGGAAGGTTGTGCAGAGCTTTGTAAAGGAGACAGGTGATAGGAGGTCAGGATGGAGGGTTACGGAGGTCTTGGTTTGAAATTAAAGGGACCTGTTGTGATCAGTTCCCAGGTTCAATTCCCGCTGCTCTCTGTAAGAAACTTGTATGTTCTCCCTGTGACCATGTAGGTTTCCTCCTGATGCTCCAGTTTCACCCATGTTCCAAAGATGTGCGGGCTAGTAGCACGTACATAATACGGGCGGAGATCAGCTGGTCAGGCAGCAGCTATGAAAGTGAATAAATGATTGATGTTTCGGGCCGAGGACCTTCATCTGGACTGGAAAGGAAGGGGGAATAGGCCAGTGGAGGGAGGACAAGCTAGGAGGCGATAGGTGAGTGGGAAAGATAAAGGGCTGGAGAGGAAAGAGGAAGGAAATTGGTCGCATGGATGTGATTGGGTGTTGTGGGCTTGTTGGGCCAGGAAGGTCTGTATCATGCTGTATCTCTAAATAACAATAAAGTAGACTCAGGGAGAACAATGCCTTAATTGCTGCTGCCTAGATTAGAGAGGATGTTTTATGAGGAAAGCTTGAGCGAGCTAGCGTTGGAGAGAAGGAGGATGAGAGATGACTTGATGGAGGGGTGAAGAGACTTAGATAGAGTGGACAGTCAGCGACTTTTTCTGACAGCAGAAATGACTAATACAAGGGGCTTAGTTTTAAGGTGATAGGGGAGGTGATGGAGATTGGTGAGCGCTTGGAACACACTGTCAGGAATGGTCAATGAGTCAGACATGTTAGGGACATTTTAAAAGACTCTTACAAAGGCACATGGATGAAAGAAAAATGGGGGGTTGTGCAGAAGGGAAGGATTAGATTGATCTTAGAGTAGGTTAAAAAGCTGGCACAGCATCATGGGCCGAATGGCCTGCTCTGCTTTTAAAGTGGTTGATGCCTGATTCACTTCTGCAAGTCCAGACAGGGTAGTCACACTGAGACAGCTGGCTTTCCCTGACTCACTGCCTGATACTCACTTTGAAGTGTTCCTCGGTTAGTGGGAGACTAAAACCAGGAGGTACGGTCACAACATAATGGGGTGGCCAGTTCGGACTGAGGTGTGATGGGATTTCTTCATGAAAACCTCTGGAACCTCTGGATTTCTGTATCCCGGAGATACGGGGGCTGGTCAGTGGATGTTACTACCGCTGGGGAGGAGGTACAGGAGCCTGAAGACACATCCTCAATGTTTTAGAACAGCTTCTTCCACTCTGCTATCTGATATCTGACCATTGTTTGAACTCATGAAAGAGATATCACTATTACTGTTTTGAGCCATTCATTTTATTCTTTATTCTCACTTGTGGTTTTTTTAATGCATTGCAATATACTGCTGCCACAGAACAACAAATTTCACAACGTATATCAGTGATACTATACCTGATACGGATTCAACACAAACAAAATGTTGGAACTCAGCAGACCGGGCAGCATCCGTGAAAATGAATAAACCAGGGATGGCCAACCTGTGGCACATTGCACCCCAGTGATAATAATAATTCTCATGCAAGAAGTATTAACCAAAAACCGATCTGTAAAAAAAAATCTATAACAGGAATTCAAGTAGCTTTGAGCTAGAAATGGGTTTTACTGAGAATAAATCTAAAACTTGGCAATTATTTTTAGCGATTTTATTATTTCGTGCACATCTTTCAGCGAATGTTATCTTCTTTCACATTAATCTTTTCTCAATTAAAAAAAATGTTCAATGAGTCAAACTAGGGGAGAAGGACTTTTGTTCTGCAGTCATTCCATAACTGTTCAATACGCGTTCGATACTTGTCTGATCCTGAAGCGCCAGGTGTGGTGAACTACATATACCCGTCTGGACACGTCCCTCTGCTGACTGCTCCTGTGGCTCCTCCCACAGACCTCTGTATAAAGGCAGTTGGAGGCACTGCTTCTCCCTCAGTCTCCAGAATGTTGTGTGGTTGTCTCTTGCTGCTAATCGTGGTCTCTTGCAGCTAATAAAAGCCTATCGTTCGCCTCCCGTCTCCGAGAGTTATTGATGGTGCATCGCCAGGCGTCTGCACCAGCGGTGCGTCGCAGGTTTTTGCCAGTCAGATTACAATTGACACTCGTGCACTACAGAGTTTTGCTTTGTTCGTCCCTTGTGAACATTTGCAGTTTTGTACTTTTTCAAAAATTAAGCCTTGTTTTTACATTCAGTTACCCATCACAGTGCAAAAGAAAAGCAGAATTGATAGTAAGCGTGAATTCAATGAACAGTGGGAAAATGAGTTCTTATTTATAGCGGGTCCGTCAATGTTGTGCATTGTTTGTGAAAACACTTTCTCACATATTAGAAGACATGATCTTAACAGACACTATAAAACACAACATCAGACTGAAATAGAAGGAAAACTGAAGCTATTGCTTGGGTCTGAGTTACGGAAAGAATATTGTGATTAAGAAAAAGGAAGAAATCAAAAGAAGACAAAATATATTAAAAGTCCCATTAAGGTAAGTAGTATTTATCTTGTTTTATATTAAATCAATATATCATGTAAAAATGCTAAATATGTCTATATTAACATATTTTTACAAGAATTGAATGGGGTACAAGAGTTGTATGACGCATCTGAACTCGTGCGTGAAAAAATTGGCGCACGGGATGTAAAAGGTTGGCCACCCCTGGAGTAAACAGTCAACGTTTTAGGCTCAGACCCTTCTTCAGGACTGGAAAGGAAGCGGGAAGCAGCCAGAATGAGAAGATGGTGGGGGTGGGAGGGGGAGGAAAGCAAGGAAGGAGGAAAAGCTAGAAGGTGATAGGTGAAGCCAGGGAGGTGGGATGGGATGGGGGTAAAGAGCGGAAGGAAAGGATTCTGGTGGGAGAGGAGACTGCTCCACTGGAGAAAGGGAAGGAGAAGGGGGACCCGAGGGATGTGATGGGCAGGTGACGAGAAAAGAAGAGGGGAAGAGAGAAGCCTGAATGGGGAATGGAAAAAGAGAGGGAGAGGAGAAATTGTCCTCTCCTACCAGATTCCTTCTTCTTCAGCCTCTTACCTCTTCCATCTATCACTCCCAGCTTCTCATCATTCCCCCTCCCACACCTTCCCCCTCACCTGGCTTCACCTAACACCTTCCAGCTTTTATTCCTTCCAGCACTAATTTAGTATTCCCACAATGCTTGGCAGAACCAGGCAGAACACAACAAGCAACAAAACAATAGCAAAGCACCCTCCCTCCCGTCATGCTTCTCACACAATCACACACACAGATTGTCCTCCAACTCCTGGACAGGCTGCTGGTCTCCATCTCCAGAACAGGCCTCTGGCCTCCAACTCTCAGATAGGCCTCTGATCTCCATCTCCAGAACAGGCTTCTAGTCTCCAACTCCAGGATAGGCTGCTGGTCTCCAATTCCAGGACAGGCCTCTGATCTCCAACTCCAGGACAGGCCTCTGCACTCCAACTCCAGGACAGGCCTCTGATCTCCAACTCCAGAACAGGCCTCTGCACTCCAACTCCAGGACAGGCCTCTGATCTCCAACTCCAGGACAGGCCTCTGCACTCCAACTCCAGGACAGGCCTCTGATCTCCAACTCCAGGATAGGCCTATGTTCTCTAGTCCAGGCTTTGACATCCGAACCTCCGATAGACGTTCAGGCTACAAGCATCAGTATCAATCCTTGGACTAGCCCAAACCAGGACAGAGAACTCCAGGTTTGAACTCTGGATGCACTGATTCACCTTTCCCGGTCGGCATGAGGGTGAATCCAAATCCCCAGATCCCTTGTTTCCCAGTATCCATGTCAGAGCAGAGAGAATGTGCAAACAGGGGTCAGGATGGGGCTCCGATCCCTGGGGCTAAGAGACAGCAGCTCCACTTGCTGTGCTTAAACCTACAACGGGGAGGGCGGTGATCTCACCAACACCCTTTCCTCCTCGCCCCAGGCTGAATGGACTCCAGAAGACCATAAGACATAAGAGCAGAATTAGGCCATCTGGCCCATCGAGTCTGCTCCACCATTCAATCATGGCTGATACTTATTTTCTCTTCCTCATAGAGTGGACAGCCAGCACCTTTTACCACAATACCTCTTGAGGAAAGTATAGGGGAGGTGTCAGAGTTAGGTTTATGGCATAGAGAGTGGCATGGGTAGTGATAGAGGCAGATACACCAGGGACATTTAAGATTCTCTAAGATAGGCACATGGATGAAAGAAAAAATGGGCAGTTCTGGGCTATGTAAGATTAATCTTGAAGTAAGTTAAAAGGTTGGCACAACATAAGACCAGAAGACAAAGGAGCAGAAGTCAGGCATTTTATCATGAGCTGATCCATTCTCCCATTTAGTCCCACTCCCTGCCTTCTCACCATAACCTTTGATGCCCTGGCTACTCAGATACCTATCAATCTCTGCCTTAAATACACCCAATGACTTGGCCTCCACTGCCGCCCGTGGCAACAAATTCCACAGATTCACCACCCTCTGGCTAGAAAAATTTCTTCGCATCTCTGTTCTGAATGGGCACCCTTCGATCCTTAAGTCATGTCCTCTCGTACTAGACTCCCCCACCATGGGAAACAACTTTGCCACATCCACTCTGTCCATGGCTTTCAACATTCAAAATGTTTCTATGAGGTTCCCCACTCATTCTTCTAAACTCCAAGGAGTACAGTCCAAGAGCAGTCAAACGTTCCTCATATGTTAACCCTCTCATTCCCGGAATCATTCTAGTGAATCTTCCCTGAACCCTCTCTAATGTCAGCACATCCTTTCTTAAATAAGGAGCCCAAATCTGCACACAGTACACATCATGGCTGAAGGTCCTCTACTGTGCTGTACTGTTCTATGCTCTATGACTCCAAATAACCTGTGTTTGTGCCCTAAACATTGGAACAGTGAATGGGTGACTCATGGAGGGCAGTTGGCCTTGCTCCCCAACTCCTTCATCCTGTCAAAACCAAACCTCAAATGGGGCAGTTTAAGGGAACCCTTGCTTCTTCAGAGGGGGATGAATCCCTTAAATCCCCCGCCCCCCTGCCTTACTTGTTGCTCCACACTGCTGCCAGCAGGTGGCACCCAGTGACCAACCTGGGTTTGTTCCGATTGGTGGGCAGCTGATGATGTCGCCCCACGAGTTCATCTAATCGGTCGAGGGTAAATGAAAGAGTTTCTACGTGGGCATCATTGTTTGTGGCTCCAGGTTCTGTGGTGTGGGAATTGTCCATGTTCCTGTGCATAGCTCCCTGGATATGGCCACACAAGGGAAACTGCAGATGCTGTCAATATGAATCAATATACACGGAGACTAGAGGAACTCAGCAGTACTGATCATGGAACACAGAACAGAGAAAAGTTCAGTGTGGGTATGGGCCATTCAGCCCATGATATTGTGCTGACCTTAACGATCTAACCCTCTCCATTTCTCTTTCATCTAAGAGTCTCCTAAATGTCCCTAACGTGTCTGTCTCTATCACCACACCCAGCCGTGCGTTCCAGGCCACCACTCTGACAACTCCCCCAAATTTACTCCACTCACCTTAAACAGATATTCCCTGGTATTGGTTATTGCCACCCTGGGTAAAAGGTACTGACTGTCCCCTCAGCCTATGCCTCACATAACCCTATACACCTCTATCAAGTCACCTCTCATCATCCTTTTCTCCAAAGAGAAAAGCTCTCACTCACTCAGCCTTTCCTCATACTCTGTAGTCTGGGCATTCTCCTGGTAAATCTCCTCTGCGTCCTCTCTAAAGCTTGCACACCTTTTCTAAAATGAGGTGAACCCAAAACAGAACACAATACCCCACTTGTGGTCTAACAGGAGTTTTATAGTTATGACATAACCTCACGACTCTTGAACTCAATTCCCTGACCAATGAAGACCAACATATACCTCCTTAACCACCTGTCGACTTGCACAGCAACCTTGAGGGATCTATTAACATGGACCTCAAGGTCGCCCTGTTCCTTCACACTGTTGAGAATCCTGCCATTGACCTTGTGCATGGCCTTAAAGTTCGATCTTCCAAAGAGAATCCAGTGAGGGGCTTCAGACTGAAATATCGACGTCTACTTCCCTCCACGGATTCCGCCCGACCCTCTGAATGCCTCCAGTGTCTTAGTATTTTATCTTTTGTTTGGGTGCATTAAAGCCTACGGGACCCAATAATAAATGTCCAACTTCAGGTGACTCTCTCTTTCATACCATCGGTATCAGAAGGGGCCACTGCAAAGTACAAAGTTCACAATAAATTTATTATCAAGTCTATATATGTCACCACATATAACCCTGACATTCATTTTCTTGTGGGCATACTCACTAAATCCATGCTCTCTTCTCACTGCTGCCATCGGGAAAAGGGCACAGGAACCTCAGGACCTGCACCACCAGGTTCATCAACAGTTATTACCCCTCAACCATCAGGTTCCTGACCCAGAGGGGATAACTTCTCTTGCCCCATCACTGAACTGTAACCACAGCCAATGGACTCACTTTCAAGGACTCTTCATCTCATGTTCTCAATATTTATTGCATACTTTATTATTATCATTATTGTTTCTTTTCTTTTTGTATTTGCACACTGGTTGAACACCCTGCTGGTGGGGTCCTTTGTTGATTCTATTACAGTTATTGGATTTAGTGAGTATGCCCTGGGTGGTGGAGCTCCCCGATGATGGATGCTGCTTTCCTGTGACAACACTCTGTGTAGATGTGCTCAATGATGGGGAGGGCTTTACCCGTGACGGACCAGTCCGTATCCGCTCATTTTTGTCAGATATTCCGTTCAAGGGCACTGGAGTTTCCATACCAGGCTGTGACGCAGCAGGTCAATATACTCTTCCACTATACGTCTATACCAGTTTGGCAGCAATGACATTCATGCAGAAACAGAATCATTATCAGTCACATACATTGTTTTGTGGCAGCAGTACAATCCTTCTTCATCTTAAGCCCATCACCCCTCCTGGGGCAAAGGCCAGCTCTCCGGAGTCCCCCGTCCTGGGCCGATAGAAGGTTGATAGGCCTTGCAGCTTCCGCTTTGACCACTTCATCTTCCAGGTGAAGATCCTTCCTCTCCCAGGGCTGAGACTTCAGAGCTTCTGCTGGTTTCTGTAGCTCTGGGTTTTTACAGGATGGGGTTACTGGCCCCTTGCCCAACCCTCCTCCCTTCACAGCCGGGCGCAGTTCAGCAATACATGAAAATGAGGTGAATTCCTGGCCTCTGCCCTGTTCTTGTAACCAATCTCCTTAAAATACTCCCCAACTTAAATCTCCGTCAACTTCCTTATAGTTATGGAATTTACTGTGGAAATTCAGTAACAAAGTCTGCCAAGAGATTCCACTCCTGTTAAAAGCAATGGGACAGTAGTAGAGCAATTAGTGTAATGCTTTATAGCAAAGATTAACCAGTTTGTACGTTCTCCCCATGACTGTGTGTGTTTCCTCTGGATGTTCCAGTGGCCTCCCACATTCTGAAGATGTACAGGTTAGAGTTTGTGAGATGTGGGCATGCCACGTTACCTCCGGAAGCAGGGCGAAACTTATGGGCCGCTCCCCACACATCCTTGGATTATGTTGGTTATTGACGCAAATGGTGCATTTCACTGTAAGTTTCGATGATTCAATGTCATCATCATTATCATTATGTGCTGTGTCATATGAAGTGGGTGATTGTGGTCTTCCCACGACGATCAATGTTCTTGGCAAATGTTTCTACTGAAGTGGTTTGCCATTGCCTTCTTCTGGGCAGTGTCTTTATGAGACGGGTGACCCCAGTCATTATCTATACTCTTTAAAGATCGTGGTCTCATAACCTGGGCTTGTGATCTGCACCGGCTGCTCATACGACCACCCACCACCTGCTCCCATGGCTTCGCGTGGCCCTGATCGGAAAGGGAGGGGATAAGCAGGTGCCCAAGGGTGACCCGCAGGCTAACGGAGGAAAGGAGCGCCTTACAACTCCTTTGGTAGAGACGCATCTCCACCTCATCGGATTCAATGTACGCTTGCAAATAAAATGAATCTTGCTGTAACTAATCAGGCCCCAAGCCTGACTCTGGAAATTGGGAAATAGAATTCCCTTCCCGCTTTGTCTCTGATTAGGTGTGTAACAGCCCACAACCCTGTGTGCAGAGACTGGGCAATTGGGTGAGGGGTGAGACCAGGAGTTGTGCTGAGAGGGGTCGGAGGGTTGGAGAAATGAGAGGGACAGAAGCGATATAGAGTAATAGAGCCATAGAGCGTTACAGCACAGAAACAGACCCTTCATCCCATCTAGTCTGTGCTGAACTACTATTCTGCCCAGTCCCATCAAACCACACCTGGACCACAGCCCTCCATACCCATCCATGTACCAATCCAAACTTCTCATAAATATTGAAATCGAACCCACATCTACCACTGCCACTGGCAGCTCATTTCACACTCACCATCCTCTGGGTGAAGAACTTCCCCCTCAAATTCCCCTTAAAATTTCATTTCACCTTTAACCTTTGACCTCTAATTCTAGTGGAAAAATCCTGCTGACATCTACCCTTTCTATAACCTTAATAACTTTCAAATCTCCCCTCATTCTCCTGCGCCCCAGGGAATAAAGTCCTAAACTATTAAACCTTTCCCTATTGGTCACGTTTTCCTTAAACATTTTGTCTTTCACCCTTAACCTATGACCTCTAGTTCTAATCTCACATCAGCGAGAAAGGTTGCTGCATTCCTTCACATTTTATGTGTGTTGCTCAGGGGAAAAATCCTGCTTACATTTACCCTATCTATACTCCTCATAGTTTTATATCCCTCTATCCAGTCTCCCCTCAGTCTTCTAGGCTCCGGACTGCCTATCGGAGAAAGGGAGGTGGTGGGTGGCAGTTTCAAGGTGGATTTGAACAGAAAAGCCTATTCCAGTTTCCCATGCATAATAAAGTGCATGGGAAATCATTTTTAAAACTTCTGCTATTAACACAGATCTCCTAAGCTATAATAAAAATGAAGAACCTAGTTTGCATGGCACATCACAACATGCTCTGCTCTGACTTTTTCTAGTGCCTCGGCAAGCTAATGTTGCCAGCCAGAACATCTAACAGTATTCAGCATTAAACCCACTTTAAGTGGGTAAACAATTCCCTTGACCCCAGGCAGGAGTATCATCATCGTCATCATCATCATGCGCCATGTTGTATGACATCATCATTATGTGCTGTGTCATATGATGACGGCGACCACAGTCTTTCCAAGACCATAATTGTTCTTGCCAAATTTTTCTGCAGAAGTGGTTTGCCATTGCCTTCTTCTGTGTCTTTACAAGAGGGGTGACCCCAGCCGTTATCAATACTCTTCAGGGATTGCCTGGCTGGTGTCAGTGGTCATATAACCAGGATTTGTGATCTGCACTGGCTGCTCATACGACCATCCACCACCTGCCCTCATGTCTTTGCGTGACCCTGATCGGCGGCTGAGCAGGTGCTACACCTTGCCCAAGGGTGACCTGCAGGCCAGCGGAGGTGGTAGCACCATTCCCTCCTTTGGTAGAGACATAGCTCCACCCTGCCACCCAGGAGTAACACACACAATATGCTAGAGGAACTCGGCAGTTCAGGCAGCGTCTATGGAGAGGAATAAACAGTCAACACTTCCAGACTGGAAACGAAAGGGGAAAAAGCCAGAATAAGAAGGATTTTGGAGGGGAAATAACACAAGCTGGAATATGGTAGGTGAAGCCACGTGATGGGGGAGGTAGGTGGGTGGGTGAGAGAGAAGAATGAAGTGAGGAGCTGGGAGCTGATAGCTAGATGATTATGTTAATTCACCAAAGCACGAGATTCCTTTCCACTCATGAAGAAGGGTCTTGGCCCTAATCATCAAATTGAAAGTTCAAACTAAACTTATTGTGAAATTACGTACATGTCGCCGTATACTCTGCCAGTCCTCTTTTGTACGTTGGTTGTTTGTCAGTCTTTGTGTGTAGTTTTTCATTAATTCTACTGTATTCCTTTGTTTTACTGTGAATACCTGCAAGAAAATGAATCTCAGAGTAATCTGTGGTGACTTGTATGTACTTTGATAATAAATTTATTTTGAAATTCCCACTCTGAGTTCCTGCAGTATTGTCTATGTGTGGCTCTAGAGTCCCAGCTTCTGCAGAATCTCTTGTGTTTATGGTATTTCTTGTCAGCAGCTTTATCAGAGGACATTTATTCCAAATAGTTAACATAACTGGTGACAGCCGATAAATCTTTTCCTCTGCAGCTGAACTTCCAGGAATTGTTCATCTAATTTTGGATCTCGTTTCTGCTTTGATCGTTCTGATCTTGCCTGCTTCCCACTTCATGCTTTCCAATTATACTGGCAGTGATGGTGAGTGATATCGTTGTAGAGACATATTGCATACAGAGTTCCTTAGGCCCAGCAGGTCGGAGCTGAGGAATATTTCCAACCTTTGCAGGAGTTAAGTTCAAGTGTATTCTCGTTCAATCCTATAAATGCAAACAGCTAAACAAAACAACTTTCCTCTGGGACCAAGTTGCCACAGGGGCATTCTTCCAGCTCGGGGTGACAGAGTTGAGAGTTCATACGTTCTCCCTGTAGGTTTCCTCCGGGTGCTCTGGTTTCCTCCCATGTTCCAAAGAGGTGTGGGTTAGTAGGTTAATTGGTCATTATGGGGTGGCACAGTAGCGTAGTCACAAGATCACAAGACAAAGGAGCAGAAGTAGGCCATTCAGCCCATCGAGTCTGCTCCACCACTCCACCACGAGCTAAACTATTCTCCCATCTAGTTCCAATTTCCGGCTTTTTTCCCATTTCCCTTGATACCCTGACTAATCAGATACCTGTCAATCTCCTCCTTAAACACCCTCAATGATCGGGCCTCCACAGCTGTATGTGGCAACGAATTCCATAAATCCACGACCCTCTGGCTAAGAAATTTCTCCTCATCTCTGTTTTAAATGGGTACCCTCTAATTCTAAGACTGTGACCTCTTGTCCTGGACTCACCCACCAGGGGAAACAGCCTTTCCACATCTACTCTGTCCAGCCCTTTCAACATTCAAAATGTTTCTATGAGATCCCCTCTCATTCTTCTATACTCTAATGAGTACAATCCAAGAGCCGACAAACGCTCCTCATATGTTAGTCCCTGCATTCCAGGAATTATCCTAGTGAATTTTCTCTGATCTTCTCTAGTGGTTAGCGTAACTCTTTACAGTGAACAGGGTTCAGTTCCTGCCGGTGCCTGTGAAGAGTTTGTATGTTCTCCCCGTGACTGTGTGGGTTTCCTCTGGGTGCTGCAGTCTGCGGCCACAATCCAAAGACGTAAGTTGCCCTGTGAATAAGCTAGGGTCAAGTTGGGGGATTGCTGTGCGGTTTGGCTGGAAGGACACGCTCACCACTGCATCTCAATAAGTAAATGATGAACTGTGCTGAGACTTGGCTGCTGTTAAATAGGTGGGTGGCTGGTCGGTCGGTAACGGCTCATTGGGCTGGAAGGGCCTGCTCACTCTGTGTCTCTAAATAACTAAATAAGAACAGTACACACATCACACACAGAACATAAAATAATATTAACAGATAAGAAATGTGCTCTGTAGAAGTACAAGTGCACGATTCTTACACCAGTGGTATTATTTTATTTTTCAAACGTTTCCATCGTCAACCGTGATATATGATGAAACACGAGGAAATCTGCAGACGCTGGAAATTCAAACAACAATACACACACAAAATGCTGGTGGAACACAGCAGGCCAGGCAGCATCTATCGGGAGAAGCGCTGTCGAAGTTTCCGGTCGAAACCCTTCATCAGGATAGCGCTTCTCCCGATAGACGCTGCCTAGTCTGCTGTGTTCCACCAGCATTTTGTGCGTGATATATAATACTATGACCACTTTGATCACCTTGCATTACAATGGACCCCGTTTTTCTTTGTTCTAACTGTGTTTTTTTTCAATTTTTAAAAAATGTATTCATTTACCGGATGTAGGCATCACCAGCTAAGCCAGCATTTATTGCCCATCCCTAATTGCCCTTGAGAAGGTGGTGATGAGCTGCCTTCTTGAACTGCTGCAGAACCTGAGGTGCAGGTACACCCACAGGGCTGATAGGGAGGGAATTCGATGATAGTGAAGGAATGGTGATATGTTTCCAAGTCAGATTGGAGAGTGACTTGGAGGGAGATTTCCAAGTGGTGTGGTTCCCAGGTATCTGCTGTACTCGTCCCTCTAGATGGCAGTGATCATGGGTCTGGAAGGTGCTGCCTTCGGTGTGTTGTTGCAGTGCATCTTGTAGATAGTACACACCGCTGCAACTGTTTGTCGATGGTGAAGGGATTGGATGCTCCTGGAAGGGGTGGGCTGCCTCGTACTGGATGGTGTCAAGCTTCTTGAGTGTTGATGGAGCTGCACTCATGCAGGCGAGTGGCGAGTATTCCATCACACTCCTGACCTGAGCCTTGTAGATGGTGGACAGGCTTTCACGAGTCAAGAGGTGAGTTACAGGCTTCCGGATTCCTAGCCTTTGATCTGCACTGGTAGCCATGATGTTTATATGGCTAGACCAGTTCACTTTCCTGTCATTGGTGTTCCCCCGGGATGTTGATAGTAGGAGATTTAGTGATGGTGATGCCGTTGAATGTTAAGGGACGATGGATAGAGCCTGTCTTGCTGGAGATGGTCATTGTCTGGCACCTGCATAGCTCGAATGTTACTTGCCACTTGTCAGCCCAGGCCTGGGTCTTGTCCAGGTCCTGCTGCAATTGGGTCTGAACTGCTTCACTATCTGAGGAGTCACGAATGGTGCAGAACATTGTGCAGTCATCTGTGAACATCCCCACTTCTGATCTTGTGATGGGAGGGAGATCATTGATGAAGCAGCTGAAGATGGTTGTCCCTAGGACACTTCCCTGAGGAACTCCTGCAGTGATGTCCTGAGGATGAGATGATTGACCTCCAACCACCACAACCATCTTCCTTTGTGTCAGGTATGATTCCAACCAGCAGAGGGTTTCCCCCTAATTCCCACAGACTCCATTTTAGCTAGGCCACCTTCATGCCATTATTAAATGCTGCCTTGATGTCGAGGGCTTTCACTCTCACCTCACCTCTGGTATTTAGCTCTTTGGTCCATGTTTGGACCAAGGAGGTGATGGGGTCAGGAGTCAAGTGGCCTTGACAGAACCCAGACTGGGCACCCGTAAGCAGGTAATTGCTGAGTATAGCACTGCCGATGACCCCTTCCATTACTTTGCTGATGATTGAGAGTAGGCTGAAAGGGTGGTAATTGGCTGGGTTGGACTTGTCCTGTTTCTTGTGTACAGGACATACCTGGGCAATTTTCCACATTGCCGGGTAGATGCCAGTGTTGTAGCTGTACAGGAACAGCTTGACTAGTGGTGTGGCAAGTTCAGGAGCACAGGTCTTCAGGACCATTGCCGGGATTTTGTCTGGGCCCATCGTCTTCACAGTATCCCGTGCTGTCATAGGGGGACAGGAGGCTGGACCCAAGTGCAGGACACAGGTACTGAAGTACTAGGGGCAGGACAGGAACAACTAAACAATAGACAAGATGTAGACATGGTATGCATGAGGGTTGTGACATTCAAGGTGATGCTGGGGTACCAAGGCAGGACCTTGGAGTTCAGGCAGGGTCTAGGAGTTCACTGGGCAGGCTGTCAACCTGTCAACAACGAGAGATAGGTAGGGACAGAGACCTCTGGGCAGGGCCCGGACCTCCCAGGCAGGAACACAGGGGCCTCAGCAGGTCAAGGGCACCTGGGTAGGTAGCAGGGCACAACCTGTCAACAACAAGGGATAGGTAGGGGCAGTGACCTCTGGGCAGGCCACATAACTCCTAGGCAGGACCCAGCCCTCCCAGTCAGGAACACAGGGGCCTCAGCAGGTCAAGGGCACCTGGGTAGGTAGCAGGGCAATACCCATCAGCAGTGAGGGATGGAAAGGGGCAGAGTACCCCACCAGGCAACAGCAATCCAGCCAGGCTTGCCCAACAGAGGCAAGGGATGGGAAGGGAACTAGGTCCAGGGTGACTGCCAGACTTACTCAAAGAACTCATCTTTCACAAGGAGAACTCCAAGCCAGATGAACAAGATAGGCAGGACAACCCTCCTACTCCACTCAGTCCCAGAGCCCCCTATATACACCACCAGCCGATGGGCATCAGGGTCGCCTCCTTGAGCCCCAACAAGCCACGATGATCCACAGGTGTGACTAATTGGGCTCAAGGGCAAAAGGAGGGATGGCTACAAGTCCCGGAGTTCGGAGCCTGTGGACTGGATCAAGACCCGGAATGCGGGGTCCGGACCGGACCATAACAAGTTCTTTCAGCCGTTTCTTGGTATCACGTGGAGTGAATCGGATTGGCTGCATTCTGACATCTGGGACGCTGGGGACTTCTGGAGGAGGCCGAGCTGGATCATCCACTCGGCACCTCTGACTGAAGATTGTTGTAAATGCCTCAGTCTTATCTTCTGCACAGGTGTGCTGGGCTCCTCTGCCATTGATAATGGGGGATATTTGTGGAGCCTCCTCCTCCACTGAGTTGTTTGATTGTCCACCACCATTCATGGCTGGATGTGGCAAGACTACAGAGTTTAGGTCTGATCTGTTGGCGATGGAACCACTTAGCTCTGTCTATTACTTGCTGCCTAAGGTGTTTGGCACGCAAGTAGTCCTGTGTTGTGTCTTCACCAGGGTGACGCCTCATATTGAGGCAAGCCTGGCATTGTTCCTGGCATGCCATCCTGCACTCTTCATGGAACCAGGGTTGATCCCCTGGCATGGTGGTGATGTTAGAGCGGGGGATATGCCGGGCTGTGAGGTTATAGATTGTAGTTGAGTGCAATTCTGCCACTGCTGATGGCCCACAGCACCTCATAGATACCCAGTCTTGGGCTGCTAGACCTGTTCGAAGTCTGTCCCATTTAGCATGGTGGGAGTGCCACACAGCACAGGGGAGGGTTTCCTCAATGTGGAGACAGAACTTAGTATTGTTGTTAATTTATTGGGTTTCTTTTCTGTGAATGTTTGTGTATCTATCATTTTGTTCTTGAACTAACCGCTTACTTATTTATTCCCCATCGTGCTTGCGTTCAGTGAAGGTCCTGCGCCTCTGGCGGTGTTCTGGGCTTCCGTCATTACGTCAGTCGCTTCCTCTCAGTTTTCCAAGTTCCGGGTGGAGTCTCAGGAATATCAGTGCGCTCAGGTGTTGAAGGATTCTTTGTCGCTGTTTCTGTAACAGTTTTATTTGACCACTCAGTGGACCACTCTTCGTCTGGCTCCTTGCCTTTGACCTGTTTGGCATGGGTGACCCTACCAAGAGCCAAAGCGTAAAGCCCTGACTCCAGCCAGCATAGCTTTGTGGGTCATTGGACACACAAGCCTCCAAACCGTATGACAAGGTTGTGGTCCTCTTGAAGGATTGAACTAAGCAACACAACCCTAATCACCGTCCCAGTACAGTGACACTACAGGCGTGGAAGACAGATAACTCTCCCAGTACAGTGACACTACGGGCGTGGAAGACAGATAACTCTCCCAGTACAGTGACACTACGGGCGTGGAAGACAGATCACCGTCCCGGTACAGTGACACTACAGGCGTGGAAGACAGATCACCGTCCCGGTACAGTGACACTACGGGCGTGGAAGACAGATCACCGTCCCGGTACAGTGACACTACAGGCGTGGAAGACAGATAACTCTCCCAGTACAGTGACACTACGGGCGTGGAAGACAGATCACCGTCCTAGTACAGTGACACTACGGGCGTGGAAGACAGATCACCGTCCTAGTACAGTGACACTACGGGCGTGGAAGACAGATCACCGTCCCGGTACAGTGACACTACAGGCGTGGAAGACAGATAACTCTCCCGGTACAGTGACACTACGGGCGTGGAAGACAGATCACCGTCCCAGTACAGTGACACTACGGGCGTGGAAGACAGATCACCGTCCCGGTACAGTGACACTACGGGCGTGGAAGACAGATCACCGTCCCGGTACAGTGACACTACGGACGTGGAAGACAGATCACTGTCCCGGTACAGTGACACTACGGGCGTGGAAGACAGATCACCGTCCCGGTACAGTGACACTACGGGCGTGGAAGACAGATCACCGTCCCGGTACAGTGACACTACGGACGTGGAAGACAGATCACCGTCCCGGTACAGTGACACTACGGGCGTGGAAGACAGATCACTGGAGCACAGTACAGGTCCTTTGGCCCATGATGTTGTGCCAACCTTTTAACCTACTCTGCGATCAATCCACCCCGCAGAGCTCTGCTTGTTTTAATGTTTCAATGTGCATGCAATCAATAAAAACAAGTTTTCATCTTCAACCGCTCCTCCTGGATTTCAACGCTCAGCAACAAATTTGGGGCAATTTACAGCCGTCAACTAATTTCCCAACCTGCATGCTTTAGGGACATCCTGCAGCAGCTGGAAATCTGGAGCAATGCACATAAAACGCTGGGGGAGCTCAGTGAGTCAGATAGCATCTATGGAGGGGAATAAACAGTCGATGCTTCGAGCTGAGACCCTTTGTCAAGACTTGGCCTGAAGTATTGATTGTTCACTTCCTTCCATAGATGCTGCCTGACCTGCTGAGTCCCTCTGGGATTTTTTGTGTGTGCTGAATGCTCTAGGACAGTGAGAGCACCTGGAGGAAACCAACACAGTCCTATGTAAAAACTCCGGAGATGAGGGTCAAACCTGGTTCCCTGGAGCCCTGAGGGACTGGCTCTACCTCCTTAACTGCTGCCCATAGAGTGCTTCCCATCTGGAAGTGTCCTGCTTGGTACAGCAACTGCTCTGTCTGGGACCACAAGAAACTGCAGAGAGTTGTGGATGTAGCACAGAAACCAGCCTCTCCTCCCTGGACTCGTCTATACTTCTCGATGCCTCAGTAAAGGTGCCAGCATAAACAAAGACCCCAGCTACCCTGGACATTCTCTCTTCTTCCCCCTCCCATTGGGCAGATTATACAAAAGCCTGAAAATACAGAGCGGTTCTTGTGGGAGGAAGAGTTAGAATAATCTTAGAGTAGTATTTTATTAGAAACATAGAAAACCTACAGCACAATACAGGCCCTTCGGCCCACAAAGCTGTGCCAAACATGTCCCTTACCTTAGAAATTACCTATGGTTACCCAGAGCCCTCTATTTTTCTGAGCTCCATGTACCTGTCCAGGAGTCTCTTAAAAGACCCCTAACGCCTCCAGCACCATTGCTGGCAGCCCATTCCACGCACTCACTACTCTCTGTAAAAAAACTTACCCCTGACATCTCCTCTGTACCTACTCCCCAGCACCTTAAACCTGAGTCCTCATGTGGCAACCATTTCAGCCCTGGGAAAAAGCCCCTGACTATCCACACCATCAATGCCTCTCATCATCTCATCATCAGGTCACCTCTCATCCTCCTTCGCTCCAAGGAGAAAAGGCCGAGTTCACTCAACCTATTCTCATTTGGCATGCTCCCCAATCCAGGCAACATCCTTGTAAATCTCCTCTGCACCCTTTCTATGGTTTCCACATCCTTCCTGTAGTGAGGCGACCAGAACTGAGCACAGTACTCCAAGTGGGGTCTGACCAGGGTCCTCTATAGCTGCAACATTACCTCTCGGCTCTTACACTCAATCCCACGGTTGACGAAGGCCAATGCACCGTATGCCTTCTTAACCACAGAGTCAACCTGTGCAGCAGCTTTGAGTGTCCTATTGTCTCGGACCCCAAGATCCCTCTGATCTTCCACACTGCCAAGAATCTTACCATTAATACTATATTCTGCCATCATATTTGACCTACCAAAATGAACCACCACACTTACCTGGGTTGATCTCCATCTGCCACTTCTCAGCCCAGTTTTGCATCCTATCAATGTCCTGATGTAACCTCTGACAGCCCTCCACACTATCCACAACACCCCCAACCTTTGTGTCATCAGCAAATTTACTAACCCATCCCTCCACTTCCTCATCCAGGTCATTTATAAAAATCACGAAGAGTAAGGGTTCCAGAACAGATCCCTGAAGCACACCACTGGTTACCAACCTCCATGCAAATTATAACCCATCTACAACCACTCTTTGCCTTCGGTGGGCAAGCCAATTCTGGAACCACAAAGCAATGTCCCCTTGGATCCCATGCCTCCTTACTTTCTCAAGATGCCATGCATGGGGTACCTTACCAAATGCCTTGCTGAAATCCATATACACAACATCTACTGCTCTACCTTCATCAATGTGTTTAGTCACATCCTCAAAAAATTCAATCAGGCTCGTAAGGCATGACCTGCCTTTGACAAAGCCATGCTGACTATTCCTAATAATGTTATGCATCTCCAAATGTTCATAAATCCTGACTCTCAGGATCTTCTCCATCAACTTTATTGATTACCTTATTTGCACATGTAGTGTACATCAAAGCATTTGGTAAAATGTATCATTTGTTTCAAATCAAATCAGCGAGGATTATACTGGGGTCACCACACTTCTGACACCAGCATAGTATGCACACAACTGATGAACCCTAACCTTTACTTCCTTGGACTGTGGGAGGAGGTCAGAACACCTGGGGGCAGCCCACAGGGTCACGGAGAGAACGTGCAAACTCCTCACAGACAGCGGTGGGAATAGAACCTGGTCAGTGATTATTTTTTCTGCTTTACGTAGCACCTGGCTCAAGGACAGCTTCTGTCCCACTGTTATCAGCCTCCTGAACAGACCTCACAAATGATGAAAGATGAACTCTTGATCTCCCAGTCTTCCTCGTCACTGCCTCTGCACTTTCCCTGTGACAGCAACACTTCGTTCTGCAATCTGTTTTCCTTTTACCGTCTCGATATGTGGCCTGTTCTGTCTGGATGGCTCACTAATCAAATCTATTCTTTGCAGCTTGCTATAACCAACATTGTAAAACAATAGACGTGTTTTTATATTTCAGATCAGAATCGGGTTTATTATCACAGGTGTATGTCAGGAAATTTGCTCTTCGGCAATACATAAAAATGACTGTATTACAATAAGAATATTGAATAGATAAACACACTGTGGAATTCAATACCAAAATCTATAAGGAATACAGACTCAGTTGACGCTTTTAAACACCAACTCAAAACCTATTTATTTAACCTCGCTTTTAACGAACATCATTTTGTCTTTGATTTTCATGTTTACCCTTTTATCCCACTATAAATCACTCTGAAGTGCATCATCTGAATGAAAAGTGCTCTATAAATAAGTTATTATTGTATTATTTGTTTTTTCTCAGTTCAGTCTGGTGAAACCTGAGGTATGGCCATAGCCAAGCGCACTAATTTCTCAATTGCCGGGAACTTTTGGACTACTTTAGTGGTGTTCAGTGTGGCTTTCTGAAGATTTATTTAAATATAGCTGTGGAGCCCTAATTGTTCAATGCTGTTGTGTAGTGACTCCGGAATGACACCAGTTGTAGACATTACTATCGGGGCAATGTATACCCTGTTCATGGTCCAAAGTCTTTCCATTTCCTCTTTTAATTCCGCTTATTTTTAGTGTTTTCCACTTATTGATTTCTGTAAGTTATGTGTGTTTGGAATGGCGATATCTGTTGAGTAAATTTTTATGCTCGTTTATCCTGTATCATTATATCAGGACAGCTATTATGGGTTGTCCTAACGGATCTGTCGTGAAATAATTTGTGTCACTCTGACTCTAAAACTGGCTCAGACTTGTATTTATAGTTAAGGTTATAGTGGTTTCTTTTATGAGTGTGCGTGTCGAAGCAAGATTTTGGTGACTGATTGTGCCTGTGTAAGTATTCCGAGTAAGTTAAACCGCTACAGGATTTTGTTATGCGTTGGATTGTTATTATTATTATTAAATCGATCGATTGCTGGCATCCATCTGTCTCAAAGGACAATAGATCAGCAGCACTGGAGTGACCATGCGGGAAATGTGGAGGTTTAGGGATCCCCCTCACGGCCCCACCGGTGTAGTCCAAAGGAAAGTGGAGCATTACATTTGGCACCGGCTCAGCTGCGGGAGCTGGAGGAAGGATGCTCTGTGACGTCCAGCCACCTTAGGGCCTCCACTCCGGATTTTCTGTCTGGGTTCACTCCCATAGCCTTTGTCCCTCCCGAGGCTGCCCGCAAGGCAGTGAGACGATTTACCCAGGGCTGGGGATCCGGTTCACGAGCACCAGGGCGTGGTTATTATCGACTAAATAGTGCAAAAAGAGAGCAAAATTGTGGAGTGGTGTTCATGGGTTCAACAGAAACCTGGCGGTGGAGAGGAAGAATTGAGAATAAAGGGACAAGACACTGGTGCAGACACATGGAGCTGAAGTGAAAGGTATTTTCAATACCAGAGGATGTATGAGACCCTAAATAGCCTTACCTGTAGAAATATTTCCATTCTGATTTCTCTCTGTGTCTTTTCATCTTTAAACTGCTCCATAGATTTAGACACGATTAATCAATCTCATACCAGTCTATCATCCAGCCAGTCAGAGTGCACTCCACCATACACCTATAGGAAATGACCAGGCGGTACAGCCACACAGTAGCATAGCGGTTAGCGCAACGCTGTACAGTACCAGTGAGCTGGGTTCAATTCCTGCCACTGTCCGTAAAGAGTTTGTAGTTCTCCCCGTGACCGTGTGGGTTTCCTCCAGATGCTCCGCTTTCATCCCACTGTCCAAAGACTCAGCAGTTGGTAGGTTAATTGGCCATTGTAAATTCCCCCGCAATTAGGCTAGGGTTAAATCGGGGAGTGGGGGTGCTGCGTGGCGTGGCTCGAAGGCCTCCGTGCTGTATCTTAATAAAAAGACAATCAACAAACTCCCCCCCCCTTCGAAAGCGAGATGCTGTAGCAATCCAGGATAAAAACAAAATGCTGGAAGCACTGAGCAGCGTCTGTGGAGAGAGAAACACTGCAGATCAGTGAAGTTTGGTCAACGTGCAGAAAGAGGGTTAATGTTTAGGGTGGTCACAGGCTGAAGGCCTAACTGAATTTCTATCACCACGGATACTGCCTGATCACTTCCTACGGGTGGACGGTGCAGACCATCCTGACTGGTGCATGGCAGTCTGGAATGGAGGCTCAAATCAGTTATTTCTCTGTACCTCAGCACATGTGACAATACAAAAAAACAATTACTGATTTACTTCCAATGCACAGGATCGAAAGAGGGTTGTAGATTCAGCCAGCTCTATCACCAGGCCCTACTCTCCCCATCATCAAGGACATCTTCAAGAGGCAATGCCTCGAGAAGGCGGCGTCCATCACTAATGCCCCTCACCACCCAGGACATACCCTCGTCTCATTGCTACCTTTAGAGCGGAGGTATAGGAGCTTAAAGACACACTCTCAATGATTCAGGAACAGCTTCTTCTCCTCCTCAATCAGATTTCTGACTATTCCATGAACTCATAAACACCATCTCAATATTTCTTTTTTTGGTGCTATTTACTTATTTTGTAATTTTATAGTAATTTTTAAGCCTTTTCACTGTACTGCTGCTACAAAACAACACACTTGACGTCAGCGGACTGCAAGTCCAAGCCCACTGGAGACTGGAGCCTGTCTTGGGATTGAAGTGCTGCGTATGTGGTGTGAGGGAGGGAGAATGGAACTTGTTTTGTTGTTCTTTTGGCGATTTTTGGGTTCTACGTTGCTCTCGTGAACTTTGCAAATACGCTCCGTTGCGTGGCGAGGTTTGCGGGCTGCCCCCAGCGCGCTCTTGGTTGTTAACGCAAATGACACATTTCACCCTATGTTTCAATGTACACGTGATAAATAAGCTTTTAATCTTGAAATTTGATAATAATTCTGACCTGTTTTCAGGTTTGGTCAGATGGGCTGAAGGGTCTGTGCCTATGGTGTACACTGCTCTGACTCATTTTCCTCTTTAACGTAATAGTGCTTTACTTGATATGAGTTTAAATTTTCTTGAGGCATCTTGTGGCATTGTTTTAGTTATTCAAGCTCCAAGAAAACCAATTATTGATGTGTTGCATTTTGACCCAGTTTGCTGTAGCCTTGTTACCATCATTAAACATAGAACAGAGAACAGCACAGCCCAGGAACCATGATGTCTGTATCATACACAAAGCAAAATTAAACTAAATCCCTTCCTCTGTACAGGTCCTATATCAGAATCAGGTTTATTATCACCGGCATATGTTGTGAAATTTGTTAACTTAGCAGCAGCAGCAGTTCAAAGCGATACAGTAAAAGGAAAAACTAATAAATAAATAAGTAGAACAACTTACAGTACATGCACGTACACAAGCTGGATGAACTCAGCAGGTTGGGCAGCATCCGTTGAAGGGAGCAGTGAACATTTCGGGCCGACACCTTTCGTCAAGACAGTATATACTTCATACAGTATATGCATATTGAATAGATTAAAATCATGCAAAAAAACAGAAGTAATATATATTAGAAAAGTGAAGTAGTGTTCAAGGGTTCAATGTCCATTTAGGAACCGGATGGCAGAGGGGAAGAAGCTGTTTCTGAATTACTGAGTCTGCGCCTTCAGGCTTCTGTACCTCCTACCTGATGGTAACAGTGAGAAAAGGGCATTCCCTGAGTGCTGGAGGTCCTTAATAATGGATGCTGCCTTCCTGAG
Organism: Hypanus sabinus; assembly: GCF_030144855.1. Taxonomy (NCBI): domain Eukaryota; kingdom Metazoa; phylum Chordata; class Chondrichthyes; order Myliobatiformes; family Dasyatidae; genus Hypanus; species Hypanus sabinus. Next base: position 13,014,549 of record NC_082711.1, read on the forward strand.
ACACCGCTCACTAAAGATGTCCTGGGTATTTTGTAGGTTAGTACCCAAGATGGAGCTGACTAGATTTACAACCCTCTGCAGCTTCTTTCAGTCCTGTGCATAAGCCCCCACCCCCCATACCAGACAGTGATGCAGCTTGTCAGAATGCTCTCCACAGTACATCTATAGAAGTATTGATATCCCACCAATTCCTGCATATCCACCTGCCTGTCCAAATGAATCTTAAGCATAATGGTCAAATCTCCTTCCACCTCCAGCTTTAGTATCCTGTTCCAGGCACCCACCACAGAGTCATAGAACACTCTAGCACAGAAACAGGCCCTTTAGTCCACCTAGTCCTTGCTGAACTGCTGAGTCCTGTCAACCCACCCCTGGACCACAGCCTCCATACCCCTCCCATCTATGTACTTGTCCAGACTTTAGTTTAGTTGGCCATATGATTATCAATCAGATTGGTTTGGCACAGCATTGTGAGCCATAGGGCCTTTCCTGCGTTGTACTGCTCTCTGTTCTGCGTTTTGATCTATGACCTGCTCCACAATCAGCCTGGCCCTTCACTCCTTTCTAAGATAGGGCTCCATATATAAGAAAAGATCCCAGGAATGAAAGGGTTATGTATGAGGGCTGTTTGATGGCTCTGGGCCTGTCCTCACTGGAGCTTAAGAAGCGATCTTATTAAAACCTACCAAATAGTGAAAGACCTAGACAGAGTGGACATGTAGAGGATATTTTCAATAGTAGGGAGTGGAGGAGTCTAGGAGCAGAGGGGACAGTCTCAGAACAGAAGGATGTCCATTTAGAACCGAGATGAGGAGGAATTCTTTAGCCAGAGGGTGTAGCTCTATGGAATTCAACGCTACAGATGGTTGGAGACCATCAGTGTGCATATTTAAAGTGGAGGTTTGATAGCTTCTTGATTAATTAAGGTGTTAAAAGTCGCAGGTAGAAGGCAAGAGAACAGGGTCGAGATGGAAGATAAGACACAGGAGCAAAATTAAGCCATTCAGCCCATCAAGTCTGCTGTGCCATTCCATCATGCCTCTCAACTCCATTCTCCTGCCTTCTCACAGTAACCTTCGACCCCGTTACTACGGGATGTATAAAATCATGAGGGACATAGATATGGGTGAATGTGCATAATACTTATCTCAGGGAAAGAGAATCAGTAACTACAAGGCATCGGCTTAAGATGAAAGGGGAAAGATTTAAATGGGATCTGAGGGGGTAAATTTAGGAGGACACATGAGGGGTGAGAAGGTTCACATTCCTGGGTGTTAACATCCATCCTGGGCACAACGTGTTGATGCAGTTGTGGAAAAGGCAGGCAGCCCTCTCCACTTCATCTGCTGTTTCAGAAGATTTGGTATTTCACTAAAGATCCAGCACGTTGATACGGATGTCTGCTGAAGAGCGTTCCGAATGGCGCCATCGTCCCCCTGGGGTGGAGGCTCCAATACGGAGGATCAGAAGAAAGATGCACAGGGTTGGAGACTCAGCCAGCTCAACCTTCAAAAGGTGATGCCTCAAGGTCACGGCATGACCTCGCTACCCAGAACATGCCCTCTTCTCATTGCAAGCATCGGGAAGGAGGTACAGGAGCCTGAAGAACACGCACTCAATATTTCAGATCAGATTTCTGATCGGTCCATGGACCCATGAACACTACCTCACGATTCTTCTTTTGCCTATTTATTTATTTTTTTAACTGTAACTTGCAGTAATTTTTAAAACAGCACATCCTGCAGATGCTGGAAATCCGGAGTAACACACACAGAATTCTGGAGGAACTCAGCATCAATGGAGGGGGAATAAAGAGTTTACATTTGGGCCTAGACCCTTTATCGATATTTTTAATGTCTTGCACTGTACTGCTTCCACAGAATACTTTTCACGACCATAGTGGTAAAAAACCTGATTCTCAACTGCTTCATACGGAGGGTGGTGGGTATTGAACCAGCCGCCGAAGGGAGTGGCTGAGGCAACATTATAAAGTCCTGTGGACAGGTAAGTATGTAGTGATATTCAGAGGGATATGGGGTCAAATGTGGACGTATTGGATTTGCTTTGACAGGCACCTTGTCCAGCATGGGTGAGATGGGCTGAACGGCCTGTTTTCGTGCTGTGCAGAGGCGGCTCGGAGGCTTTTTAGACAGACACTTGAGCAGGCAGGGAATGGAGGGATATGGATCGCCGGCCGGTAGACGGGATTAGTTTAATCTAGCATTGCCAATATGACGGGCCGAAGGGCCCGTTTCCTCAGTGCTCGATGCTCTCGTTTCTGGGGATTTATTATCATAGTCTCCTCCCGCTCTCCCTGCGATTGGAGGCAGCACGCCTGCTTTCCACCGAGGCTGGCTGCCTTGATCGCATTATCGGAGAGAGAAGGAGAGAGTGTGTGAGGGGGTGAAGGAGAGAGAGGGGGTAGTGCTGTCCAATCTAATCCAAGCTCTGCAGTTCGCCCCCACACACACGGTGGGAGTACCGGTGCAGGGGAAGGAGAAAGGGGGAGAGAGAGGGAGAGGCGGGGAGAGAGAGACAGAGAGAGGGAGAGAGAGAGAGAGAGGGAGAGAGAGAGAGAGAGAGAGAGAGAGAGAGAGAGAGAGAGAGAGAGAGAGACAGAGAGAGAGAGAGAGAGAGAGAGAGACAGAGAGAGAGAGGGAGAGAGACAGAGAGAGAGAGAGAGACAGAGGAGGAGAGAGAGAGAGAGAAGAGCAGAGAGAGAGAGAGACAGAGAGAGAGAGAGAGAGAGAGAGAGAGAGAGAGACAGAGAGACAGAGAGAGAGACAGAGAGACAGAGAGAGAGAGAGAGAGAGAGAGGAGAAGAGAGACAGAGAGAGAGAGAGAGAGAGAGGAGAGATGAGAGACAGAGAGAGAGAGAGAGAGAGAGAGAGAGAGAGGAGGAGAGAGAGAGGAGAGAGAGACAGAGAGAGGAGAGAGAGAGAGAGAGAGAGCACCACAGTCACGGCTGGGGTACCAGTGGAGAACGAGACCGAGCTTCAGGGGAGAAGGGAGATAGAGTGGTTGTGGGGGAGGAGAGAGAGAGAGATGTTTCACTCTCCATATCATTAACAAACCCTCTCTGTCACCGCCCAGGAGACGTGACTTGACTTCCCAGAATCTCTCAACGCGTCCAGGTGAAGACAGACACACTCACGGGTGGGTGAATTTCTGAAAGTTTTTGTGCTCGTTCTGTGAGGCGCGGTGGGGGGGCTGCGAGGGGAAGGGGAAGGGGTGGCGGGGTGGATCCCACAGCTGAGCGGCTTGGACTCGGTGGCGCGATTTGCCACCGTTCCATCAGTTTCCGGACGTGCTTGCGGCTGGAGAGCGCGGCTTTGGATAACAGCTATGCAGACCTCTCTCCCTCCTCCCTCCCGGACCCCGGCTTCCCTTCCCACCCGCGCCAGGTTTTATATTGTGGTGGTTGTATTGTCGGTCTGACCCACACTCTCTGTTTTGTTGTACTGTATATTTGTGGTCTGTTTTGGCTAGAGGGCAATTTTGAAGTGTAAATCATTATCGACCCCCAGCCATCCTTCTTTACTTCAAATACCCCCTTCACCCCCCCCCACACTGCAGGCGAAACCCGGACTGCACACAGATTTAATGCGGAGTCAGGAAATTTCTGCTCGATTCCTCCTCCGTAGTTAATTTATTGCTGTTTGGAGCAGTATTCTTCTCTGCAATAGTGCACCCCCTCCTCGCTCCCTTCTTCCGAATCGCTGGCAACGGAGCGGCGTCCCGGTGAGGGGTCGCAGTGGAGTGGGCAGTGTGTGTGTCTAACAGACCGAGACACCTGGTCCAACAGGCGCAGCGATCAATCAAATCGTCCCCTCCGCGTTTTGAAACTCCGCTTGCTAAGGAATGCAAGATTCCCGTCGCTGTTTTCCGGAGGGAGAGGGGGTGGTTCTCTCTGCGATGTGCCAAAACCTTTCTCCCATCCACATGCTTCTCTGGCCTCGTGGGATCTTGCCGTGCCCCCCCCCCCCCCCCCCGGGACTCTGTGGAAACGCCCCCGCGGGTCCTGTGAAGATTGCATTTCCGTAGCTCCTGAGGCGGATCCGTATTATTTCGAGATTCAGCACGGTAACACCAATGGCCGATTCACCTACTAGCCCGGGTGTTTGGAAACTGGCCCGGCCGCGGAGAGAACGTACGCACTCCTGACAGGCAGCGGCGGGAATTGAACCCGGGTCGCTGCCGCTAACCCCTACACTATCGTGCCCCGGTTATTTTGTTTATGTTGTCCAGGACACAAAACCGTAACCAGATGTGAATTAACTTCAGAATCGGGCCGTCAGAGGACCGTGGGCGCCCTTGGCTTGACAGGGAAGGTGTCACTGGTGATAGTGCGTGGCGTTCCTTAAATTCAACACTGGATCATTGCCTGTGTTTGCTTTGGAATGGTGGGCAACACACACACACACACACACACACACACACACACACACACACACACACACACACACACACACACACACACACACACACACACACACACACACACGTAGCATCCGTGGAGAGCAGAATAAACAGTGGACATTGGGGATGAGACCTTTCATCACGACTGGAAAGTGTATAGGTTGTGTGTGTGTGTGTGTGTGTGTGTGTGTGTGTGTGTGTGTGTGTGTGTGTGAGAGAGAGAGAGACTGTCTCATTCTCTCTGTGAAATCGAAACCAGTATCTTACTCTGTGTAAGAGAAAGAAAAGGAAAGAGTATTTCACAGTATCTGTGTGTGTCTGACTCCTCTGCAAGAGAGTCTGATTCTGCTGGAGAGAGCAAAGAATGTGTGTGTGTGTGAGAGAGAGAGAGAGAATCACACTTCGTGTGTGTGTCTCATTCAGTGTGTGAGAGAAGATATCACACTTTGTGTGTCTGTCGACTCTATATCAGAGAGAGGAAAGAGTGTGTGTGTATATGAGAGTGTCATTATGTCTGTATATTTGTGCATTTCAGTGCTTTGCCCCAGAAGGCAGTGGAGCCCAAGTCTCTGGATGCTTTCAAGAGAGAATTAGATAGAGCTCTTATAGATAGCAGGGTGAAGGGATATGGGGAGAGGGCAGGAACGGGGTACTGATTGTGTATGATCAGCCATGATCATAGTGAATGGTGGTGCTGGCTAGAAGGGCCGAATGGTCTGCTCCTGCACCTACTGTCTATTGTCTAACTCACTCTGCATGTTTATGCGTGTATTAAAGTAGCATGTGATTCTGTGAGTTATATGCTGTCTCAATCAGTGTGTATGTGAGATGGTGCCTCAGTCTGTGTCAATGTGTGTGTCTGTCGATGTGTCCATGTGTGTGTCTGTGGATGTGTGTCTGTGGATGTGTCCATGTGTGTGTCTGTGGATGTGTGTCCATGTGTGTGTGTCTGTGGATGTGTCCATGTGTGTGTCTGTGGATGTGTGTCCATGTGTGTGTGTCTGTGGATGTGTCCATGTGTGTGTCTGTGGATGTGTGTCCATGTGTGTGTGTCTGTGGATGTGTCCATGTGTGTGTCTGTGGATGTGTGTCCATGTGTGTGTGTCTGTGGATGTGTCCATGTGTGTGTCTGCGTTCATATGACAATTTGTGCTCCCACCTACTTGGAAGGTAGAAACGGACCCTGAGACCTGGGTGAGTTCTGCCCTGGGGCAGGTCAGATGTGAGAGTGTGCGGTGCAGACTTGGTGGGCTGGATAGTCTCATTCTGCTGAGCAGAGGGACTAGCGTGCAGAGCATTATAGAACAATACAGCTCCTTCAGCCCACAATGCTGTGCTGACCGTTTAGCCTACTCTAATTAGATCAATCTAATCCTTCCCTTCCACATCGACCTCCATTTTTCTATCATCCGTGTTTCTATCTCAGAGTCTCTTTAATGTCCCTCGACAGCCACGCAGGCAGCACATCCCATGCACCCACCAAACTCATTGTAAAATAAAAGTTCGTTCTGACATCCTGCCTATACTTCCCTCCAATCACCTTAAAATTATGCCCCTGGCACTAGGCATTTTCACCCAGAGGTAAGTCTCCGGCTGTCCACTCCATCTATGTCTCACTATTATTCCATCTTTTGTTATTTACAGAAACAGCGGGGTAACACCCCCTCCAGCACAAAGAGCCTGTGCTGCCCAATTACACCCATGAGACTCATTAACCTATTGATCTAAATGTGTTTCGGATGGTGGGAGGGAACTGGAGCACCTGGTAGTCACAGGCGGAACGTACAAACTCCTTACAGACAGCAGCAGGAATTGAACCCCGGTCACTGGCGTTATGTTAACCACTACACGACAGTGTCACCGCTTGTCCTCATTCATTCCAAAGAGAAAATCTCTTGCTCGCTCATCCTATCCTCATAAGGCACAATCTGTAATCCAGATGGCATCCTGGTAAATCTTCCCTGTACTCTCTCTAAAGCTTCCACATCCTTCCTATAATGAGGTGACCAGAACTGAACCCAATATTCCAAGCGTGGTCTAACCAGGGTTTTATGGAGCTGCCGCATTACCTCATGGCTCTTGAACTGGGAGACCGCCTTTCCTTCCAGCTCTTTAAAGCTTGCTGCTTGAGATGGTGAGCTTCCAGTGAGGATTGAGCCAGTATTTTAGAGTTTGGAAGGATGAGAGGTGATTTCATTAAAACCTGCAAAATTCTTGTGGAACTTGACGGTGGAGATGTTGCCTCTGGCTGGAGCGTTTGGAACTAGGAGAGCTTGGGCAGCTCAGTTGGTAGAGTCAGTCTGAAGTTCTAGGATTCAATTCCCTGTTTGGCTGCTAGTTTAGGGCACCCTGGTTAGTGTAGCAGTTAGCTATTGCAGCTCCGGGCATTCCGGAGTAAGGAGTTCAATTCTGGTACCATTCTGTGAGGGATCTCTGTCCTCCCCATGGAATGCACGTGTTTTCCCCAGGTGCTCCGGTTTCCTCCCAAAGTCCAAAGACGTACCGGGTAGGTTAATCGATCATTGTAAATCTATCATGCCTATTTCTTTCTCCTATTGCGAATGCCCACCAGAAGTGACTCTCAAGGTAGACACATACGTACTTCGATGATAACTTTCAACTTTGAATGCAAAATAATGTGCAACAGATACGGTGAGAGCGTAAGTGGAGGGCAGGCGGACGATAGGACGCAAAGTCATAATGACATAGATTGTGAGTTCAAGGTTCCCGCTGATCATACAAGAGGTCTTATCACAGCAGAGTAGAAGTTGGTGCTGAGTGCTTTCAGGGAGTTCTGGCTTCTGCCGTTGGTGGGTTAAATGGCTCCTGGCATGTGGATGGGATTTCCATGAGGACCACAACCTTGTTGTTGCCTTTGGAGGCTTGTGTGACTCATTGACCTAGGAACCTTGCTGGCTAGAGTCAGGGCCTTGGTAGGGGTGCCCATGCTACACAGGTCAAAGGGTAGAGGCCAGATTACAAGTGGGCCACTGGTCCTCCAGGTTCGGTGTTCAGCTCAGGGGCAGCAACCCTGACAGGTCCAAAAAAAGACAATCCTTCTGGAAACAGCAATGAAGAGTCCTTCAGAAGGAGTAGTGGACCGCATGACCCCATCTACATCGGTGGTGCGCAGTTGGAACAGGTCAAAAGCTTTAAGTTCCTCGGGGTGAATATCACAAATGACCTGACTTGGTCTAACCAAGCAGAGTCCACTGCCAAGAAGGCCCACCAGCGCTTTACTTCCTGAGAAAGCTGAAGAAATTTGGCTTGTCCCCTAAAACCCTCACTAATTTTTATAGAAGCACTGTAGAAAACATTCTTCCAGGGTGCATCACAACCTGGTATGGAAGTTGTCCTGTCCAAGATCGGAAGAAGCTGCAGAAGATCGTGAACACAGCCCAGCACATCACACAAACCAGTCTTCCATCCTTGGAACAACAACACACACAAAATGCTGGTAGAACACAGCAGGCCAGTGCTGTGTCAGGACGAAGGGTCTCGGCCCGAAACATCAACAGTGCTTCTCCCTATCGACGCTGCCTGGCTTGCTGTGTTCTAGCAGCATTTTGTGTGTGTTGTTTGAATTTCGAGCATCTGCAGATTTCCTCGTGTTTGCTCGTCCATCATTAGACTCACTTTACACCGCACGCTGTTGGAGCAGTGCTGCCAGGATAATTAAGGACACGACCCACCCAGCCAACACACTTTTTGTCCCTCTTCCCTCCGGGAGAAGGTTCAGGAGCTTGAAGATTCGTACAGCCAGATTTGGGAACAGCTTCTTTCCAACCGTGATAAGACTGCTGAACAGATCCTGACCCGGATCTGGGCCGTACCTTCCAAATATCCGGACCTGACTTGCACTACCTTACTTTCCCTTTTCTATTTTCTAATTATGATTTATAATTTAAATTTTTATTATATTTACTTCGATTTGTACTTCAGGGAGCATGAAGCACAGAATCAAATACCGCTGTGGTGATTGTACGCTCTAGCATCAATTGTTTGGGGACAATGAAGTAAAGTATACAGACAGAGACGGAGGACCTTCATTGCTGGCCTAAATGCAGCGGCATAATGGGCAGTAAACTAAATGCATGTGATGTGCTGGGGGTTGAGGGGTTGTGGAGAAAATAGCTTACTGGGAAAATCAGTGGGAAATGAGATAGCTGGGTGTGATGAATCCCCGGCTGAGTTCGGTCCAGTACGTGCAGTGCAGGGGCGATGGGTGTGATGTAGGTGTAAGTGTGGACCTTGCTGTTCAACTGCCCGGTGCACATCACTGACGTGTTGAGCTCAGAGCAGACCCTGCCTCGGCAGATGGTGTCTCAGACGGTGGTTGGGTGAGAGCAGATGCTACTTGTCAACAGTTCACTGGGCCTAGTTGTGAGCAGAATACTGCAGGCACACATGTACACGTATATGCGTACTGATGCATGCTTGCACACCCATGCACACACACTCACACTCACAGAGACAGATAGACACAAACACGTAGATACAGACCGAGGGATGCACACACTCAGAAAGTCAGACACACACACACACACACACACACACACACACACACACACACACACACACACACACACACAACAAAGAGGGTCAAACATTCAATGTATGGGGAAAAAAGAACAAACTCTACAAATAATACAGAATGTAAACAAATAACACACAGAACATGAACCGCAGAGTCTCTGAAAGTGAGTCAGTTCAGAGCTGAAGCCAATCCAGGCCACAGGTCAATGCCGATGGCTGCAGGCCGCAGTTGCAGATTTAGTTCAGTGCTGAGGCTAGTAAGCCTCATGGAGTAGTGAAATGCACATCCTTTGCCCTCGCCCTCGACACCTTGATCTTTTCAATCTGGCTTTGTGCTTAACCTGGCCAGACATCGGTTCATTTCTCGTTCTCGGGCCCACTTCCTTAACCTGGCACCAGGTCCGCCCCAGTAATGGCTGCCCTGGCCACACCAGCGTTCTCGAGAGTCTGGTTCATTGAATCCTTCAAGATATCACAAATACGCTAAGTTGTGCAGTTTGAAAGCACAATACGTAAAGGGATATTACAGGCTGAGGATTACAGTGATGACAGTTTAGAAGAGATTACCACCAATACTATTGCCCCACTTGTTCCCTTGTAACTGGTTTTCTTTCACATGCCCATCAACCCTGCCCCCTCCCTCCTTCTCTCTTCCCCACCGTCACTCTGAATCTCCTACCACCCACTTGGTTCAACTTTCAGCAACAAATAACCTGCTGACCTGACGCCTTTTGGGTGTGGGAGGAAAACGGAGCACCCAGGAACAGCCAACACGATCACTGAGAGAGCATGCAAACTCCACATGGACAGCGCCAGAACCTGGGCCTTTGGAGACAGTAGTACACCTGCTATGCCATGGTCCCACTCACATACACTCAGTGGCTGTTTCATTTACACACCTGTACACCTGCTTGTTAATGCACATATCTAATCAGCCAATCACGTGTCAGCAACTCAATGTATAAAAGCATGCAGACATGGTCAAGAGGTTCAGTTGTTGCTCAGATCAAACATCGGAATGGGGGAAGAAATGTGATCTAAGTGACTCTGACTGTGGAATGATTGTTGGTGCCAGACGGGGTGGTTTGAGTGTCTCAGAAGCTGCTGATCTCCTGGGATTTTCACAGAGTTTACAATGAATGGTGCGAGAAACGAAAAAAACAACCACTGGGTGGCAGTTTTGTGGGTGAAAACGCCTCGTTAAAGAGAGATGTCAGAGGAGAACTGGTTCAAGCTGACAGGAAGGAGACAGTAACTCAAATAACCACACATTACAACAGTGGTGTGCAGAAGAGCATCTCTGAAAGCACAACATATGGAGCCTTGAAGTGGATGGGCTACAGATTCAGAAGACCACGAACATACACTCAGTGTCTACTTTATTATGTATGGTACCTTCTGAATCTAATAAAGTTTATTCCCTGTTTGAATGAAAGCAGTCAGAAATCTCAGTAACAGCGCTGTGGTTAAGCTAGGGGTGTTGCAACCTAAAGATCTGGGCCACTTATCGGAAAGTATTCTGGGACACAAAGAACTGCAGGCTAGGGTAGTGAATGTAAACTCCCGTGTCTGCTATTTATCAGGAGATCTGAGTTCAAATCCCAAAGCAGTGAGATTTAAATTCGGTTTAGTAATCTGGTGTTTTAGGGGGAAAGAAACAATTTTGAGATGCAATACATGAGATTCTGGGGGATCTCAGAGCGTCTATTGGGGAAGTGGATGGTTAACATTTTTGTGAGGAAAATTGTAGAATATGGACATTGCGTAGGCAGAAGAGATTAGTTTAGTTGGCCATTTGATCACTATTTAATTAGTTTGGCGCAACAGTTTGGGCTGAGGTGCCAGTTCCTGTGCTGTAATGTTCGAAGTTTTATGTCTAGCCTGAAATGTCGACTGATTATTCTTCTCCATAGATGTGCCTGACCTGCTGAGTTCCTCCAGCATTTTGTGTTTTAGATGCTCTAAATTTCCAGCACCTCTTAGAGTTTATCTGTCTAACCATCTATTTATTTATTTACGGAGATACAGTATGGAATCGTCCTTTAAAGCCATGCTGCCTAGCAACAGCCGAGCTAACCCGATCCTAGTCACGGCCAATTCACAATGACCAATTAACCAAGAGACCAGTATGTCCTTGGACCGTGGAGGGACACTGGAGCACCCGGAGGAAGCCCGTGCAGTCACGGGGAGAACGTACAAACTCCTCACAAAATTGAACACAAGTTGTTTGTACTGTAAAGCGTTGTGCTAACTGCTACGTCGACGTTTCAGGTCAGGACCCTTCACCCATTGGCCAGATGTCAGATGTTCAGCAGGTGAAGGGTCTCGTCCTGCCTGTCCATTTCCATCCACAGATGCTGCCTGATCTGCTGAGTTCCTCCAGCACTCATGCTTAGCTCCATGTTCCAGTCTCCTGTATCTCCGATTCTTCATCGTAAGGAGCAGGTTCTGGTAGTATCTGCTGGATGGGTAGGTACATCAAGGGCAACGTGGACACAGACCATTGAATCATAGAGCACTACAGCACAAATCAGGCCCTTCAGCCCATCTAATCTGTGCTGAACTGTTGTTCTGCCTAGTTCTATGGACCCGCACCCACACCTCAGCCCTCCATATCCCTCTCACCCGTGTACCTATCCAAACTTCTCTTGAATGTTGAAATCAAATCCACATCTACCACTTGTGCTGGCAGCTTGTTCCACACTCTCACCACCCTCTGAGTGAAGAAGTTCCCCTCATGTTCCCTTTAAACATTTCACCTTTCACCCTTAACCCATGACCTCTGGTTCTTGAATCATTCAACTGGAGGGGAAATAGCCTACACGGAAACATCCCCTCCACATTCACTTTATCTCGGCTTTCAAATATTCAATTCAACTACTAGACTCCAGTGAGTAGAGGCCCAGAGCCATCAAACGCTCCTGGTACATTTACCTTTACTACAGTACCTTGTCTACCTCCTCTGGAGGGTCCGGAGGAGGCTTGTGAGAATGATCCTGGGAATAAAAGGGTTAATTTGGTGTTCGGTTTGCTAGAAGGGGCACTGAATTCAAGGTTCAATGCCACGTTACAGCTGTACGAGACATTGCTGAGGCCACATCTGGAATATTGTGCGCAGTTCTGGTCACCCCCTCACTACAGGAGGGATGTCATTAGAACAGAGTAAGTACAGAAAGAATTCACAAGGAATGAGGGTGACTCAGTAGCGTAGCTGTTAGCGCAATGCTATTACCACTCGAGGCTGTGGAGTTTGGAGTTCAGCTCCGGCACCCTCTGTAAGAAAGTTTATACATTTTTCCCATGTGTGCGTGGGTTTCCTCCCATGGCCCAAAGACGTGCTGGTTAGCAGGTTAATTGTCCTGTGATTTGGCCAGGGACTAAATTGCTGGGTTGATGGGCATTAGGGTCTGTTCTCTCAATGAAGCTAAAATAAGGATGTTGTCAGAACTGGAGGTTTGAATTATAAGGAGAGACTGAAACACCGGCTTTGCTTATACAAGTTTATAAAATTGTGTAGAAATCTGTTTTCACTTTGACTCGAAAGAGTCTTTTCTACTGATCAGTGTCAAAAAAGCCAAAATAAACCCACTGTGACTGAACATTGTCAAATGTGAAAACGTGAAAACTTCCTGGGGGGCAGGGTGAATACCTCTTCCAGGCACTGTATGTTATCGTAGCTGTTTCTGTGATAGCAAGCTGACACGCAAGCCAGCGTAGCACGAAATGAGAGCAAACAGTTCCCCATGCGGCAGACTCCCCCTCGCCAGGTTGCTCACCAATCCAAAAGAAAGGCAGACACTGGCACCAGCATTGTCGTGGGAGTTGCCAGTCAGTGATGAATGCAACGTTGGACTGCCTTAGGGACTCCGGCTCTAGACATTTCCCTGAGGATTTACTCCTGAAGCCTTCCCCATGGGTGGGTATAACAGCAAGGGGGATGAGGTTTGAGATCAGAGTCTTCCTTCTCCCTGATGAGCGGACGAGCCCTGTCCGGTAAGCAGTGCAAGGAGGCTTCTGTTCAGGCTGAGTGGAAGTTGATCTGACGAGCTCGGCTTTTTTTACATTCAGAGCGATTGAGATCTGGAACTCACTTCCGGACGAGGTGGTTGAATCAGACACAATTATTGTGTTTAGAAGGCACTTAGATAAAGATAAATTAAAGATTAGCTTTATTTGGAACACTGTTCAGTTTTTATCACCCTGCTGCGGGATTAAAGATCAACATCAAAACACACAGTGAAATACATTGTTTTCATCGAGGATGTGCTCGGGGCAGCCCCACAAGAGTCACCACACTTACAACACCGATGTAGCATACCCACAACTTACTAATTTGCGTCTTTGGAATGTGGGTGGAAACCAGGGCACCCGGAGGAAGCCGAGACGGTCGCAGGGAAAACATAGAAACAGCAGCAGGAATGAATGGTTGAATGAATGAATAAAATCTTATTTCGGTCAGTACAGACATAACAAAAAGCATCATTCTCAACAATGATTTCATAACACAAAATTAAATAATAAAAATCTTTAAAACAGACTGAAGGGGTGTAGGCTGAAGCTACAGCTTATTATGCCTACCCCTCTTACTTACAGAAAAACATATTTGGCATCAACAATCACATCAAAACAAAAAAATTCATAACCTTTTAACACAAAATCCATTTCCAAGTATCATTTATTTACATTACTTGTTAAGTGTAGTGCATGTTTTTAAAATCTTACTACAGCTGTTCCATAGCTTCACCCCTCTGACTAACAGACAATGATTTTTCACATTTGTTCTTATCCTTTGCTTTTGAATTATACATGTTCCTCTCGAATCATGTTGACTTTCTCTCATTTTAAGTAATCTTTGGATACTTTGTGGTAACTGTCCATGTTTTACTTTATTTATAATTTGTAATATTTTAAAATCTACAAAATCTCTGAATTTTGAAGTGTTTAGTTGAATAAATAGTTGGCTCATAATAACTTGTCTTACTTACAATTCGTATGACTTTCTTTTGGAGTAGAAAAATTGAGTTTGTTTTGTCTTGTGTGTATTCCCCCGTACCTCTACACAGTAAGTCATGTATGGGACTATAAGTGTATAATGTATAATGTATACAAAGATTCCTGATTTAAGAAATCTTGCACTTTGTACAGTATTGCAATAGATATTGACATTTTTGTTTTGACATAATTTATATGTGGTTTCCAGCTTAATTTATTATCTATTACCACTCCTAAAATTTTGTTTCAGATACTTTATCAATTTCAACATCATTTATTCTAAGTTTACTCTGAGTTTGGTACATGGTTTCCAAATATGAATTTAGTTTTACTTAGATTCAGTGATAATTTGTTAGTATCCAACCATTTCTTTAAAATGTTTAGTTCTTTCTCCACTGTATCCAAAAATTGTTTCAGATGTTCCCCACTACAAAATATAGTTGTATCATCAGCAAATAATATACATTTTAATGTCTGAGAAACCATACATATATGTATGGTTGAAGCACGATCACTGTAAAGTGTTGTGCTAGGCACAACATTATTATGCTGCCCTGGTAGATGGACATTGAAACTGACAAGGCATGGCAGGATATGATCCAAAAGCCTAGAAATGGGATTTGTCTAGAGGGACAAAGTATCAGCACAAATGTGACATGATAGGCCGAAGGGCCTGTTTGTGTGCTGCACAACTTCGTGAGCCCCAATGAAGGGTCTCAGCCCGAAATATCAACTGTTTATCCCTCTCCATAGATGCTGCCTGACTTGCTGGGTTCCTCTAGCAGTTTGTGTGAGTTGCTGAAGACTTTGGTGGCAAGGTAGTACAATGGATAGCATAGTGTTATTACAACACTCCCAACCTGGGTTCAAATCCTATCTCTGTCTGTAAGGGGTCTGTCTGTTTGCCCTTTGACTATGTGAGTTTCCTCCAGGTGCACTGGCTTTCTCCAACATGCCAAAGACATACGGGTTAGTAGGTTAATTGTAGGTGATGGAGTGAAGATACCTCTCTACCAAAGGAGATGTAAGGCACTCCCTCCCTCCGCTAGCCTGCAGGTCACCCTTGGGCGAGGTATATCACCTGCTTAAGTCAAGGGCCATGTGAAGCCACGGGAGCAGGTGGTGGATGGTCGTACGAGCCCCGGTTATGTGATCACTGAAGAATATTGATAATGACTGGAGTCACCTGCCTTGTAAAGACACTGCCCAAAGAAAGGCAATGGCAAACCACTTCTGTAGAAAAATTTGCCAAGAGCAATCAAGGTCATGGAAAGTTCATGATCACCCACATCATATGACACAGCGCGTAACGAATGAAGGTTAATTGGTCACATAGGCATAATTGGGCAGGGCGGACTCACTGTGTTGAAAGAGCCTGTTATCATGTTGTATTTCTAAATAAGTTAAAAATACATAATTTTCAGCATCTGCAGACTTTCTTGTGTTTAACACATTTATGAAGTAGAAACATAGAAAATAGGTGCAGGAGTAGGCCATTCGGCCCTTTGAGCCTGCACCGCCATTTAGTATGATCATGGCTGATCATCCAACTCAGAACCCTGTACCTGCTTTCTCTCCATACCCCCGATCCCTTTAGCCACAAGGGCCATATCTAACTTCCTCTTAAATATAGCCAATGAACCGGCCTCAACTGTTTCCTGTGGCAGAGAATTCCACAGATTCACCACTCTGTGTGAAGAAGTTTTTCCTCATCTTGGTCCTAAAAGGCTTCCCCATTATCCTTAAACTGACCCCTCGTTCTGGACTTCCCCAACATCAGAAACAATCTTCCTGCATCTAGCCTGTCCAATCCCTTTAGAATTTTATATATTTCAATAAGATCCCCCTCAATCTTCTAAATTCCAGTGAGTATAAGCCTAGTCGATCCAGTCTTTCTTCATATGAAAGTCCTGCCATCCCAGGAATCAATCTGGTGAACCTTCTTTGTACTCCCTCTATGGCAAGAATGTCTTTCCTCAGATTAGGAGACCAAAACTGCACACAATATCCTAGGTGCGGTCTCACCAAGGCCTTGTACAACTGCAGTAGAACCTCCCTGCTCCTGTACTCAAATCCTTTTGCTATGAATGCCAACATACCATTTGCCTTTTTCACCGCCTGCTGTACCTGCATGCCCACCTTCAATGACTGGTGTACAATGACACCCAGGTCTCGTTGCACCTCCCCTTTTCCTAATCAGCCACTGTTCAGATAATAATCTGTTTTCCTGTTCTTGCAACCAAAATGGATAACCTCACATTTATCCACATTAAATTGCATCTGCCATGAATTTGCCCACTCACCTAACCTATCCAAGTCACCCTGCATCCTCTTAGCATCCTCCTCACAGCTAACACCGCCGCCCAGCTTCGTATCATCTGCAAACTTGGAGATGCTGCATTTAATTCCCTTGTCTAAATCATTAATATATATTGTAAACAACTGGGGTCCCAGCACTGAGCCTTGCAGTACCCCACTAGTCACTGCCTGCCATTCTGAAAAGGTCCCGTTTACTCCCACTCTTTGCTTCCTGTCTGCCAACCAATTCTCTATCCACATCAATACCCCCAATACCGTGTGCTTTAAGTTTGCACACTAATCTCCTGTGTGGGACCTTGTCAAAAGCCTTGTGAAAATCTAAATATTACCACATCCACTGGTTCTCCCCTATCCACTCTACTAGTTACATCTTCAAAACATTCTATAAGATTCGGCAGACATGATTTTCCTTTCACAAATCCATGCTGACTTTGTCCGATGATTTCACCTCTTTCCAAATGTGCTGTTATCACATCTTTGATAACCGACTGTAGCATTTTCCCCACCACCGATGTCAGACTAACCGGTCTCTAATTCCCCAGTTTCTCTCCCTCCTTTTTTAAAAAGTGGGGTTACATTAGCCACCCTCCAATCCTCAGGAACTAATCCAGAATCTAAGGAGTTTTGAAAAATTATCACTAATGCATCCACTATTTCTTGGGCTACTTCCTTAAGCACTCTGGGATGCAGACCATCTGGCCCTGGGGATTTATCTGCCTTTAATCCCTTCAATTTACCTAACACCACTTCCCTACTAACATGTATTTCCCTCAGTTCCTCCACCTCACTAGACCCTCAGTCCCCTACTATTTCCAGAAGATTATTTTTGTCCTCCTTAGTGAAGACAGAACCAAAGCAGTTATTCAATTGGTCTGCCAATTCTTTGTTCCCTATGATCAATTCACCTGTTACTGACTGTAAAGGACCTACATTTGTCTTGACCAATCTTTTTCTTTTCACGTAGCTATAAAAGCTTTTACAGTCAGTTTTTATGTTCCCTGCCAGCTTTCTCTCGTAATCTTTTTTCCCTTTCCTAATTAAGCCCTTTGTCCTCCTCTGCTGGTCTCTGAATTTCTCCCAGTTCTCAGGTGCGCCGGTTTTTTTTGCTAATTTATATGTTTCTTCTTTGGACTTGATACTATCCCTAATTTCGCTTGTCAGCCACGGGTGCACTACCTTCCCTGGTTTATTCTTTTGCCAAATTGAGATGAACAATTGTTGTAGTTCATCCATGCGATCTTTAAATGCTTGTCATTGCATATCCACTGTCAACCCTTTAAGTATCATTTGCCAGTCTATCTTAGCTAATTCACATCTCATACCTTCAAAGTTACCCTTCTTTAAGTTCAGAACCTTTGTTTCTGAATTAACTATGTCACTCTCCATCTTAATGAAGAATTCCACCATATTATGGTCACTCTTACCCAACAAGATTGCTAGCTAACCCTTCCTCATTGCACAATACCCAATCTAGAATGGCCTGCTCTCTAGTTGGTTCCTCGACATGTTGGGTCAGAAAACCATCCCGCATACATTCCAAGAAATCCTCTTCCTCAGCACCCTTACCAATTTGGTTCACCCAATCTATATGTAGATTGAAGTCACCCATTATAACTACTGTCCCTTTATTGCACGCATTTCCTGTTTAATGCCATCCCCAACCTCACTACTACTGTTAGGTGGCCTGTACACAACTCCCACCAGCGTTTTCTGCCCCTTAGTGTTATGCAGCTCTACCCATATCGATTCCACATCCTCCAGGCTAATGTCCTTCCTTCCTATTGCGTTAATCTCCTCTTTAACCAGCAATACTACCCCACCTCCTTTTCTTTCCTGTAGTCAGACTTTCTCTTGAATAACCAAGTTTTAGAAATTCACAGATCAAGTTCATGTGCATGGGATTAGTGTATTTGAGGGTAGGTATGGATACAATGGGCCGAAGGCCCTATTTCTGTTCTGCGTGACTATAAATTTCCTCATGGACTTTATTGTACCTGTGCTATGCCCACAACCCGAAGCTCCAATTCCCCATTACTGCACACATCTCCTCTACAAAATGGCAGGTGGAGCTCAACCTGGAAAAGTGTGAAGAGGTTCACTTTGGAGGGGGGTCGAATTCAAAGGCAGAATTCAGTGTAAATGTCAAGATGCAAAGCGCTGGGGTGCATTTCAGACAATGGTTGCTGACGCAGTGTTATGTTGGTGTACAGGTGCCACGTTGAGGTGTGTTTCAGACAATGGTTGCTGACGCAGTGTTATGTTGGTGTAAAGGTGCCACGCTGAGGTGTGTTTCAGACAATGGTTGCTGACGCAGTGTTATATTGGTGTAAAGGTGCCACGCTGAGGTGTGTTTCAGACAATGGTTGCTGACGCAGTGTGATATTGTTGTAAAGGTGCCACGCTGAGGTGTGTTTCAGACAATGGTTGCTGACGCAGTGTTATATTGGTGTAAAGTTGGCACGCTGAGGTGTGTTTCAGACAATGGTTGCTGACACAGTGTTACCTTTCTTTCTAAATCTTTTTATTAATATTAATAATATGGACAGAATACAGATGATATATTGATAAAGAAATTACCAACATACACATTCCATTACATATGAAAAAAAAACATACGTAATAGTTACAATATAAATGAGTTTACCAAGACATAAACCATAAGATATATGTATGGACATAGTAAATCTAAATATTTCATAATGTATAATATTAAAAAAACAGAAAAAAGAAAGAAAAAAAAACAAAAAAAATTTATATAATGCAAAACTAACTAATCTAATCTAATAACTATAGCTAATAAGTAATATAAAAGAAAAAAAAACAAACAAAAGAGAAGGAAAAAAAAAGTGGGCTGTTTATAATATCTCACAAAAATAAGTATTCATCAATGCCGTCAATTCCGGTCCTCTCAAAATACATAAGCTAAAAGCTGGGAAATCAAATGTACTTGGCACAGGGTCATATTACATCATATGAAAATGTTGAATAAATGGTCTCCATAACTTTTCAAATTTAATAGAAGTCTCAAAAGTAGCACTTCTAATTTTTTCTAAATTTAAACATAACATAGTTTGAGAGAACCAATTAAATACAGTGGGAGGATCAATTTCTTTCCAATTCAACAATATAGATCTTCTAGCCATCAGAGTTAGAAATGCAATCATTCGACGGGCTGAAGAAGATAAATGCTGTGAATCTAACATTGGTAAACAAAAATTGCGGTAATAGGATGAGGTTGTAAATCAATATTCAAAACCGCAGATATAATATCAAAAATATCTTTCCAATATTTCTCCAAAAATGAACACGACCAAAACATGTGAGTTAAAGACGCAATTTCAGAATGACATCTATCACAAATAAGACTTATATGAGAGTAAAAATGAGCTAATTTATCCTTGGACATATGGGCCCTATGTACAACCTTAAATTGTATTAGTGAATGTTTGGCACATAACGATGAGGTATTAACTAATTGAAGAATTCTATCCCAATTCTCACGAGAAATACTAAAACTAAGCTCTCTTTCCCAATCCTGTTTAGTCTTATAAAGGGGGCTGACACAGTGTTATATTGGTGTAAAGGTGACACGCTGAGGTGTGTTTCAGACAATGGTCGCTGACAGTGTTATATTGGTGTAAAGGTGCCACGCTGAGGTGTGTTTCAGTCAATGGTTGCTGATGCAGTGTTATATTGGTGTAAAGGTGCCACGCTGAGGTGTGTATCAGACAATGGTTGCTGACGCAGTGTTATATTAGTGTAAAGGTGCCACGCTGAGGTGTGTTTCAGACAATGGTCGCTGACACAGTGTTATATCGGTGAAAATGTGCCACGATGAGGTGTGTTTCTGACAATGGTTGCTGATGCCGTGTTATATCGGTGTAAAGGTGCCACGCTGAGGTGTGTTTCAGACACTGGTTGCTGACACAGTGTTATGTTGGTGTAAAGGTGCCACGCTGAGGTGTGTTTCAGACAATGGTTGCTGACACTGTGTTATATTGGTGTAAAGGTGTCACGCTGAGGTGTGCTTAAGACAATGGTTGCTGACACAGTGTTACGTTGGTCTGAAGGTGCCACGCTGAGGTGCGTTTCAGACACTGGATGCGGACACAGTGTTATATTGGTGTAAAGGTGCCACGCTGAGGTGTGTTTCAGTCAATGGTTGCTGACGCAGTGTTATATTGGTGTAAAGGTTCCACGCTGAGGTGTGTTTCAGACAGTGGTTGCTGACGCAGTGTTATATTGGTGTAAAGGTGCCAAGCTGAGGTGTGTTTCATACACTGGTTGCTGACACAGTGTTATATCTGTGTAAAGGTGCCACGTTGAGGTGTGTTTCAGACAATGGTTGCTGACGCAGTGTAAAATTGGTGTAAAGGTGCCACGGTGAGGTGTGTTTCATACAATGGTTGCTGACGCAGTGTTATATTGGTGTAAAGGTGCCACGCTGAGGTGTGTTTCAGACAATGGTTGCTGACACTGTGTTATATTGGTGTAAAGGTGTCACGCTGAGGTGTGTTTCAGACACTGGTTGCTGACGCAGTGTCATATTGGTGTAAAGGTGACACGCTGAGGTGAGTTTCAGACACTGGTTGCTGACGCAGTATTATATTGGTGTAAAGTTGGCACGCTGAGGTGTGTTTCAGACAATGGTCGCTGACACAGTGTTATATTGGTGTAAAGGTGACACGCTGAGGTGTGTTTCAGACAATGGTCGCTGACAGTGTTATATTGGTGTAAAGGTGCCACGCTGAGGTGTGTTTCAGTCGATGGTTGCTGACGCAGTGTTATATTGGTGTAAAGGTGCCACGCTGAGGTGTGTATCAGACAATGGTTGCTGACACTGTGTTATATTGGTGTAAAGGTGTCACGCTGAGGTGTGTTTCAGACAATGGTCGCTGACACAGTGTTATATTGGTGTAAAGGTGACGCACTGAGGTGTGTTTCAGACAATGGTCGCTGACAGTGTTATATTGGTGTAAAGGTGCCACGCTGAGGTGTGTTTCTGACAATGGTTGCTGACGCCGTGTTATATCGGTGTAAAGGTGCCACGCTGAGGTGTGTTTCAGACACTGGTTGCTGACACAGTGTTATTTTGGTGTAAAGGTGCCACGTTGAGGTGTGTTTCAGACAATGGTTGCTGACACAGAGTTATATTGGTGTAAAGGTGTCACGCTGAGGTGTGTTTGAGACACTGGTTGCTGACACAGTGTTATATTGGTGGAAAGGTGCCACGCTGAGGTGTATTTCAGACAATGGTTGCTGATACAGTGTTATGTTGGTGTAAAGTTGCCACGCTGAGGTGTGTTACAGACAATGGTTGCTGACACAGTTTTATATCGGTGTAAAGGTGCCACGCTGAGGTGTATTTCAGACAATGGTTGCTGATACAGTGTTATGTTGGTGTAAAGGTGCCACGCTGAGATGTGTTACAGATAATGGTTGCTGATACAGTGTTATGTTGGTGTAAAGGTGCCACGCTGAGGTGTGTTACAGACAATGGTTGCTGACACAGTTTTATATTGGTGTAAAGGTGCCACGCTGAGGTGTGTTTCAGACAATGGTAGCTGACACGGTGTTATATTGGTGTAAAGGTGCCATTCTGAGGTGTGTTTCAGACAATGGTTGCTGACACAGTGTTATTTTGGTGTAAAGGTGCCACGTTGAGGTGTGTTTCAGACAATGGTTGCTGACACAGAGTTATAATGGTGTAAAGGTGCCACGCTGAGGTGTGTTTCAGTCAATGGTTGCTGACGCTGTGTTATATTGGTGTAAAGGTGCCACGCTGAGGTGTGTATCAGACAATGGTTGTTGACACCGTGTTATATTGGTGTAAAGGTGCCACGCTGAGGTGTGTTTCAGTCAATGGTTGCTGAAACAGTGTTATATTGGTGTAAAGGTGGCACGCTGAGGTGTGTTTCAGACAATGGTCGCTGACACTGTGTTATATTAGTGTAAAGGTGCCACGCTGAGGTGTGTTTCAGACAATGGTCGCTGACACAGTGTTATATTCGTGTAAAGGTGCCACGCTGAGGTATGTCTCAGACTATGGTTGCTGACGCAGTGTTATGTTGGTGTAAAGGTGCCAGACTGAGGTGTGTTTCAGACAATGGTTGCAGACACAGTGTTATATTAGTGTAAAGGTGCCACGCTGAGGTGTGTTTCAGACAATGGTCGCTGACACAGTGTTATATTGGTGTAAAGGTGCCACGCTGAGCTGTGTTTCAGACAATGGTTGCTGACACAGTGTTATATTGGTGTAAAGGTGCCACGCTGAGGTGTGTCTCAGACTATGGTTGCAGATACAGTGTTATGTTGGTGTAAAGGTGCCACGCTGAGGTGTGTTTCAGACAATGGTCGCTGACACAGTGTTATATTCGTGTAAAGGTGCCACGCTGAGGTGTGTCTCAGACTATTTTTGCTGACGCATTGTTATGTTGGTGTAAAGGTGCCAGACTGAGGTGTGTTTCAGACAATGGTTACTGACGCAGTGTTATATTGGTGTAAAGGTGGCAGGCTGAGTTGCATTTCAGACACTGGTTGCGGAAGCAGTATTATATTGGTGTAAAGTTGGCACGCTGAGGTGTGTTTCAGACGATGGTAGCTGACGCACTGTTATATTGGTGTAAAGGAGCCACGCTGTGGTGTGTTTCAGACAATGGTCGCTGACGCAGTGTTATATATGTGTAAACGTGCCACGCTGAGGTGTGATTCAGACAATGGTCGCTGACGCAATGTTATATTGGTGTAAAGGTGCCACGCTGAGGTGTGTTTCAGACAATGGTCACTGATGCAGTGTTATTTTGGTGTAAAGGTGCCACGCTGAGGTGTGTTTCAGTCAGTGGTCGCTGACACAGTGTTATATTGGTGTAAAGGTGCCACGCTGAGGTGTATTTCAGACAATGGTTGCTGATACAGTGTTATGTTGGTGTAAAGTTGCCACGCTGAGGTGTGTTACAGACAATGGTTGCTGACACAGTGTTATATCGGTGTAAAGGTGCCACGCTGAGGTGTATTTCAGACAATGGTTGCTGATACAGTGTTATGTTGGTGTAAAAGTGCCACGCTGAGATGTGTTACAGATAATGATTGCTGATACAGTGTTATGTTGGTGTAAAGGTGCCACGCTGAGGTGTGTTACAGACAATGGTTGCTGACACAGTGTTATATTGGTGTAAAGGTGCCACGCTGAGGTGTGTTTCAGACAATGGTAGCTGACACAGTGTTATATTGGTGTAAAGGTGCCACGCTGAGGTGTGTTTCAGAGAATGGTAGCTGACGCAGTGTTATATTGGTGTAAAGGAGCCACGCTGTGGTGTGTTTCAGACAATGGTCGCTGACGGAGTGTTATATTGGTGTAAAGGTGCCACGCTGAGGTGTGTTTCAGTCAGTGGTCGCTGACACAGTGTTATATTGGTGTAAAGGTGCCACGCTGAGGAGTTTTTCAGACAATGGTTGCTGATACAGTGTTATATTGGTGTAAAGGTGCCACGCTGAGGTGTGTTTCAGACAATGGTAGCTGACGCAGTGTTATATTGGTGTAAAGGAGCCACGCTGTGGTGTGTTTCAGACAATGGTCGCAGACACAGTGTTATATTGGTGTAAAGGTGCCACGCTGAGGTGTGATTCAGACAATGGTCGCAGACACAGTGTTATATTGGTGTAAAGGTGCCACGCTGAGGTGTGTTTCAGACAATGGTTGCTGTCAGAGTGTTATATTGGTGTAAAGGTGCCACTCTGAGGTGTGTTTTAGACAATGGTTACTGACGCAGTTTTATATCGGTGTAAACGTGGCATGCTGAGTTGTGTTTCAGACAATGGTTGTTGACACAGTGTTATATCGGTGTAAAGGTGCCACGCTGAGGTGTATTTCAGACAATGGTTGCTGATACAGTGTTATGTTGGTGTAAAGGTGCCACGCTGAGGTGTGTTACAGACAATGGTTGCTGATACAGTGTTATGTTGGTGTAAAGGTGCCACGCTGAGGTGTGTTACAGACAATGGTTGCTGACACAGTTTTATATTGGTGTAAAGGTGCCAGTCTGAGGTGTGTTTCAGACAATGGTTGCTGATACAGTGTTATGTTGGTGTAAAGGTGCCACGCTGAGGTATGTTTGAGACAATGGTTGCTGACGCAGTGTTATATTGGTGTAAAGGCACCACGCTGAGGTGTGTTTCAGTCAATGATTGCTGACGCAGTGTTATATTGGTGTAAAGGTGACACGCTGAGGTGTGTATCAGACAATGGTTGCTGACACAGTGTTATATTGGTGTAAAGGTGCCACGCTGAGGTGTGTTTCAGACAATGGTCGCTGACACAGTGTTATATTGGTGTAAAGGTGCCACGCTGAGGTGTGTTTCAGACAATGGTTGCTGACACAGTGTTATATTGGTGTAAAGGTGCCACGCTGAGTAGTGTTTCAGTAAACGGTTGCTGACGCAGTGTTATATTGGTGTAAAGGTGCCACGCTGAGGTGTGTTTCAGACAATGGTCGCTGACACAGTGTTATATTAGTGTAAAGGTGCCACGCTGAGGTGTGTTTCAGACAATGGTCGCTGACACAGTCTTATATTGGTGTAAAGGTGCCACGCTGAGGTGTGTCTCAGAAGATGGTTGCTGACGCAGTGTTATGTTGGTGTAAAGGTGCCAGATTGAGGTGTGTTTCAGACAATGGTTGCTGACACAGTGTTATGTTGGTGTAAAGGTGCCACGCTGAGGTGTGTTTCAGACAATGGTTACTGACGCAGTGTTATATTGGTGTAAAGGTGCCACGCTGCGATGTGTTACAGATAATGGTTGCTGATACAGTGTTATAATGGTGTAAAGGTGCCACGCTGAGGTGTGTTTCAGACAATGGTTGCTGACACAGTGTTATATTGGTGTAAAGGTGCCACGCTGAGGAGTGTTTCAGTCAACGGTTGCTGACGCAGTGTTATATTGGTGTAAAGGTGCCACGCTGAGGTGTGTTTCAGACAATGGTCGCTGACACAGTGTTATATTAGTGTAAAGGTGCCACGCTGAGGTGTGTTTCAGACAGTGGTCGCTGACACAGTGTTATATTGGTGTAAAGGTGCCACGCTGAGGTGTGTCTCAGAAGATGGTTGCTGACGCAGTGTTATGTTGGTGTAAAGGTGCCACGCTGAGGTGTGTTTCAGTCAATGGTTGCTGACGCTGTGTTATATTGGTGTAAAGGTGCCACGCTGAGGTGTGTATCAGACAATGGTTGTTGACACAGTGTTATATTGGTGTAAAGGTGCCACGCTGAGGTGTGTTTCAGTCAATAGTTGCTGAAACAGTGTTATATTGGTGTAAAGGTGGCACGCTGAGGTGTGTTTCAGACAATGGTCGCTGACACTGTGTTATATTAGTGTAAAGGTGCCACGCTGAGGTGTGTTTCAGACAATGGACGCTGACACAGTGTTATATTCGTGTAATGGTGCCACGCTGAGGTGTGTATCAGAGTATGGTTGCTGACGCAGTGTTATGTTGGTGTAAAGGTGCCAGACTGAGGTGTGTTTCAGACAATGGTTGCAGACACAGTGTTATATAGGTGTAAAGGTGCCACGCTGAGGTGTGTTTCCTACACTGGTTGCTGACGCAGTGTTATATTGGTGTAAAGGTGCCACGCTGAGGTGTGTTTCAGACAATGGTCGCTGACACAGTGTTATATTAGGGTAAAGGTGCCACGCTGAGTTGTGTTTCAGACAATGGTCGCTGACACAGTGTTATATTGGTGTAAAGGTGCCACGCTGAGGTGTGTATCAGACAATGGTTGCTGACACAGTGTTATAATGGTGTAAAAGTGCCACGCTGAGCTGTGTTTCAGACAATGGTTGCTGACACAGTGTTATATTGGTGTAAAGGTGCCACGCTGAGGTGTGTCTCAGACTATGGTTGCTGATACAGTGTTATATTCGTGTAAAGGTGCAACGCTGAGGTGTGTCTCAGACTATGGTTGCTGACGCGGTGTTATGTTGTTGTAAAGGTGCCAGACTGAGGTGTGTTTCTGACAATGGTTACTGACGCAGTGTTATATTGGTGTAAAGGTGGCAGGCTGAGTTGCGTTTCAGACACTGGTTGCGGAAGCAGTATTATATTGGTGTAAAGTTGGCACGCTGAGGTGTGTTTCAGACAATGGTCGCTGACGCAGTGTTACATTGGTGTAAACGTGCCACGCTGAGGTGTGTTTCAGACAATGGTCGCTGACGCAGTGTTATATTGGTGTAAAGGTGCCACGCTGAGGTGTGTTTCAGACAATGGTTGCTGACGGAGTGTTATATTGGTGTAAAGGTGCCACGCTGAGGTGTGTTTCAGTCAGTGGTCGCTGACACAGTGTTATATTGGTGTAAAGGTGCCACGCTGAGGTGTATTTCAGACAATGGTTGCTGATACAGTGTTATGTTGGTGTAAAGTTGCCACGCTGAGGTGTGTTACAGACAATGGTTGCTGACACAGTGTTATATCGGTGTAAAGGTGCCACGCTGAGGTGTATTTCAGACAATGGTTGCTGATACAGTGTTATGTTGGTGTAAAGGTGCCACGCTGAGATGTGTTACAGATAATGGTTGCTGATACAGTGTTATGTTGGCGTAAAGGTGCCACGCTGAGGTGTGTTACAGACAATGGTTGCTGACACAGTGTTATATTGGTGTAAAGGTGCCACGCTGAGGTGTGTTTCAGACAATGGTAGCTGACACAGTGTTATATTGGTGTAAAGGTGCCAGGCTGAGGTGTGTTTCAGACAATGGTTGCTGATACAGTGTTATGTTGGTGTAAAGTTGCCACGCTGAGGTGTGTTACAGACAATAGTTGCTGACACAGTGTTATATTGGTGTAAAGGTGCCACGCTGAGATGTGTTACAGATAATGGTTGCTGATACAGTGTTATGTTGGTGTAAAGGTGCCACGCTGAGGTGTGTTACAGACAATGGTTGCTGACACAGTTTTATATTGGTGTAAAGGTGCCACGCTGAGGTGTGTTTCAGACAATGGTAGCTGACACAGTGTTATATTGGTGTAAAGGTGCCAGTCTGAGGTGTGTTTCAGACAATGGTTGCTGATACAGTGTTATGTTGGTGTAAAGGTGCCACGCTGAGGTGTGTTACAGACAATAGTTGCTGACACAGTGTTATATTGGTGTAAAGGTGCCACGCTGAGGTGTGTTTCAGACAATGGTAGCTGACGCAGTGTTATATTGGTGTAAAGGAGCCACGCTGTGGTGTGTTTCAGACAATGGTAGCTGACGCAGTGTTATATTTGTGTAAACGTGCCACGCTGAGGTGTGATTCAGACAATGGTCGCTGATGCAGTGTTATTTTGGTGTAAAGGTGCCACGCTGAGGTGTGTTTCAGACAATGGTCGCTGACGCAGTGTTATATTGGTGTAAAGGTGCCACGCTGACGTGTGTTTCAGACAATGGTCGCTGACACAGTGTTATATTAGTGTACAGGTGCCACGCTGAGTTGTGTTTCAGACAATGGTCGCTGACACAGTGTTATATTGTTGTAAAGGTGCCACGCTGAGGTGTGTATCAGACAATGGTTGCTGACACAGTGTTATAATGGTGTAAAAGTGCCACGCTGAGGTGTGTTTCAGACAATGGTAGCTGACGCAGTGTTATATTGGTGTAAAGGTGCCACGCTGAGGTGTGTTTCAGACAATGGTAGCTGACGCAGTGTTATATTGGTGTAAAGGTGCCACGCTGAGGTGTGTTTCAGACAATGGTTGCTGTCAGAGTGTTATATTGGTGTAAAGGTGCCACTCTGAGGTGTGTTTTAGACAATGGTTACTGACGCAGTTTTATATCGGTGTAAACGTGGCATGCTGAGTTGTGTTTCAGACAATGGTTGTTGACACAGTGTTATATCGGTGTAAAGGTGCCACGCTGAGGTGTATTTCAGACAATGGTTGCTGATACAGTGTTATGTTGGTGTAAAGGTGCCACGCTGAGATGTGTTACAGATAATGGTTGCTGATACAGTGTTATGTTGGTGTAAAGGTGCCACGCTGAGGTGTGTTACAGACAATGGTTGCTGACACAGTTTTATATTGGTGTAAAGGTGCCAGTCTGAGGTGTGTTTCAGACAATGGTTGCTGATACAGTGTTATGTTGGTGTAAAGGTGCCACGCTGAGGTATGTTTGAGACAATGGTTGCTGACGCAGTGTTATATTGGTGTAAAGGCACCACGCTGAGGTGTGTTTCAGTCAATGATTGCTGACGCAGTGTTATATTGGTGTAAAGGTGCCACGCTGAGGTGTGTATCAGACAATGGTTGCTGACACAGTGTTATAATGGTGTAAAGGTGCCACGCTGAGGTGTGTTTCAGACAATGGTTGCTGACACAGTGTTATATTGGTGTAAAGGTGCCACGCTGAGTAGTGTTTCAGTAAACGGTTGCTGACGCAGTGTTATATTGGTGTAAAGGTGCCACGCTGAGGTGTGTTTCAGACAATGGTCGCTGACACAGTGTTATATTAGTGTAAAGGTGCCACGCTGAGGTGTGTTTCAGACAATGGTCGCTGACACAGTCTTATATTGGTGTAAAGGTGCCACGCTGAGGTGTGTCTCAGAAGATGGTTGCTGACGCAGTGTTATGTTGGTGTAAAGGTGCCAGATTGAGGTGTGTTTCAGACAATGGTTGCTGACACAGTGTTATGTTGGTGTAAAGGTGCCACGCTGAGGTGTGTTTCAGACAATGGTTACTGACGCAGTGTTATATTGGTGTAAAGGTGCCACGCTGCGATGTGTTACAGATAATGGTTGCTGATACAGTGTTATAATGGTGTAAAGGTGCCACGCTGAGGTGTGTTTCAGACAATGGTTGCTGACACAGTGTTATATTGGTGTAAAGGTGCCACGCTGAGGAGTGTTTCAGTCAACGGTTGCTGACGCAGTGTTATATTGGTGTAAAGGTGCCACGCTGAGGTGTGTTTCAGACAATGGTCGCTGACACAGTGTTATATTAGTGTAAAGGTGCCACGCTGAGGTGTGTTTCAGACAGTGGTCGCTGACACAGTGTTATATTGGTGTAAAGGTGCCACGCTGAGGTGTGTCTCAGAAGATGGTTGCTGACGCAGTGTTATGTTGGTGTAAAGGTGCCACGCTGAGGTGTGTTTCAGTCAATGGTTGCTGACGCTGTGTTATATTGGTGTAAAGGTGCCACGCTGAGGTGTGTATCAGACAATGGTTGTTGACACAGTGTTATATTGGTGTAAAGGTGCCACGCTGAGGTGTGTTTCAGTCAATGGTTGCTGAAACAGTGTTATATTGGTGTAAAGGTGGCACGCTGAGGTGTGTTTCAGACAATGGTCGCTGACACTGTGTTATATTAGTGTAAAGGTGCCACGCTGAGGTGTGTTTCAGACAATGGACGCTGACACAGTGTTATATTCGTGTAATGGTGCCACGCTGAGGTGTGTATCAGAGTATGGTTGCTGACGCAGTGTTATGTTGGTGTAAAGGTGCCAGACTGAGGTGTGTTTCAGACAATGGTTGCAGACACAGTGTTATATAGGTGTAAAGGTGCCACGCTGAGGTGTGTTTCCTACACTGGTTGCTGACGCAGTGTTATATTGGTGTAAAGGTGCCACGCTGAGGTGTGTTTCAGAGAATGGTCGCTGACACAGTGTTATATTAGGGTAAAGGTGCCACGCTCAGTTGTGTTTCAGACAATGGTCGCTGACACAGTGTTATATTGGTGTAAAGGTGCCAAGCTGAGGTGTGTATCAGACAATGGTTGCTGACACAGTGTTATAATGGTGTAAAAGTGCCACGCTGAGCTGTGTTTCAGACAATGGTTGCTGACACAGTGTTATATTGGTGTAAAGGTGCCACGCTGAGGTGTGTCTCAGACTATGGTTGCTGATACAGTGTTATATTCGTGTAAAGGTGCAACGCTGAGGTGTGTCTCAGACTATGGTTGCTGACGCGGTGTTATGTTGTTGTAAAGGTGCCAGACTGAGGTGTGTTTCAGACAATGGTTACTGACGCAGTGTTATATTGGTGTAAAGGTGGCAGGCTGAGTTGCGTTTCAGACACTGGTTGCGGAAGCAGTATTATATTGGTGTAAAGTTGGCACGCTGAGGTGTGTTTCAGACAATGGTCGCTGACGCAGTGTTACATTGGTGTAAACGTGCCACGCTGAGGTGTGTTTCAGACAATGGTCGCTGACGCAGTGTTATATTGGTGTAAAGGTGCCACGCTGAGGTGTGTTTCAGACAATGGTTGCTGACGGAGTGTTATATTGGTGTAAAGGTGCCACGCTGAGGTGTGTTTCAGTCAGTGGTCGCTGACACAGTGTTATATTGGTGTAAAGGTGCCACGCTGAGGTGTATTTCAGACAATGGTTGCTGATACAGTGTTATGTTGGTGTAAAGTTGCCACGCTGAGGTGTGTTACAGACAATGGTTGCTGACACAGTGTTATATCGGTGTAAAGGTGCCACGCTGAGGTGTATTTCAGACAATGGTTGCTGATACAGTGTTATGTTGGTGTAAAGGTGCCACGCTGAGATGTGTTACAGATAATGGTTGCTGATACAGTGTTATGTTGGCGTAAAGGTGCCACGCTGAGGTGTGTTACAGACAATGGTTGCTGACACAGTGTTATATTGGTGTAAAGGTGCCACGCTGAGGTGTGTTTCAGACAATGGTAGCTGACACAGTGTTATATTGGTGTAAAGGTGCCAGGCTGAGGTGTGTTTCAGACAATGGTTGCTGATACAGTGTTATGTTGGTGTAAAGTTGCCACGCTGAGGTGTGTTACAGACAATAGTTGCTGACACAGTGTTATATTGGTGTAAAGGTGCCACGCTGAGATGTGTTACAGATAATGGTTGCTGATACAGTGTTATGTTGGTGTAAAGGTGCCACGCTGAGGTGTGTTACAGACAATGGTTGCTGACACAGTTTTATATTGGTGTAAAGGTGCCACGCTGAGGTGTGTTTCAGACAATGGTAGCTGACACAGTGTTATATTGGTGTAAAGGTGCCAGTCTGAGGTGTGTTTCAGACAATGGTTGCTGATACAGTGTTATGTTGGTGTAAAGGTGCCACGCTGAGGTGTGTTTCAGACAATGGTCGCTGAAGCAATGTTATATTGGTGTAAAGGTGCCACGCTGAGGTGTGTTTCAGACAATGGTCGCTGATGCAGTGTTATTTTGGTGTAAAGGTGCCACGCTGAGGTGTGTTTCAGACAATGGTCGCTGACGCAGTGTTATATTGGTGTAAAGGTGCCACGCTGACGTGTGTTTCAGACAATGGTCGCTGACACAGTGTTATATTAGTGTACAGGTGCCACGCTGAGTTGTGTTTCAGACAATGGTCGCTGACACAGTGTTATATTGTTGTAAAGGTGCCACGCTGAGGTGTGTATCAGACAATGGTTGCTGACACAGTGTTATAATGGTGTAAAAGTGCCACGCTGAGCTGTGTTTCAGACAATGGTTGCTGACACAGTGTTATATTGGTGTAAAGGTGCCACGCTGAGGTGTGTCTCAGACTATGGTTGCTGATACAGTGTTATGTTGGTGTAAAGGTGCCACGCTGAGGTGTGTTTCAGACAATGGTCGCTGACACAGTGTTATATTCGTGTAAAGTTGCAACGCTGAGGTGTGTCTCAGACTATGGTTGCTGACGCAGTGTTATGTTGGTTTAAAGGTGCCAGACTGAGGTGTGTTTCAGACAATGGTTACTGACGCAGTGTTATATTGGTGTAAAGGTGGCAGGCTGAGTTGCGTTTCAGACACTGGTTGCGGAAGCAGTATTATATTGGTGTAAAGTTGGCACGCTGAGGTGTGTTTCAGACAATGGTCACTGACGCAGTGTTATATTGGTGTAAAGGTGCCACGCTGAGGTGTATTTCAGACAATGGTTGCTGACGCAGTGTTATATTGGTGTAAAGGTGCCACGCTGAGGTGTATTTCAGACAATGGTCGCTGACGCAGTGTTATATTGTTGTAAACGTGCCACGCTGAGGTGTGATTCAGACAATGGTCGCTGACGCAATGTTATATTGGTGTAAAGGTGCCACGCTGAGGTGTGTTTCAGACAATGGTCGCTGATGCAGTGTTATTTTGGTGTAAAGGTGCCACGCTGAGGTGTGTTTCAGACAATGGTCGCTGACGCAGTGTTATATTGGTGTAAAGGTGCCACGTTGAGGTGTGTTTCAGACAATGGTTGCTGACGGAGTGTTATATTGGTGTAAAGGTGCCACGCTGAGGTGTGTTTCAGTCAGTGGTCGCTGACACAGTGTTATATTGGTGTAAAGGTGCCACGCTGAGGTGTACTTCAGACAATGGTTGCTGATACAGTGTTATGTTGGTGTAAAGTTGCCACGCTGAGGTGTGTTACAGACAATGGTTGCTGACACAGTGTTATATCGGTGTAAAGGTGCCACGCTGAGGTGTATTTCAGACAATGGTTGCTGATACAGTGTTATGTTGGTGTAAAGGTGCCACGCTGAGATGTGTTACAGATAATGGTTGCTGATACAGTGTTATGTTGGTGTAAAGGTGCCACGCTGAGGTGTGTTACAGACAATGGTTGCTGATACAGTGTTATGTTGGTGTAAAGGTGCCACGCTGAGGTGTGTTACAGACAATAGTTGCTGACACAGTGTTATATTGGTGTAAAGGTGCCATGCTGAGGTGTGTTTCAGACAATGGTCGCTGACGCAATGTTATATTGGTGTAAAGGTGCCACGCTGAGGTGTGTTTCAGACAATGGTCGCTGATGCAGTGTTATTTTGGTGTAAAGGTGCCACGCTGAGGTGTGTTTCAGACAATGGTCGCTGACGCAGTGTTATATTGGTGTAAAGGTGCCACGTTGAGGTGTGTTTCAGACAATGGTTGCTGACGGAGTGTTATATTGGTGTAAAGGTGCCACGCTGAGGTGTGTTTCAGTCAGTGGTCGCTGACACAGTGTTATATTGGTGTAAAGGTGCCACGCTGAGGTGTACTTCAGACAATGGTTGCTGATACAGTGTTATGTTGGTGTAAAGTTGCCACGCTGAGGTGTGTTACAGACAATGGTTGCTGACACAGTGTTATATCGGTGTAAAGGTGCCACGCTGAGGTGTATTTCAGACAATGGTTGCTGATACAGTGTTATGTTGGTGTAAAGGTGCCACGCTGAGATGTGTTACAGATAATGGTTGCTGATACAGTGTTATGTTGGTGTAAAGGTGCCACGCTGAGGTGTGTTACAGACAATGGTTGCTGATACAGTGTTATGTTGGTGTAAAGGTGCCACGCTGAGGTGTGTTACAGACAATAGTTGCTGACACAGTGTTATATTGGTGTAAAGGTGCCATGCTGAGGTGTGTTTCAGACAATGGTAGCTGACGCAGTGTTATATTGGTGTAAAGGAGCCACGCTGAGGTGTGTTTCAGACAATGGTCGCTGACGCAGTGTTATATATGTGTAAACGTGCCACGCTGAGGTGTGATTCAGACAATGGTCGCTGACGCAATGTTATATTGGTGTAAAGGTGCCACGCTGAGGTGTGTTTCAGACAATGGTCGCTGATGCAGTGTTATTTTGGTGTAAAGGTGCCACGCTGAGGTGTGTTTCAGACAATGGTCGCTGACGCAGTGTTATATTGGTGTAAAGGTGCCACGCTGAGGTGTGTTTCAGACAATGGTTGCTGACGGAGTGTTATATTGGTGTAAAGGTGCCACGCTGAGGTGTGTTTCAGTCAGTGGTCGCTGACACAGTGTTATATTGGTGTAAAGGTGCCACGCTGAGGTGTATTTCAGACAATGGTTGCTGATAGAGTGTTATGTTGGTGTAAAGTTGCCACGCTGAGGTGTGTTACAGACAATGGTTGCTGACACAGTGTTATATCGGTGTAAAGGTGCCACGCTGAGGTGTATTTCAGACAATGGTTGCTGATACAGTGTTATGTTGGTGTAAAGGTGCCACGCTGAGATGTGTTACAGATAATGGTTGCTGATACAGTGTTATGTTGGTGTAAAGGTGCCACGCTGAGGTGTGTTACAGACAATGGTTGCTGACACAGTGTTATATTGGTGTAAAGGTGCCACGCTGAGGTGTGTTTCAGACAATGGTAGCTGACACAGTGTTATATTGGTGTAAAGGTGCCAGGCTGAGGTGTGTTTCAGACAATGGTTGCTGATACAGTGTTATGTTGGTGTAAAGGTGCCACGCTGAGGTTTGTTACAGACAATAGTTGCTGACACAGTGTTATATTGGTGTAAAGGTGCCACGCTGAGCTGTGTTTCAGACAATGGTAGCTGGCGCAGTGTTATATTGGTGTAAAGGAGCCACGCTGTGGTGTGTTTCAGACAATGGTTGCTGACACAGTGTTATATTGGTGTAAAGGTGCCACGCTGAGGTGTGTTTCAGACAATGGTTGCTGACAGAGTGTTATATTGGTGTAAAGGTGCCACTCTGAGGTGTGTTTTAGACAATGGTTACTGACGCAGTTTTATATCGGTGTAAACGTGGCATGCTGAGTTGTGTTTCAGACAATGGTTGTTGACACAGTGTTATATCGGTGTAAAGGTGCCACGCTGAGGTGTATTTCAGACAATGGTCGCTGACACAGTGTTATATTCGTGTAAAGGTGCCACGCTGAGGTGTGTCTCAGACTATGGTTGCTGACGCAGTGTTATGTTGGTGTAAAGGTGCCAGACTGAGGTGTGTTTCAGACAATGGTTGCAGACACAGTGTTATATTGGTGTAAAGGTGCCACGCTGAGGTGTGTTTCCTACACTGGTTGCTGACGCAGTGTTATATTGGTGTAAAGGTGCCACGCTGAGGTGTGTTTCAGACAATGGTAGCTGACGCAGTGTTATATATGTGTAAACGTGCCACGCTGAGGTGTCATTCAGACAATGGTCGCTGACGCAATGTTATATTGGTGTAAAGGTGCCACGCTGAGGTGTGTTTCAGACAATGGTCGCTGACGCAGTGTTATATTGGTGTAAAGGTGCCACGCTGAGGTGTGTTTCAGACAATGGTTGTTGACACAGTGTTATATCGGTGTAAAGGTGCCACGCTGAGGTGTATTTCAGACAATGGTTGCCGATACAGTGTTATGTTGGTGTAAAGGTGCCACGCTGAGATGTGTTACTGATAATGGTTGCTGATACAGTGTTATGTTGGTGTAAAGGTGCCACGCTGAGGTGTGTTACAGACAATGGTTGCTGACACAGTTTTATATTGGTGTAAAGGTGCCACGCTGAGGTGTGTTTCAGACAATGGTAGCTGACACAGTGTTATATTGGTGTAAAGGTGCCAGTCTGAGGTGTGTTTCAGACAATGGTTTCTGATACAGTGTTATGTTGGTGTAAAGGTGCCACGCTGTGGTGTGTTACAGACAATAGTTGCTGACACAGTGTTATATTGGTGTAAAGGTGCCACACTGAGGTGTGTTTCAGACAATGGTAGCTGACGCAGTGTTATATTGGTGTAATGGAGCCACGCTGAGGTGTGTTTCAGACAATGGTCGCTGACACAGTGTTATATTAGTGTAAAGGTGCCACGCTGAGGTGTGTTTCAGACAGTGGTCGCTGTCACAGTGTTATATTGGTGTAAAGGTGCCACGCTGAGGTGTGTCTCAGAAGATGGTTGCTGACGCAGTGTTATATTAGTGTAAAGGTGCCACGCTGAGGTGTGTTTCAGACAATGGACGCTGACACAGTGTTATATTCGTGTAATGGTGCCACGCTGAGGTGTGTATCAGAGTATGGTTGCTGACGCAGTGTTATGTTGGTGTAAAGGTGCCAGACTGAGGTGTGTTTCAGACAATGGTTGCAGACACAGTGTTATATAGGTGTAAAGGTGCCACGCTGAGGTGTGTTTCCTACACTGGTTGCTGACGCAGTGTTATATTGGTGTAAAGGTGCCACGCTGAGGTGTGTTTCAGAGAATGGTCGCTGACACAGTGTTATATTAGGGTAAAGGTGCCACGCTCAGTTGTGTTTCAGACAATGGTCGCTGACACAGTGTTATATTGGTGTAAAGGTGCCAAGCTGAGGTGTGTATCAGACAATGGTTGCTGACACAGTGTTATAATGGTGTAAAAGTGCCACGCTGAGCTGTGTTTCAGACAATGGTTGCTGACACAGTGTTATATTGGTGTAAAGGTGCCACGCTGAGGTGTGTCTCAGACTATGGTTGCTGATACAGTGTTATATTCGTGTAAAGGTGCAACGCTGAGGTGTGTCTCAGACTATGGTTGCTGACGCGGTGTTATGTTGTTGTAAAGGTGCCAGACTGAGGTGTGTTTCAGACAATGGTTACTGACGCAGTGTTATATTGGTGTAAAGGTGGCAGGCTGAGTTGCGTTTCAGACACTGGTTGCGGAAGCAGTATTATATTGGTGTAAAGTTGGCACGCTGAGGTGTGTTTCAGACAATGGTCGCTGACGCAGTGTTACATTGGTGTAAACGTGCCACGCTGAGGTGTGTTTCAGACAATGGTCGCTGACGCAGTGTTATATTGGTGTAAAGGTGCCACGCTGAGGTGTGTTTCAGACAATGGTTGCTGACGGAGTGTTATATTGGTGTAAAGGTGCCACGCTGAGGTGTGTTTCAGTCAGTGGTCGCTGACACAGTGTTATATTGGTGTAAAGGTGCCACGCTGAGGTGTATTTCAGACAATGGTTGCTGATACAGTGTTATGTTGGTGTAAAGTTGCCACGCTGAGGTGTGTTACAGACAATGGTTGCTGACACAGTGTTATATCGGTGTAAAGGTGCCACGCTGAGGTGTATTTCAGACAATGGTTGCTGATACAGTGTTATGTTGGTGTAAAGGTGCCACGCTGAGATGTGTTACAGATAATGGTTGCTGATACAGTGTTATGTTGGCGTAAAGGTGCCACGCTGAGGTGTGTTACAGACAATGGTTGCTGACACAGTGTTATATTGGTGTAAAGGTGCCACGCTGAGGTGTGTTTCAGACAATGGTAGCTGACACAGTGTTATATTGGTGTAAAGGTGCCAGGCTGAGGTGTGTTTCAGACAATGGTTGCTGATACAGTGTTATGTTGGTGTAAAGTTGCCACGCTGAGGTGTGTTACAGACAATAGTTGCTGACACAGTGTTATATTGGTGTAAAGGTGCCACGCTGAGATGTGTTACAGATAATGGTTGCTGATACAGTGTTATGTTGGTGTAAAGGTGCCACGCTGAGGTGTGTTACAGACAATGGTTGCTGACACAGTTTTATATTGGTGTAAAGGTGCCACGCTGAGGTGTGTTTCAGACAATGGTAGCTGACACAGTGTTATATTGGTGTAAAGGTGCCAGTCTGAGGTGTGTTTCAGACAATGGTTGCTGATACAGTGTTATGTTGGTGTAAAGGTGCCACGCTGAGGTGTGTTTCAGACAATGGTCGCTGAAGCAATGTTATATTGGTGTAAAGGTGCCACGCTGAGGTGTGTTTCAGACAATGGTCGCTGATGCAGTGTTATTTTGGTGTAAAGGTGCCACGCTGAGGTGTGTTTCAGACAATGGTCGCTGACGCAGTGTTATATTGGTGTAAAGGTGCCACGCTGACGTGTGTTTCAGACAATGGTCGCTGACACAGTGTTATATTAGTGTACAGGTGCCACGCTGAGTTGTGTTTCAGACAATGGTCGCTGACACAGTGTTATATTGTTGTAAAGGTGCCACGCTGAGGTGTGTATCAGACAATGGTTGCTGACACAGTGTTATAATGGTGTAAAAGTGCCACGCTGAGCTGTGTTTCAGACAATGGTTGCTGACACAGTGTTATATTGGTGTAAAGGTGCCACGCTGAGGTGTGTCTCAGACTATGGTTGCTGATACAGTGTTATGTTGGTGTAAAGGTGCCACGCTGAGGTGTGTTTCAGACAATGGTCGCTGACACAGTGTTATATTCGTGTAAAGTTGCAACGCTGAGGTGTGTCTCAGACTATGGTTGCTGACGCAGTGTTATGTTGGTTTAAAGGTGCCAGACTGAGGTGTGTTTCAGACAATGGTTACTGACGCAGTGTTATATTGGTGTAAAGGTGGCAGGCTGAGTTGCGTTTCAGACACTGGTTGCGGAAGCAGTATTATATTGGTGTAAAGTTGGCACGCTGAGGTGTGTTTCAGACAATGGTCACTGACGCAGTGTTATATTGGTGTAAAGGTGCCACGCTGAGGTGTATTTCAGACAATGGTTGCTGACGCAGTGTTATATTGGTGTAAAGGTGCCACGCTGAGGTGTATTTCAGACAATGGTCGCTGACGCAGTGTTATATTGTTGTAAACGTGCCACGCTGAGGTGTGATTCAGACAATGGTCGCTGACGCAATGTTATATTGGTGTAAAGGTGCCACGCTGAGGTGTGTTTCAGACAATGGTCGCTGATGCAGTGTTATTTTGGTGTAAAGGTGCCACGCTGAGGTGTGTTTCAGACAATGGTCGCTGACGCAGTGTTATATTGGTGTAAAGGTGCCACGTTGAGGTGTGTTTCAGACAATGGTTGCTGACGGAGTGTTATATTGGTGTAAAGGTGCCACGCTGAGGTGTGTTTCAGTCAGTGGTCGCTGACACAGTGTTATATTGGTGTAAAGGTGCCACGCTGAGGTGTACTTCAGACAATGGTTGCTGATACAGTGTTATGTTGGTGTAAAGTTGCCACGCTGAGGTGTGTTACAGACAATGGTTGCTGACACAGTGTTATATCGGTGTAAAGGTGCC
Source organism: Hypanus sabinus (assembly GCF_030144855.1). NCBI lineage: Eukaryota > Metazoa > Chordata > Chondrichthyes > Myliobatiformes > Dasyatidae > Hypanus > Hypanus sabinus. The sequence continues at coordinate 13,053,491 of NC_082711.1, forward strand.
ACGCTGAGGTGTATTTCAGACAATGGTTGCTGATACAGTGTTATGTTGGTGTAAAGGTGCCACGCTGAGATGTGTTACAGATAATGGTTGCTGATACAGTGTTATGTTGGTGTAAAGGTGCCACGCTGAGGTGTGTTACAGACAATGGTTGCTGATACAGTGTTATGTTGGTGTAAAGGTGCCACGCTGAGGTGTGTTACAGACAATAGTTGCTGACACAGTGTTATATTGGTGTAAAGGTGCCATGCTGAGGTGTGTTTCAGACAATGGTCGCTGACGCAATGTTATATTGGTGTAAAGGTGCCACGCTGAGGTGTGTTTCAGACAATGGTCGCTGATGCAGTGTTATTTTGGTGTAAAGGTGCCACGCTGAGGTGTGTTTCAGACAATGGTCGCTGACGCAGTGTTATATTGGTGTAAAGGTGCCACGTTGAGGTGTGTTTCAGACAATGGTTGCTGACGGAGTGTTATATTGGTGTAAAGGTGCCACGCTGAGGTGTGTTTCAGTCAGTGGTCGCTGACACAGTGTTATATTGGTGTAAAGGTGCCACGCTGAGGTGTACTTCAGACAATGGTTGCTGATACAGTGTTATGTTGGTGTAAAGTTGCCACGCTGAGGTGTGTTACAGACAATGGTTGCTGACACAGTGTTATATCGGTGTAAAGGTGCCACGCTGAGGTGTATTTCAGACAATGGTTGCTGATACAGTGTTATGTTGGTGTAAAGGTGCCACGCTGAGATGTGTTACAGATAATGGTTGCTGATACAGTGTTATGTTGGTGTAAAGGTGCCACGCTGAGGTGTGTTACAGACAATGGTTGCTGATACAGTGTTATGTTGGTGTAAAGGTGCCACGCTGAGGTGTGTTACAGACAATAGTTGCTGACACAGTGTTATATTGGTGTAAAGGTGCCATGCTGAGGTGTGTTTCAGACAATGGTAGCTGACGCAGTGTTATATTGGTGTAAAGGAGCCACGCTGAGGTGTGTTTCAGACAATGGTCGCTGACGCAGTGTTATATATGTGTAAACGTGCCACGCTGAGGTGTGATTCAGACAATGGTCGCTGACGCAATGTTATATTGGTGTAAAGGTGCCACGCTGAGGTGTGTTTCAGACAATGGTCGCTGATGCAGTGTTATTTTGGTGTAAAGGTGCCACGCTGAGGTGTGTTTCAGACAATGGTCGCTGACGCAGTGTTATATTGGTGTAAAGGTGCCACGCTGAGGTGTGTTTCAGACAATGGTTGCTGACGGAGTGTTATATTGGTGTAAAGGTGCCACGCTGAGGTGTGTTTCAGTCAGTGGTCGCTGACACAGTGTTATATTGGTGTAAAGGTGCCACGCTGAGGTGTATTTCAGACAATGGTTGCTGATAGAGTGTTATGTTGGTGTAAAGTTGCCACGCTGAGGTGTGTTACAGACAATGGTTGCTGACACAGTGTTATATCGGTGTAAAGGTGCCACGCTGAGGTGTATTTCAGACAATGGTTGCTGATACAGTGTTATGTTGGTGTAAAGGTGCCACGCTGAGATGTGTTACAGATAATGGTTGCTGATACAGTGTTATGTTGGTGTAAAGGTGCCACGCTGAGGTGTGTTACAGACAATGGTTGCTGACACAGTGTTATATTGGTGTAAAGGTGCCACGCTGAGGTGTGTTTCAGACAATGGTAGCTGACACAGTGTTATATTGGTGTAAAGGTGCCAGGCTGAGGTGTGTTTCAGACAATGGTTGCTGATACAGTGTTATGTTGGTGTAAAGGTGCCACGCTGAGGTTTGTTACAGACAATAGTTGCTGACACAGTGTTATATTGGTGTAAAGGTGCCACGCTGAGCTGTGTTTCAGACAATGGTAGCTGGCGCAGTGTTATATTGGTGTAAAGGAGCCACGCTGTGGTGTGTTTCAGACAATGGTTGCTGACACAGTGTTATATTGGTGTAAAGGTGCCACGCTGAGGTGTGTTTCAGACAATGGTTGCTGACAGAGTGTTATATTGGTGTAAAGGTGCCACTCTGAGGTGTGTTTTAGACAATGGTTACTGACGCAGTTTTATATCGGTGTAAACGTGGCATGCTGAGTTGTGTTTCAGACAATGGTTGTTGACACAGTGTTATATCGGTGTAAAGGTGCCACGCTGAGGTGTATTTCAGACAATGGTCGCTGACACAGTGTTATATTCGTGTAAAGGTGCCACGCTGAGGTGTGTCTCAGACTATGGTTGCTGACGCAGTGTTATGTTGGTGTAAAGGTGCCAGACTGAGGTGTGTTTCAGACAATGGTTGCAGACACAGTGTTATATTGGTGTAAAGGTGCCACGCTGAGGTGTGTTTCCTACACTGGTTGCTGACGCAGTGTTATATTGGTGTAAAGGTGCCACGCTGAGGTGTGTTTCAGACAATGGTAGCTGACGCAGTGTTATATATGTGTAAACGTGCCACGCTGAGGTGTCATTCAGACAATGGTCGCTGACGCAATGTTATATTGGTGTAAAGGTGCCACGCTGAGGTGTGTTTCAGACAATGGTCGCTGACGCAGTGTTATATTGGTGTAAAGGTGCCACGCTGAGGTGTGTTTCAGACAATGGTTGTTGACACAGTGTTATATCGGTGTAAAGGTGCCACGCTGAGGTGTATTTCAGACAATGGTTGCCGATACAGTGTTATGTTGGTGTAAAGGTGCCACGCTGAGATGTGTTACTGATAATGGTTGCTGATACAGTGTTATGTTGGTGTAAAGGTGCCACGCTGAGGTGTGTTACAGACAATGGTTGCTGACACAGTTTTATATTGGTGTAAAGGTGCCACGCTGAGGTGTGTTTCAGACAATGGTAGCTGACACAGTGTTATATTGGTGTAAAGGTGCCAGTCTGAGGTGTGTTTCAGACAATGGTTTCTGATACAGTGTTATGTTGGTGTAAAGGTGCCACGCTGTGGTGTGTTACAGACAATAGTTGCTGACACAGTGTTATATTGGTGTAAAGGTGCCACACTGAGGTGTGTTTCAGACAATGGTAGCTGACGCAGTGTTATATTGGTGTAATGGAGCCACGCTGAGGTGTGTTTCAGACAATGGTCGCTGACACAGTGTTATATTAGTGTAAAGGTGCCACGCTGAGGTGTGTTTCAGACAGTGGTCGCTGTCACAGTGTTATATTGGTGTAAAGGTGCCACGCTGAGGTGTGTCTCAGAAGATGGTTGCTGACGCAGTGTTATGTTGGTGTAAAGGTGCCACGCTGAGGTGTGTTTCAGTCAATGGTTGCTGACGCTGTGTTATATTGGTGTAAAGGTGCCACGCTGAGGTGTGTATCAGACAATGGTTGTTGACACAGTGTTATATTGGTGTAAAGGTGCCACGCTGAGGTGTGTTTCAGTCAATGGTCGCTGAAACAGTGTTATATTGGTGGAAAGGTGGCACGCTGAGGTGTGTTTCAGACAATGGTCGCTGACACTGTGTTATATTAGTGTAAAGGTGCCACGCTGAGGTGTGTTTCAGACAATGGTCGCTGACACAGTGTTATATTCGTGTAAAGGTGCCACGCTGAGGTGTGTCTCAGACTATGGTTGCTGACGCAATGTTATATTGGTGTAAAGGTGCCACGCTGAGGTGTGTTTCAGACAATGGTCGCTGACGCAGTGTTATATTGGTGTAAAGGTGCCACGCTGAGGTGTGTTTCAGACAATGGTTGCTGACAGAGTGTTATATTGGTGTAAAGGTGCCACGCTGAGGTGTGTTTCCTACACTGGTTGCTGACGCAGTGTTATATTGGTGTAAAGGTGCCACGCTGAGGTGTGTTTCAGACAATGGTAGCTGACGCAGTGTTATATATGTGTAAACGTGCCACGCTGAGGTGTCATTCAGACAATGGTCGCTGACGCAATGTTATATTGGTGTAAAGGTGCCACGCTGAGGTGTGTTTCAGACAATGGTCGCTGACGCAGTGTTATATTGGTGTAAAGGTGCCACGCTGAGGTGTGTTTCAGACAATGGTTGTTGACACAGTGTTATATCCGTGTAAAGGTGCCACGCTGAGGTGTATTTCAGACAATGGTTGCTGATACAGTGTTATGTTGGTGTAAAGGTGCCACGCTGAGATGTGTTACAGATAATGGTTTCTGATACAGTGTTATGTTGGTGTAAAGGTGCCACGCTGTGGTGTGTTACAGACAATAGTTGCTGACACAGTGTTATATTGGTGTAAAGGTGCCACGCTGAGGTGTGTTTCAGACAATGGTAGCTGACGCAGTGTTATATTGGTGTAAAGGTGCCACGCTGAGGTGTGTTTCAGACAATGGTCGCTGACACAGTGTTATATTGGTGTAATGGAGCCACGCTGAGGTGTGTTTCAGACAATGGTCGCTGACACAGTGTTATATTGGTGTAAAGGTGCCACGCTGAGGTGTGTTTCAGACAATGGTCGCTGACTGAGTGTTATGTTGGTGTAAAGGTGCCACGCTGAGGTGTGTTTCAGACAATGGTCGCTGACGCAGTGTTATATATGTGTAAACGTGCCACGCTGAGTTGTGTTTCAGACAATGGTTGTTGACACAGTGTTATATTGGTGTAAAGGTGCCACGCTGAGGTGTGTTTGAGACACTGGTTGCTGACGCAGTGTTATATTGGTGTAAAGTTGGCACGCTGAGGTGTGTTTCAGACAATGGTCGCTGACACTGTGTTATATTGGTGTAAAGGTGACACGCTTAGGTGTGTTTCAGACAATGGTCGCTGACAGTGTTACATTGGTGTAAAGGTGCCACGCTGAGGTGTGTTTCAGTCATTGATTGCTGAAGCAGTGTTATATTGGTGTAAAGGTGCCACGCTGAGGTGTGTTTCAGACAATGGTTGCTGACACAGTGTTACATTGGTGTAAAGGTGCCATGCTGAGGTGTGTTTCAGTCAATGGTTGCTTACGCTGTGTTATATTGGTATAAAGGTGCCACGCTGAGGTGTGTATCAGACAATGGTTGTTGACACAGTGTTATATTGGTGTAAAGGTGCCACGCTGAGGTGTGTTTCAGTCAATGGTTGCTGAAACAGTGTTATATTGGTGTAAAGGTGGCATGCTGAGGTGTGTTTCAGACAATGGTCGCTGACACAGTGTTATATTCGTGTAAAGGTGCCCCGCTGAGGTGTGTCTCAGACTATGGTTGCTGACGCAGTGTTATGTTGGTGTAAAGGTGCCAGACTGAGGTGTGTTTCAGACAATGGTTGCAGACACAGTGTTATATTGGTGTAAAGGTGCCACGCTGAGGTGTGTTTCAGACAATGGTCGCTGACACAGTGTTATATTAGTGTAAAGGTGCCACGCTGAGGTGTGTTTCAGACAGTGGTCGCTGTCACAGTGTTATATTGGTGTAAAGGTGCCACGCTGAGGTGTGTCTCAGAAGATGGTTGCTGACGCAGTGTTATGTTGGTGTAAAGGTGCCACGCTGAGGTGTGTTTCAGTCAATGGTTGCTGACGCTGTGTTATATTGGTGTAAAGGTGCCACGCTGAGGTGTGTTTCAGACAATGGTTGTTGACACAGTGTTATATCCGTGTAAAGGTGCCACGCTGAGGTGTATTTCAGACAATGGTTGCTGATACAGTGTTATGTTGGTGTAAAGGTGCCACGCTGAGATGTGTTACAGATAATGGTTTCTGATACAGTGTTATGTTGGTGTAAAGGTGCCACGCTGTGGTGTGTTACAGACAATAGTTGCTGACACAGTGTTATATTGGTGTAAAGGTGCCACGCTGAGGTGTGTTTCAGACAATGGTAGCTGACGCAGTGTTATATTGGTGTAAAGGTGCCACGCTGAGGTGTGTTTCAGACAATGGTCGCTGACACAGTGTTATATTGGTGTAATGGAGCCACGCTGAGGTGTGTTTCAGACAATGGTCGCTGACACAGTGTTATATTGGTGTAAAGGTGCCACGCTGAGGTGTGTTTCAGACAATGGTCGCTGACTGAGTGTTATGTTGGTGTAAAGGTGCCACGCTGAGGTGTGTTTCAGACAATGGTCGCTGACGCAGTGTTATATATGTGTAAACGTGCCACGCTGAGTTGTGTTTCAGACAATGGTTGTTGACACAGTGTTATATTGGTGTAAAGGTGCCACGCTGAGGTGTGTTTGAGACACTGGTTGCTGACGCAGTGTTATATTGGTGTAAAGTTGGCACGCTGAGGTGTGTTTCAGACAATGGTCGCTGACACTGTGTTATATTGGTGTAAAGGTGACACGCTTAGGTGTGTTTCAGACAATGGTCGCTGACAGTGTTACATTGGTGTAAAGGTGCCACGCTGAGGTGTGTTTCAGTCATTGATTGCTGAAGCAGTGTTATATTGGTGTAAAGGTGCCACGCTGAGGTGTGTTTCAGACAATGGTTGCTGACACAGTGTTACATTGGTGTAAAGGTGCCATGCTGAGGTGTGTTTCAGTCAATGGTTGCTTACGCTGTGTTATATTGGTATAAAGGTGCCACGCTGAGGTGTGTATCAGACAATGGTTGTTGACACAGTGTTATATTGGTGTAAAGGTGCCACGCTGAGGTGTGTTTCAGTCAATGGTTGCTGAAACAGTGTTATATTGGTGTAAAGGTGGCATGCTGAGGTGTGTTTCAGACAATGGTCGCTGACACAGTGTTATATTCGTGTAAAGGTGCCCCGCTGAGGTGTGTCTCAGACTATGGTTGCTGACGCAGTGTTATGTTGGTGTAAAGGTGCCAGACTGAGGTGTGTTTCAGACAATGGTTGCAGACACAGTGTTATATTGGTGTAAAGGTGCCACGCTGAGGTGTGTTTCAGACAATGGTCGCTGACACAGTGTTATATTAGTGTAAAGGTGCCACGCTGAGGTGTGTTTCAGACAGTGGTCGCTGTCACAGTGTTATATTGGTGTAAAGGTGCCACGCTGAGGTGTGTCTCAGAAGATGGTTGCTGACGCAGTGTTATGTTGGTGTAAAGGTGCCACGCTGAGGTGTGTTTCAGTCAATGGTTGCTGACGCTGTGTTATATTGGTGTAAAGGTGCCACGCTGAGGTGTGTATCAGACAATGGTTGTTGACACAGTGTTATATTGGTGTAAAGGTGCCACGCTGAGGTGTGTTTCAGTCAATGGTTGCTGAAACAGTGTTATATTGGTGGAAAGGTGGCACGCTGAGGTGTGTTTCAGACAATGGTCGCTGACACTGTGTTATATTAGTGTAAAGGTGCCACGCTGAGGTGTGTTTCAGACAATGGTCGCTGACACAGTGTTATATTCGTGTAAAGGTGCCACGCTGAGGTGTGTCTCAGACTATGGTTGCTGACGCAATGTTATATTGGTGTAAAGGTGCCACGCTGAGGTGTGTTTCAGACAATGGTCGCTGACGCAGTGTTATATTGGTGTAAAGGTGCCACGCTGAGGTGTGTTTCAGACAATGGTTGCTGACAGAGTGTTATATTGGTGTAAAGGTGCCACGCTGAGGTGTGTTTCCTACACTGGTTGCTGACGCAGTGTTATATTGGTGTAAAGGTGCCACGCTGAGGTGTGTTTCAGACAATGGTAGCTGACGCAGTGTTATATATGTGTAAACGTGCCACGCTGAGGTGTCATTCAGACAATGGTCGCTGACGCAATGTTATATTGGTGTAAAGGTGCCACGCTGAGGTGTGTTTCAGACAATGGTCGCTGACGCAGTGTTATATTGGTGTAAAGGTGCCACGCTGAGGTGTGTTTCAGACAATGGTTGTTGACACAGTGTTATATCGGTGTAAAGGTGCCACGCTGAGGTGTATTTCAGACAATGGTTGCTGATACAGTGTTATGTTGGTGTAAAGGTGCCACGCTGAGATGTGTTACAGATAATGGTTGCTGATACAGTGTTATGTTGGTGTAAAGGTGCCACGCTGAGGTGTGTTACAGACAATGGTTGCTGACACAGTTTTATATTGGTGTAAAGGTGCCACGCTGAGGTGTGTTTCAGACAATGGTAGCTGACGCAGTGTTATATATGTGTAAACGTGCCACGCTGAGGTGTCATTCAGACAATGGTCGCTGACGCAATGTTATATTGGTGTAAAGGTGCCACGCTGAGGTGTGTTTCAGACAATGGTCGCTGACGCAGTGTTATATTGGTGTAAAGGTGCCACGCTGAGGTGTGTTTCAGACAATGGTTGTTGACACAGTGTTATATCGGTGTAAAGGTGCCACGCTGAGGTGTATTTCAGACAATGGTTGCTGATACAGTGTTATGTTGGTGTAAAGGTGCCACGCTGAGATGTGTTACAGATAATGGTTGCTGACACAGTTTTATATTGGTGTAAAGGTGCCACGCTGAGGTGTGTTTCAGACAATGGTAGCTGACACAGTGTTATATTGGTGTAAAGGTGCCAGTCTGAGGTGTGTTTCAGACAATGGTTTCTGATACAGTGTTATGTTGGTGTAAAGGTGCCACGTTGTGGTGTGTTACAGACAATAGTTGCTGACACAGTGTTATATTGGTGTAAAGGTGCCACGCTGAGGTGTGTTTCAGACAATGGTCGCTGACGCAGTGTTATATTGGTGTAAAGGTGCCACGCTGAGGTGTGTTTGAGAGACTGGTTGCTGACGCAGTGTTATATTGGTGTAAAGTTGGCACGCTGAGGTGTGTTTCAGACAATGGTCGCTGACACTGTGTTATATTGGTGTAAAGGTGACACGCTTAGGTGTGTTTCAGACAATGGTCGCTGACAGTGTTATATTGGTGTAAAGGTGCCACGCTGAGGTGTGTTTCAGACAATGGTTGCTGACGCAGTGTTATATTGGTGTAAAGGTGCCACGCTGAGGTGTGTTTCAGACAATGGTCGCTGACACAGTGTTATATTGGTGTAAAGGTGCCACGCTGAGGTGTGTCTCAGAAGATGGTTGCTGACGCAGTGTTATGTTGGTGTAAAGGTGCCACGCTGAGGTGTGTTTCAGTCAATGGTTGCTGACGCTGTGTTATATTGGTGTAAAGGTGCCACGCTGAGGTGTGTATCAGACAATGGTTGTTGACACAGTGTTATATTGGTGTAAAGGTGCCACGCTGAGGTGTGTTTCAGTCAATGGTTGCTGAAACAGTGTTATATTGGTGTAAAGGTGGCACGCTGAGGTGTGTTTCAGACAATGGTCGCTGACACTGTGTTATATTAGTGTAAAGGTGCCACGCTGAGGTGTGTTTCAGACAATGGACGCTGACACAGTGTTATATTCGTGTAATGGTGCCACGCTGAGGTGTGTATCAGAGTATGGTTGCTGACGCAGTGTTATGTTGGTGTAAAGGTGCCAGACTGAGGTGTGTTTCAGACAATGGTTGCAGACACAGTGTTATATAGGTGTAAAGGTGCCACGCTGAGGTGTGTTTCCTACACTGGTTGCTGACGCAGTGTTATATTGGTGTAAAGGTGCCACGCTGAGGTGTGTTTCAGACAATGGTCGCTGACACAGTGTTATATTAGGGTAAAGGTGCCACGCTGAGTTGTGTTTCAGACAATGGTCGCTGACACAGTGTTATATTGGTGTAAAGGTGCCAAGCTGAGGTGTGTATCAGACAATGGTTGCTGACACAGTGTTATAATGGTGTAAAAGTGCCACGCTGAGCTGTGTTTTAGACAATGGTTGCTGACACAGTGTTATATTGGTGTAAAGGTGCCACGCTGAGGTGTGTCTCAGACTATGGTTGCTGATACAGTGTTATATTCGTGTAAAGGTGCAACGCTGAGGTGTGTCTCAGACTATGGTTGCTGACGCGGTGTTATGTTGTTGTAAAGGTGCCAGACTGAGGTGTGTTTCAGACAATGGTTACTGACGCAGTGTTATATTGGTGTAAAGGTGGCAGGCTGAGTTGCGTTTCAGACACTGGTTGCGGAAGCAGTATTATATTGGTGTAAAGTTGGCACGCTGAGGTGTGTTTCAGACAATGGTCGCTGACGCAGTGTTACATTGGTGTAAACGTGCCACGCTGAGGTGTGTTTCAGACAATGGTCGCTGACGCAGTGTTATATTGGTGTAAAGGTGCCACGCTGAGGTGTGTTTCAGACAATGGTTGCTGACGGAGTGTTATATTGGTGTAAAGGTGCCACGCTGAGGTGTGTTTCAGTCAGTGGTCGCTGACACAGTGTTATATTGGTGTAAAGGTGCCACGCTGAGGTGTATTTCAGACAATGGTTGCTGATACAGTGTTATGTTGGTGTAAAGTTGCCACGCTGAGGTGTGTTACAGACAATGGTTGCTGACACAGTGTTATATCGGTGTAAAGGTGCCACGCTGAGGTGTATTTCAGACAATGGTTGCTGATACAGTGTTATGTTGGTGTAAAGGTGCCACGCTGAGATGTGTTACAGATAATGGTTGCTGATACAGTGTTATGTTGGCGTAAAGGTGCCACGCTGAGGTGTGTTACAGACAATGGTTGCTGACACAGTGTTATATTGGTGTAAAGGTGCCACGCTGAGGTGTGTTTCAGACAATGGTAGCTGACACAGTGTTATATTGGTGTAAAGGTGCCAGGCTGAGGTGTGTTTCAGACAATGGTTGCTGATACAGTGTTATGTTGGTGTAAAGTTGCCACGCTGAGGTGTGTTACAGACAATAGTTGCTGACACAGTGTTATATTGGTGTAAAGGTGCCACGCTGAGATGTGTTACAGATAATGGTTGCTGATACAGTGTTATGTTGGTGTAAAGGTGCCACGCTGAGGTGTGTTACAGACAATGGTTGCTGACACAGTTTTATATTGGTGTAAAGGTGCCACGCTGAGGTGTGTTTCAGACAATGGTAGCTGACACAGTGTTATATTGGTGTAAAGGTGCCAGTCTGAGGTGTGTTTCAGACAATGGTTGCTGATACAGTGTTATGTTGGTGTAAAGGTGCCACGCTGAGGTGTGTTACAGACAATAGTTGCTGACACAGTGTTATATTGGTGTAAAGGTGCCACGCTGAGGTGTGTTTCAGACAATGGTAGCTGACGCAGTGTTATATTGGTGTAAAGGAGCCACGCTGTGGTGTGTTTCAGACAATGGTAGCTGACGCAGTGTTATATTTGTGTAAACGTGCCACGCTGAGGTGTGATTCAGACAATGGTCGCTGACGCAATGTTATATTGGTGTAAAGGTGCCACGCTGAGGTGTGTTTCAGACAATGGTCGCTGATGCAGTGTTATTTTGGTGTAAAGGTGCCACGCTGAGGTGTGTTTCAGACAATGGTCGCTGACGCAGTGTTATATTGGTGTAAAGGTGCCACGCTGACGTGTGTTTCAGACAATGGTCGCTGACACAGTGTTATATTAGTGTACAGGTGCCACGCTGAGTTGTGTTTCAGACAATGGTCGCTGACACAGTGTTATATTGTTGTAAAGGTGCCACGCTGAGGTGTGTATCAGACAATGGTTGCTGACACAGTGTTATAATGGTGTAAAAGTGCCACGCTGAGCTGTGTTTCAGACAATGGTTGCTGACACAGTGTTATATTGGTGTAAAGGTGCCACGCTGAGGTGTGTCTCAGACTATGGTTGCTGATACAGTGTTATGTTGGTGTAAAGGTGCCACGCTGAGGTGTGTTTCAGACAATGGTCGCTGACACAGTGTTATATTCGTGTAAAGTTGCAACGCTGAGGTGTGTCTCAGACTATGGTTGCTGACGCAGTGTTATGTTGGTTTAAAGGTGCCAGACTGAGGTGTGTTTCAGACAATGGTTACTGACGCAGTGTTATATTGGTGTAAAGGTGGCAGGCTGAGTTGCGTTTCAGACACTGGTTGCGGAAGCAGTATTATATTGGTGTAAATTTGGCACGCTGAGGTGTGTTTCAGACAATGGTCACTGACGCAGTGTTATATTGGTGTAAAGGTGCCACGCTGAGGTGTATTTCAGACAATGGTTGCTGACGCAGTGTTATATTGGTGTAAAGGTGCCACGCTGAGGTGTATTTCAGACAATGGTCGCTGACGCAGTGTTATATTGTTGTAAACGTGCCACGCTGAGGTGTGATTCAGACAATGGTCGCTGACGCAATGTTATATTGGTGTAAAGGTGCCACGCTGAGGTGTGTTTCAGACAATGGTCGCTGATGCAGTGTTATTTTGGTGTAAAGGTGCCACGCTGAGGTGTGTTTCAGACAATGGTCGCTGACGCAGTGTTATATTGGTGTAAAGGTGCCACGTTGAGGTGTGTTTCAGACAATGGTTGCTGACGGAGTGTTATATTGGTGTAAAGGTGCCACGCTGAGGTGTGTTTCAGTCAGTGGTCGCTGACACAGTGTTATATTGGTGTAAAGGTGCCACGCTGAGGTGTACTTCAGACAATGGTTGCTGATACAGTGTTATGTTGGTGTAAAGTTGCCACGCTGAGGTGTGTTACAGACAATGGTTGCTGACACAGTGTTATATCGGTGTAAAGGTGCCACGCTGAGGTGTATTTCAGACAATGGTTGCTGATACAGTGTTATGTTGGTGTAAAGGTGCCACGCTGAGATGTGTTACAGATAATGGTTGCTGATACAGTGTTATGTTGGTGTAAAGGTGCCACGCTGAGGTGTGTTACAGACAATGGTTGCTGATACAGTGTTATGTTGGTGTAAAGGTGCCACGCTGAGGTGTGTTACAGACAATAGTTGCTGACACAGTGTTATATTGGTGTAAAGGTGCCATGCTGAGGTGTGTTTCAGACAATGGTAGCTGACGCAGTGTTATATTGGTGTAAAGGAGCCACGCTGTGGTGTGTTTCAGACAATGGTCGCTGACGCAGTGTTATATATGTGTAAACGTGCCACGCTGAGGTGTGTTTCAGACAATGGTCGCTGACGCAGTGTTATATATGTGTAAACGTGCCACGCTGAGGTGTGATTCAGACAATGGTCGCTGACGCAATGTTATATTGGTGTAAAGGTGCCACGCTGAGGTGTGTTTCAGACAATGGTCGCTGATGCAGTGTTATTTTGGTGTAAAGGTGCCACGCTGAGGTGTGTTTCAGACAATGGTCGCTGACGCAGTGTTATATTGGTGTAAAGGTGCCACGCTGAGGTGTGTTTCAGACAATGGTTGCTGACGGAGTGTTATATTGGTGTAAAGGTGCCACGCTGAGGTGTGTTTCAGTCAGTGGTCGCTGACACAGTGTTATATTGGTGTAAAGGTGCCACGCTGAGGTGTATTTCAGACAATGGTTGCTGATAGAGTGTTATGTTGGTGTAAAGTTGCCACGCTGAGGTGTGTTACAGACAATGGTTGCTGACACAGTGTTATATCGGTGTAAAGGTGCCACGCTGAGGTGTATTTCAGACAATGGTTGCTGATACAGTGTTATGTTGGTGTAAAGGTGCCACGCTGAGATGTGTTACAGATAATGGTTGCTGATACAGTGTTATGTTGGTGTAAAGGTGCCACGCTGAGGTGTGTTACAGACAATGGTTGCTGACACAGTGTTATATTGGTGTAAAGGTGCCACGCTGAGGTGTGTTTCAGACAATGGTAGCTGACACAGTGTTATATTGGTGTAAAGGTGCCAGGCTGAGGTGTGTTTCAGACAATGGTTGCTGATACAGTGTTATGTTGGTGTAAAGGTGCCACGCTGAGGTTTGTTACAGACAATAGTTGCTGACACAGTGTTATATTGGTGTAAAGGTGCCACGCTGAGCTGTGTTTCAGACAATGGTAGCTGGCGCAGTGTTATATTGGTGTAAAGGAGCCACGCTGTGGTGTGTTTCAGACAATGGTTGCTGACACAGTGTTATATTGGTGTAAAGGTGCCACGCTGAGGTGTGTTTCAGACAATGGTTGCTGACAGAGTGTTATATTGGTGTAAAGGTGCCACTCTGAGGTGTGTTTTAGACAATGGTTACTGACGCAGTTTTATATCGGTGTAAACGTGGCATGCTGAGTTGTGTTTCAGACAATGGTTGTTGACACAGTGTTATATCGGTGTAAAGGTGCCACGCTGAGGTGTATTTCAGACAATGGTCGCTGACACAGTGTTATATTCGTGTAAAGGTGCCACGCTGAGGTGTGTCTCAGACTATGGTTGCTGACGCAGTGTTATGTTGGTGTAAAGGTGCCAGACTGAGGTGTGTTTCAGACAATGGTTGCAGACACAGTGTTATATTGGTGTAAAGGTGCCACGCTGAGGTGTGTTTCCTACACTGGTTGCTGACGCAGTGTTATATTGGTGTAAAGGTGCCACGCTGAGGTGTGTTTCAGACAATGGTAGCTGACGCAGTGTTATATATGTGTAAACGTGCCACGCTGAGGTGTCATTCAGACAATGGTCGCTGACGCAATGTTATATTGGTGTAAAGGTGCCACGCTGAGGTGTGTTTCAGACAATGGTCGCTGACGCAGTGTTATATTGGTGTAAAGGTGCCACGCTGAGGTGTGTTTCAGACAATGGTTGTTGACACAGTGTTATATCGGTGTAAAGGTGCCACGCTGAGGTGTATTTCAGACAATGGTTGCCGATACAGTGTTATGTTGGTGTAAAGGTGCCACGCTGAGATGTGTTACAGATAATGGTTGCTGATACAGTGTTATGTTGGTGTAAAGGTGCCACGCTGAGGTGTGTTACAGACAATGGTTGCTGACACAGTTTTATATTGGTGTAAAGGTGCCACGCTGAGGTGTGTTTCAGACAATGGTAGCTGACACAGTGTTATATTGGTGTAAAGGTGCCAGTCTGAGGTGTGTTTCAGACAATGGTTTCTGATACAGTGTTATGTTGGTGTAAAGGTGCCACGCTGTGGTGTGTTACAGACAATAGTTGCTGACACAGTGTTATATTGGTGTAAAGGTGCCACACTGAGGTGTGTTTCAGACAATGGTAGCTGACGCAGTGTTATATTGGTGTAATGGAGCCACGCTGAGGTGTGTTTCAGACAATGGTCGCTGACGCAGTGTTATATTGGTGTAAAGGTGCCACGCTGAGGTGTGTTTCAGACAATGGTCGCTGACACAGTGTTATATTAGTGTAAAGGTGCCACGCTGAGGTGTGTTTCAGACAGTGGTCGCTGTCACAGTGTTATATTGGTGTAAAGGTGCCACGCTGAGGTGTGTCTCAGAAGATGGTTGCTGACGCAGTGTTATGTTGGTGTAAAGGTGCCACGCTGAGGTGTGTTTCAGTCAATGGTTGCTGACGCTGTGTTATATTGGTGTAAAGGTGCCACGCTGAGGTGTGTTTCAGTCAATGGTTGCTGAAACAGTGTTATATTGGTGGAAAGGTGGCACGCTGAGGTGTGTTTCAGACAATGGTCGCTGACACTGTGTTATATTAGTGTAAAGGTGCCACGCTGAGGTGTGTTTCAGACAATGGTCGCTGACACAGTGTTATATTCGTGTAAAGGTGCCACGCTGAGGTGTGTCTCAGACTATGGTTGCTGACGCAATGTTATATTGGTGTAAAGGTGCCACGCTGAGGTGTGTTTCAGACAATGGTCGCTGACGCAGTGTTATATTGGTTTAAAGGTGCCACGCTGAGGTGTGTTTCAGACAATGGTTGCTGACAGAGTGTTATATTGGTGTAAAGGTGCCACGCTGAGGTGTGTTTCCTACACTGGTTGCTGACGCAGTGTTATATTGGTGTAAAGGTGCCACGCTGAGGTGTGTTTCAGACAATGGTAGCTGACGCAGTGTTATATTGGTGTAAAGGTGCCACGCTGAGGTGTGTTTCAGACAATGGTCGCTGACGCAGTGTTATATTGGTGTAAAGGTGCCACGCTGAGGTGTGTTTCAGACAATGGTTGTTGACACAGTGTTATATCGGTGTAAAGGTGCCACGCTGAGGTGTATTTCAGACAATGGTTGCTGATACAGTGTTATGTTGGTGTAAAGGTGCCACGCTGAGATGTGTTACAGATAATGGTTTCTGATACAGTGTTATGTTGGTGTAAAGGTGCCACGCTGTGGTGTGTTACAGACAATAGTTGCTGACACAGTGTTATATTGGTGTAAAGGTGCCACGCTGAGGTGTGTTTCAGACAATGGTCGCTGACGCAGTGTTATATATGTGTAAACGTGCCACGCTGAGGTGTGATTCAGACAATGGTCGCTGACGCAGTGTTATATTGGTGTAAAGGTGCCACGCTGAGGTGTGTTTGAGACACTGGTTGCTGACGCAGTGTTATATTGGTGTAAAGTTGGCACGCTGAGGTGTGTTTCAGACAATGGTCGCTGACAGTGTTATATTGGTGTAAAGGTGCCACGCTGAGGTGTGTTTCAGTCAATGATTGCTGAAGCAGTGTTATATTGGTGTAAAGGTGCCACGCTGAGGTGTGTTTCAGACAATGGTTGCTGACACAGTGTTACATTGGTGTAAAGGTGCCATGCTGAGGTGTGTTTCAGTCAATGGTTGCTTACGCTGTGTTATATTGGTATAAAGGTGCCACGCTGAGGTGTGTATCAGACAATGGTTGTTGACACAGTGTTATATTGGTGTAAAGGTGCCACGCTGAGGTGTGTTTCAGTCAATGGTTGCTGAAACAGTGTTATATTGGTGTAAAGGTGGCATGCTGAGGTGTGTTTCAGACAATGGTCGCTGACACAGTGTTATATTCGTGTAAAGGTGCCCCGCTGAGGTGTGTCTCAGACTATGGTTGCTGACGCAGTGTTATGTTGGTGTAAAGGTGCCAGACTGAGGTGTGTTTCAGACAATGGTTGCAGACACAGTGTTATATTGGTGTAAAGGTGCCACGCTGAGGTGTGTTTCAGACAATGGTCGCTGACACAGTGTTATATTAGTGTAAAGGTGCCACGCTGAGGTGTGTTTCAGACAGTGGTCGCTGTCACAGTGTTATATTGGTGTAAAGGTGCCACGCTGAGGTGTGTCTCAGAAGATGGTTGCTGACGCAGTGTTATGTTGGTGTAAAGGTGCCACGCTGAGGTGTGTTTCAGTCAATGGTTGCTGACGCTGTGTTATATTGGTGTAAAGGTGCTACGCTGAGGTGTGTATCAGACAATGGTTGTTGACACAGTGTTATATTGGTGTAAAGGTGCCACGCTGAGGTGTGTTTCAGTCAATGGTTGCTGAAACAGTGTTATATTGGTGGAAAGGTGGCACGCTGAGGTGTGTTTCAGACAATGGTCGCTGACACTGTGTTATATTAGTGTAAAGGTGCCACGCTGAGGTGTGTTTCAGACAATGGTCGCTGACACAGTGTTATATTCGTGTAAAGGTGCCACGCTGAGGTGTGTCTCAGACTATGGTTGCTGACGCAATGTTATATTGGTGTAAAGGTGCCACGCTGAGGTGTGTTTCAGACAATGGTCGCTGACGCAGTGTTATATTGGTGTAAAGGTGCCACGCTGAGGTGTGTTTCAGACAATGGTTGCTGACAGAGTGTTATATTGGTGTAAAGGTGCCAAGCTGAGGTGTGTTTCCTACACTGGTTGCTGACGCAGTGTTATATTGGTGTAAAGGTGCCACGCTGAGGTGTGTTTCAGACAATGGTAGCTGACGCAGTGTTATATATGTGTAAACGTGCCACGCTGAGGTGTCATTCAGACAATGGTCGCTGACGCAATGTTATATTGGTGTAAAGGTGCCACGCTGAGGTGTGTTTCAGACAATGGTCGCTGACGCAGTGTTATATTGGTGTAAAGGTGCCACGCTGAGGTGTGTTTCAGACAATGGTTGTTGACACAGTGTTATATCGGTGTAAAGGTGCCACGCTGAGGTGTATTTCAGACAATGGTTGCTGATACAGTGTTATGTTGGTGTAAAGGTGCCACGCTGAGATGTGTTACAGATAATGGTTGCTGATACAGTGTTATGTTGGTGTAAAGGTGCCACGCTGAGGTGTGTTACAGACAATGGTTGCTGACACAGTTTTATATTGGTGTAAAGGTGCCACGCTGAGGTGTGTTTCAGACAATGGTAGCTGACACAGTGTTATATTGGTGTAAAGGTGCCAGTCTGAGGTGTGTTTCAGACAATGGTTTCTGATACAGTGTTATGTTGGTGTAAAGGTGCCACGTTGTGGTGTGTTACAGACAATAGTTGCTGACACAGTGTTATATTGGTGTAAAGGTGCCACGCTGAGGTGTGTTTCAGACAATGGTAGCTGACGCAGTGTTATATTGGTGTAAACGTGCCACGCTGAGGTGTGTTTCAGACAATGGTCGCTGACGCAGTGTTATATTGGTGTAAACGTGCCACGCTGAGGTGTGTTTCAGACAATGGTCAGTGACACAGTGTTATATTGGTGTAAAGTTGGCACGCTGAGGTGTGTTTCAGACAATGGTCGCTGACACTCTGTTACATTGGTGTAAAGGTGACACGCTTAGGTGTGTTTCAGACAATGGTCGCTGACAGTGTTATATTGGTGTAAAGGTGCCACGCTGAGGTGTGTTTCAGACAATGGTCGCTGACGCAGTGTTATATTGGTGTAAAGGTGCCACGCTGAGGTGTGTTTCAGACAGTGGTCGCTGACACAGTGTTATATTGGTGTAAAGGTGCCACGCTGAGGTGTGTCTCAGAAGATGGTTGCTGACGCAGTGTTATGTTGGTGTAAAGGTGCCACGCTGAGGTGTGTTTCAGTCAATGGTTGCTGACGCTGTGTTATATTGGTGTAAAGGTGCCACGCTGAGGTGTGTATCAGACAATGGTTGTTGACACAGTGTTATATTGGTGTAAAGGTGCCACGCTGAGGTGTGTTTCAGTCAATGGTTGCTGAAACAGTGTTATATTGGTGTAAAGGTGGCACGCTGAGGTGTGTTTCAGACAATGGTCGCTGACACTGTGTTATATTAGTGTAAAGGTGCCACGCTGAGGTGTGTTTCAGACAATGGACGCTGACACAGTGTTATATTCGTGTAATGGTGCCACGCTGAGGTGTGTATCAGAGTATGGTTGCTGACGCAGTGTTATGTTGGTGTAAAGGTGCCAGACTGAGGTGTGTTTCAGACAATGGTTGCAGACACAGTGTTATATAGGTGTAAAGGTGCCACGCTGAGGTGTGTTTCCTACACTGGTTGCTGACGCAGTGTTATATTGGTGTAAAGGTGCCACGCTGAGGTGTGTTTCAGACAATGGTCGCTGACACAGTGTTATATTAGGGTAAAGGTGCCACGCTGAGTTGTGTTTCAGACAATGGACGCTGACACAGTGTTATATTGGTGTAAAGGTGCCAAGCTGAGGTGTGTATCAGACAATGGTTGCTGACACAGTGTTATAATGGTGTAAAAGTGCCACGCTGAGCTGTGTTTCAGACAATGGTTGCTGACACAGTGTTATATTGGTGTAAAGGTGCCACGCTGAGGTGTGTCTCAGACTATGGTTGCTGATACAGTGTTATGTTGGTGTAAAGGTGCCACGCTGAGGTGTGTTTCAGACAATGGTCGCTGACACAGTGTTATATTCGTGTAAAGTTGCAACGCTGAGGTGTGTCTCAGACTATGGTTGCTGACGCAGTGTTATGTTGGTTTAAAGGTGCCAGACTGAGGTGTGTTTCAGACAATGGTTACTGACGCAGTGTTATATTGGTGTCAAGGTGCCACGCTGAGGTGTGTTTCAGTCAGTGGTCGCTGACACAGTGTTATATTGGTGTAAAGGTGCCACGCTGAGGTGTACTTCAGACAATGGTTGCTGATACAGTGTTATGTTGGTGTAAAGTTGCCACGCTGAGGTGTGTTACAGACAATGGTTGCTGACACAGTGTTATATCGGTGTAAAGGTGCCACGCTGAGGTGTATTTCAGACAATGGTTGCTGATACAGTGTTATGTTGGTGTAAAGGTGCCACGCTGAGATGTGTTACAGATAATGGTTGCTGATACAGTGTTATGTTGGTGTAAAGGTGCCACGCTGAGGTGTGTTTCAGACGATGGTTGCTGATACAGTGTTATGTTGGTGTAAAGGTGCCACGCTGAGGTGTGTTACAGACAATAGTTGCTGACACAGTGTTATATTGGTGTAAAGGTGCCACGCTGAGGTGTGTTTCAGACAATGGTAGCTGACGCAGTGTTATATTGCTGTAAAGGAGCCACGCTGTGGTGTGTTTCAGACAATGGTCGCTGACGCAGTGTTATATTGGTGTAAAGGTGCCACGCTGAGGTGTGTTTCAGACAATGGTCGCTGATGCAGTGTTATATTGGTGTAAAGGTGCCACGCTGAGGTGTGTTTCAGACAATGGTCGCTGATGCAGTGTTATTTTGGTGTAAAGGTGCCACGCTGAGGTGTGTTTCAGACAATGGTCGCTGACGCAGTGTTATATTGGTGTAAAGGTGCCACGCTGAGGTGTGTTTCAGACAATGGTTGCTGACGGAGTGTTATATTGGTGTAAAGGTGCCACGCTGAGGTGTGTTTCAGTCAGTGGTCGCTGACACAGTGTTATATTGGTGTAAAGGTGACACGCTTAGGTGTGTTTCAGACAATGGTCGCTGACAGTGTTATATTGGTGTAAAGGTGCCACGCTGAGGTGTGTTTCAGTCAATGATTGCTGAAGCAGTGTTATATTGGTGTAAAGGTGCCACGCTGAGGTGTGTTTCAGACAATGGTTGCTGACACAGTGTTACATTGGTGTAAAGGTGCCACGCTGAGGTGTGATTCAGACAATGGTCGCTGACGCAGTGTTATATTGGTGTAAAGGTGCCACGCTGAGGTGTGTTTGAGACACTGGTTGCTGACGCAGTGTTATATTGGTGTAAAGTTGGCACGCTGAGGTGTGTTTCAGACAATGGTCGCTGACACTGTGTTATATTGGTGTAAAGGTGACACGCTTAGGTGTGTTTCAGACAATGGTCGCTGACAGTGTTATATTGGTGTAAAGGTGCCACGCTGAGGTGTGTTTCAGTCAATGATTGCTGAAGCAGTGTTATATTGGTGTAAAGGTGCCACGCTGAGGTGTGTTTCAGACAATGGTTGCTGACACAGTGTTACATTGGTGTAAAGGTGCCATGCTGAGGTGTGTTTCAGTCAATGGTAGCTTACGCTGTGTTATATTGGTATAAAGGTGCCACGCTGAGGTGTGTATCAGTCAATGGTTGCTGAAACAGTGTTATATTGGTGTAAAGGTGGCACGCTGAGGTGTGTTTCAGACAATGGTCGCTTACACAGTGTTATATTCGTGTAAAGGTGCCCCGCTGAGGTGTGTCTCAGACTATGGTTGCTGACGCAGTGTTATGTTGGTGTAAAGGTGCCAGAATGAGGTGTGTTTCAGACAATGGTTGCAGACACAGTGTTATATTGGTGTAAAGGTGCCACGCTGAGGTGTGTTTCAGACAATGGTCGCTGACACAGTGTTATATTAGTGTAAAGGTGCCACGCTGAGGTGTGTTTCAGACAGTGGTCACTGACACAGTGTTATATTGGTGTAAAGGTGCCACGCTGAGGTGTGTCTCAGAAGATGGTTGCTGACGCAGTGTTACGTTGGTGTAAAGGTGCCACGCTGAGGTGTGTTTCAGTCAATGGTTGCTGACGCTGTGTTATATTGGTGTAAAGGTGCCACGCTGAGGTGTGTATCAGACAATGGTTGCTGAAACAGTGTTATATTATTGGAAAGGTGGCACGCTGAGGTGTGTTTCAGACAATGGTCGCTGACACTGTGTTATATTAGTGTAAAGGTGCCACGCTGAGGTGTGTTTCAGACAATGGTCGCTGACACAGTGTTATATTCGTGTAAAGGTGCCACGCTGAGGTGTGTCTCAGACTATGGTTGCTGACGCAGTGTTATGTTGGTGTAAAGGTGCCAGACTGAGGTGTGTTTCAGACAATCGTTGCAGACACAGTGTTATATTGGTGTAAAGGTGCCACGCTGAGGTGTGTTTCCTACACTGGTTTCTGACGCAGTGTTATATTGGTGTAAAGGTGCCACGCTGAGGTGTGTTTCAGACAATGGTCGCTGACACAGTGTTATATTGGTGTAAAGGTGCCACGCTGAGGTGTGTATCAGACAATGGTTGCTGACACAGTGTTATAATGGTGTAAAAGTGCCACGCTGAGCTGTGTTTCAGACAATGGTTGCTGACACAGTGTTATATTGGTGTAAAGGTGCCACGCTGAGGTGTGTCTCAGACTATGGTTGCTGATACAGTGTTATGTTGGTGTAAAGGTACCACGCTGAGGTGTGTTTCAGACAATGGTCGCTGACACAGTGTTATATTCGTGTAAAGGTGCAACGCTGAGGTGTGTCTCAGACTATGGTTGCTGACGCAGTGTTATGTTGGTGTAAAGGTGCCAGACTGAGGTGTGTTTCAGACAATGGTTACTGACGCAGTGTTATATTGGTGTAAAGGTGGCAGGCTGAGTTGCGTTTCAGACACTGGTTGCGGAAGCAGTATTATATTGGTGTAAAGTTGGCACGCTGAGGTGTGTTTCAGACGATGGTAGCTGACGCAGTGTTATATTGGTGTAAAGGAGCCACGCTGTGGTGTGTTTCAGACAATGGTCGCTGACGCAGTGTTATATATGTGTAAACGTGCCACGCTGAGGTGTGATTCAGACAATGGTCGCTGACGCAATGTTATATTGGTGTAAAGGTGCCACGCTGAGGTGTGTTTCAGACAATGGTCGCTGATGCAGTGTTATTTTGGTGTAAAGGTGCCACGCTGAGGTGTGTTTCAGACAATGGTCGCTGACGCAGTGTTATATTGGTGTAAAGGTGCCACGCTGAGGTGTGTTTCAGACAATGGTTGCTGACGGAGTGTTATATTGGTGTAAAGGTGCCACGCTGAGGTGTGTTTCAGTCAGTGGTCGCTGACACAGTGTTATATTGGTGTAAAGGTGCCACGCTGAGGTGTATTTCAGACAATGGTTGCTGATACAGTGTTATGTTGGTGTAAAGTTGCCACGCTGAGGTGTGTTACAGACAATGGTTGCTGACACAGTGTTATATCGGTGTAAAGGTGCCACGCTGAGGTGTATTTCAGACAATGGTTGCTGATACAGTGTTATGTTGGTGTAAAGGTGCCACGCTGAGATGTGTTACAGATAATGGTTGCTGATACAGTGTTATGTTGGTGTAAAGGTGCCACGCTGAGGTGTGTTACAGACAATGGTCGCTGACACAGTGTTATATTGGTGTAAAGGAGCCACGCTGTGGTGTGTTTCAGACAATGGTCGCTGACACAGTGTTATATTGGTGTAAAGGTGCCACGCTGAGGTGTGTTACAGACAATGGTCGCTGATGCAGTGTTATTTTGGTGTAAAGGTGCCACGCTGAGGTGTGTTTCAGACAATGGTCGCTGACGCAGTGTTATATTGGTGTAAAGGTGCCACGTTGAGGTGTGTTTCAGACAATGGTTGCTGACGGAGTGTTATATTGGTGTCAAGGTGCCACGCTGAGGTGTGTTTCAGTCAGTGGTCGCTGACACAGTGTTATATTGGTGTAAAGGTGCCACGCTGAGGTGTACTTCAGACAATGGTTGCTGATACAGTGTTATGTTGGTGTAAAGTTGCCACGCTGAGGTGTGTTACAGACAATGGTTGCTGACACAGTGTTATATCGGTGTAAAGGTGCCACGCTGAGGTGTATTTCAGACAATGGTTGCTGATACAGTGTTATGTTGGTGTAAAGGTGCCACGCTGAGATGTGTTACAGATAATGGTTGCTGATACAGTGTTATGTTGGTGTAAAGGTGCCACGCTGAGGTGTGTTTCAGACGATGGTTGCTGATACAGTGTTATGTTGGTGTAAAGGTGCCACGCTGAGGTGTGTTACAGACAATAGTTGCTGACACAGTGTTATATTGGTGTAAAGGTGCCACGCTGAGGTGTGTTTCAGACAATGGTAGCTGACGCAGTGTTATATTGGTGTAAAGGTGCCACGCTGAGGTGTGTTTCAGACAATGGTCGCTGACGCAGTGTTATATATGTGTAAACGTGCCACGCTGAGGTGTGATTCAGACAATGGTCGCTGACGCAATGTTATATTGGTGTAAAGGTGCCACGCTGAGGTGTGTTTCAGACAATGGTCGCTGATGCAGTGTTATTTTGGTGTAAAGGTGCCACGCTGAGGTGTGTTTCAGACAATGGTCGCTGACGCAGTGTTATATTGGTGTAAAGGTGCCACGCTGAGGTGTGTTTCAGACAATGGTTGCTGACGGAGTGTTATATTGGTGTAAAGGTGCCACGCTGAGGTGTGTTTCAGTCAGTGGTCGCTGACACAGTGTTATATTGGTGTAAAGGTGACACGCTTAGGTGTGTTTCAGACAATGGTCGCTGACAGTGTTATATTGGTGTAAAGGTGCCACGCTGAGGTGTGTTTCAGTCAATGATTGCTGAAGCAGTGTTATATTGGTGTAAAGGTGCCACGCTGAGGTGTGTTTCAGACAATGGTTGCTGACACAGTGTTATATTGGTGTAAAGGTGCCACGCTGAGGTGTGTTTGAGACACTGGTTGCTGACGCAGTGTTATATTGGTGTAAAGTTGGCACGCTGAGGTGTGTTTCAGACAATGGTCGCTGACACTGTGTTATATTGGTGTAAAGGTGACACGCTTAGGTGTGTTTCAGACAATGGTCGCTGACAGTGTTATATTGGTGTAAAGGTGCCACGCTGAGGTGTGTTTCAGTCAATGATTGCTGAAGCAGTGTTATATTGGTGTAAAGGTGCCACGCTGAGGTGTGTTTCAGTCAATGGTTGCTTACGCTGTGTTATATTGGTATAAAGGTGCCACGCTGAGGTGTGTATCAGACAATGGTTGTTGACACAGTGTTATATTGGTGTAAAGGTGCCACGCTGAGGTGTGTTTCAGTCAATGGTTGCTGAAACAGTGTTATATTGGTGTAAAGGTGGCACGCTGAGGTGTGTTTCAGACAATGGTCGCTTACACAGTGTTATATTCGTGTAAAGGTGCCCCGCTGAGGTGTGTCTCAGACTATGGTTGCTGACGCAGTGTTATGTTGGTGTAAAGGTGCCAGAATGAGGTGTGTTTCAGACAATGGTTGCAGACACAGTGTTATATTGGTGTAAAGGTGCCACGCTGAGGTGTGTTTCAGACAATGGTCGCTGACACAGTGTTATATTAGTGTAAAGGTGCCACGCTGAGGTGTGTTTCAGACAGTGGTCACTGACACAGTGTTATATTGGTGTAAAGGTGCCATGCTGAGGTGTGTCTCAGAAGATGGTTGCTGACGCAGTGTTACGTTGGTGTAAAGGTGCCACGCTGAGGTGTGTTTCAGTCAATGGTTGCTGACGCTGTGTTATATTGGTGTAAAGGTGCCACGCTGAGGTGTGTATCAGACAATGGTTGCTGAAACAGTGTTATATTATTGGAAAGGTGGCACGCTGAGGTGTGTTTCAGACAATGGTCGCTGACACTGTGTTATATTAGTGTAAAGGTGACACGCTGAGGTGTGTTTCAGACAATGGTCGCTGACACAGTGTTATATTCGTGTAAAGGTGCCACGCTGAGGTGTGTTTCAGACAATGGTCGCTGACACAGTGTTATATTCGTGTAAAGGTGCCACGCTGAGGTGTGTCTCAGACAATGGTCGCTGACACAGTGTTATGTTGGTGTAAAGGTGCCAGACTGAGGTGTGTTTCAGACAATCGTTGCAGACACAGTGTTATATTGGTGTAAAGGTGCCACGCTGAGGTGTGTTTCCTACACTGGTTTCTGACGCAGTGTTATATTGGTGTAAAGGTGCCACGCTGAGGTGTGTTTCAGACAATGGTCGCTGACACAGTGTTATATTGGTGTAAAGGTGCCACGCTGAGGTGTGTATCAGAGAATGGTTGCTGACACAGTGTTATAATGGTGTAAAAGTGCCACGCTGAGCTGTGTTTCAGACAATGGTTGCTGACACAGTGTTATATTGGTGTAAAGGTGCCACGCTGAGGTGTGTCTCAGACTATGGTTGCTGATACAGTGTTATGTTGGTGTAAAGGTACCACGCTGAGGTGTGTTTCAGACAATGGTCGCTGACACAGTGTTATATTCGTGTAAAGGTGCAACGCTGAGGTGTGTCTCAGACTATGGTTGCTGACGCAGTGTTATGTTGGTGTAAAGGTGCCAGACTGAGGTGTGTTTCAGACAATGGTTACTGACGCAGTGTTATATTGGTGTAAAGGTGGCAGGCTGAGTTGCGTTTCAGACACTGGTTGCGGAAGCAGTATTATATTGGTGTAAAGTTGGCACGCTGAGGTGTGTTTCAGACGATGGTAACTGACGCAGTGTTATATTGGTGTAAAGGAGCCACGCTGTGGTGTGTTTCAGACAATGGTCGCTGACGCAGTGTTATATATGTGTAAACGTGCCACGCTGAGGTGTGATTCAGACAATGGTCGCTGACGCAATGTTATATTGGTGTAAAGGTGCCACGCTGAGGTGTGTTTCAGACAATGGTCGCTGATGCAGTGTTATTTTGGTGTAAAGGTGCCACGCTGAGGTGTGTTTCAGACAATGGTCGCTGACGCAGTGTTATATTGGTGTAAAGGTGCCACGCTGAGGTGTGTTTCAGACAATGGTTACTGACTCAGTTTTATATCGGTGTAAACGTGGCATGCTGAGTTGTGTTTCAGACAATGGTTGTTGACAGTGTTATATCGGTGTAAAGGTGCCACGCTGAGGTGTATTTCAGACAATGGTTACTGACGCAGTTTTATATTGGTGTAAAGGTGCCACGCTGAGGTGTGTCTCAGACTATGGTTGCTGACGCAATGTTATATTGGTGTAAAGGTGCCACGCTGAGGTGTGTTTCAGACAATGGTCGCTGACACAGTGTTATATTAGTGTAAAGGTGCCACGCTGAGGTGTGTTTCAGACAGTGGTCACTGACACAGTGTTATATTGGTGTAAAGGTGCCACGCTGAGGTGTGTCTCAGAAGATGGTTGCTGACGCAGTGTTACGTTGGTGTAAAGGTGCCACGCTGAGGTGTGTTTCAGTCAATGGTTGCTGACGCTGTGTTATATTGGTGTAAAGGTGCCACGCTGAGGTGTGTATCAGACAATGGTTGCTGAAACAGTGTTATATTATTGGAAAGGTGGCACGCTGAGGTGTGTTTCAGACAATGGTCGCTGACACTGTGTTATATTAGTGTAAAGGTGCCACGCTGAGGTGTGTTTCAGACAATGGTCGCTGACACAGTGTTATATTCGTGTAAAGGTGCCACGCTGAGGTGTGTCTCAGACTATGGTTGCTGACGCAGTGTTATGTTGGTGTAAAGGTGCCAGACTGAGGTGTGTTTCAGACAATCGTTGCAGACACAGTGTTATATTGGTGTAAAGGTGCCACGCTGAGGTGTGTTTCCTACACTGGTTTCTGACGCAGTGTTATATTGGTGTAAAGGTGCCACGCTGAGGTGTGTTTCAGACAATGGTCGCTGACACAGTGTTATATTGGTGTAAAGGTGCCACGCTGAGGTGTGTATCAGACAATGGTTGCTGACACAGTGTTATAATGGTGTAAAAGTGCCACGCTGAGCTGTGTTTCAGACAATGGTTGCTGACACAGTGTTATATTGGTGTAAAGGTGCCACGCTGAGGTGTGTCTCAGACTATGGTTGCTGATACAGTGTTATGTTGGTGTAAAGGTACCACGCTGAGGTGTGTTTCAGACAATGGTCGCTGACACAGTGTTATATTCGTGTAAAGGTGCAACGCTGAGGTGTGTCTCAGACTATGGTTGCTGACGCAGTGTTATGTTGGTGTAAAGGTGCCAGACTGAGGTGTGTTTCAGACAATGGTTACTGACGCAGTGTTATATTGGTGTAAAGGTGGCAGGCTGAGTTGCGTTTCAGACACTGGTTGCGGAAGCAGTATTATATTGGTGTAAAGTTGGCACGCTGAGGTGTGTTTCAGACGATGGTAGCTGACGCAGTGTTATATTGGTGTAAAGGAGCCACGCTGTGGTGTGTTTCAGACAATGGTCGCTGACGCAGTGTTATATATGTGTAAACGTGCCACGCTGAGGTGTGATTCAGACAATGGTCGCTGACGCAATGTTATATTGGTGTAAAGGTGCCACGCTGAGGTGTGTTTCAGACAATGGTCGCTGATGCAGTGTTATTTTGGTGTAAAGGTGCCACGCTGAGGTGTGTTTCAGACAATGGTCGCTGACGCAGTGTTATATTGGTGTAAAGGTGCCACGCTGAGGTGTGTTTCAGACAATGGTTGCTGACGGAGTGTTATATTGGTGTAAAGGTGCCACGCTGAGGTGTGTTTCAGTCAGTGGTCGCTGACACAGTGTTATATTGGTGTAAAGGTGCCACGCTGAGGTGTATTTCAGACAATGGTTGCTGATACAGTGTTATGTTGGTGTAAAGTTGCCACGCTGAGGTGTGTTACAGACAATGGTTGCTGACACAGTGTTATATCGGTGTAAAGGTGCCACGCTGAGGTGTATTTCAGACAATGGTTGCTGATACAGTGTTATGTTGGTGTAAAGGTGCCACGCTGAGATGTGTTACAGATAATGGTTGCTGATACAGTGTTATGTTGGTGTAAAGGTGCCACGCTGAGGTGTGTTACAGACAATGGTCGCTGACACAGTGTTATATTGGTGTAAAGGAGCCACGCTGTGGTGTGTTTCAGACAATGGTCGCTGACACAGTGTTATATTGGTGTAAAGGTGCCACGCTGAGGTGTGTTACAGACAATGGTCGCTGATGCAGTGTTATTTTGGTGTAAAGGTGCCACGCTGAGGTGTGTTTCAGACAATGGTCGCTGACGCAGTGTTATATTGGTGTAAAGGTGCCACGTTGAGGTGTGTTTCAGACAATGGTTGCTGACGGAGTGTTATATTGGTGTCAAGGTGCCACGCTGAGGTGTGTTTCAGTCAGTGGTCGCTGACACAGTGTTATATTGGTGTAAAGGTGCCACGCTGAGGTGTACTTCAGACAATGGTTGCTGATACAGTGTTATGTTGGTGTAAAGTTGCCACGCTGAGGTGTGTTACAGACAATGGTTGCTGACACAGTGTTATATCGGTGTAAAGGTGCCACGCTGAGGTGTATTTCAGACAATGGTTGCTGATACAGTGTTATGTTGGTGTAAAGGTGCCACGCTGAGATGTGTTACAGATAATGGTTGCTGATACAGTGTTATGTTGGTGTAAAGGTGCCACGCTGAGGTGTGTTTCAGACGATGGTTGCTGATACAGTGTTATGTTGGTGTAAAGGTGCCACGCTGAGGTGTGTTACAGACAATAGTTGCTGACACAGTGTTATATTGGTGTAAAGGTGCCACGCTGAGGTGTGTTTCAGACAATGGTAGCTGACGCAGTGTTATATTGGTGTAAAGGTGCCACGCTGAGGTGTGTTTCAGACAATGGTCGCTGACGCAGTGTTATATATGTGTAAACGTGCCACGCTGAGGTGTGATTCAGACAATGGTCGCTGACGCAATGTTATATTGGTGTAAAGGTGCCACGCTGAGGTGTGTTTCAGACAATGGTCGCTGATGCAGTGTTATTTTGGTGTAAAGGTGCCACGCTGAGGTGTGTTTCAGACAATGGTCGCTGACGCAGTGTTATATTGGTGTAAAGGTGCCACGCTGAGGTGTGTTTCAGACAATGGTTGCTGACGGAGTGTTATATTGGTGTAAAGGTGCCACGCTGAGGTGTGTTTCAGTCAGTGGTCGCTGACACAGTGTTATATTGGTGTAAAGGTGACACGCTTAGGTGTGTTTCAGACAATGGTCGCTGACAGTGTTATATTGGTGTAAAGGTGCCACGCTGAGGTGTGTTTCAGTCAATGATTGCTGAAGCAGTGTTATATTGGTGTAAAGGTGCCACGCTGAGGTGTGTTTCAGACAATGGTTGCTGACACAGTGTTATATTGGTGTAAAGGTGCCACGCTGAGGTGTGTTTGAGACACTGGTTGCTGACGCAGTGTTATATTGGTGTAAAGTTGGCACGCTGAGGTGTGTTTCAGACAATGGTCGCTGACACTGTGTTATATTGGTGTAAAGGTGACACGCTTAGGTGTGTTTCAGACAATGGTCGCTGACAGTGTTATATTGGTGTAAAGGTGCCACGCTGAGGTGTGTTTCAGTCAATGATTGCTGAAGCAGTGTTATATTGGTGTAAAGGTGCCACGCTGAGGTGTGTTTCAGTCAATGGTTGCTTACGCTGTGTTATATTGGTATAAAGGTGCCACGCTGAGGTGTGTATCAGACAATGGTTGTTGACACAGTGTTATATTGGTGTAAAGGTGCCACGCTGAGGTGTGTTTCAGTCAATGGTTGCTGAAACAGTGTTATATTGGTGTAAAGGTGGCACGCTGAGGTGTGTTTCAGACAATGGTCGCTTACACAGTGTTATATTCGTGTAAAGGTGCCCCGCTGAGGTGTGTCTCAGACTATGGTTGCTGACGCAGTGTTATGTTGGTGTAAAGGTGCCAGAATGAGGTGTGTTTCAGACAATGGTTGCAGACACAGTGTTATATTGGTGTAAAGGTGCCACGCTGAGGTGTGTTTCAGACAATGGTCGCTGACACAGTGTTATATTAGTGTAAAGGTGCCACGCTGAGGTGTGTTTCAGACAGTGGTCACTGACACAGTGTTATATTGGTGTAAAGGTGCCATGCTGAGGTGTGTCTCAGAAGATGGTTGCTGACGCAGTGTTACGTTGGTGTAAAGGTGCCACGCTGAGGTGTGTTTCAGTCAATGGTTGCTGACGCTGTGTTATATTGGTGTAAAGGTGCCACGCTGAGGTGTGTATCAGACAATGGTTGCTGAAACAGTGTTATATTATTGGAAAGGTGGCACGCTGAGGTGTGTTTCAGACAATGGTCGCTGACACTGTGTTATATTAGTGTAAAGGTGACACGCTGAGGTGTGTTTCAGACAATGGTCGCTGACACAGTGTTATATTCGTGTAAAGGTGCCACGCTGAGGTGTGTTTCAGACAATGGTCGCTGACACAGTGTTATATTCGTGTAAAGGTGCCACGCTGAGGTGTGTCTCAGACAATGGTCGCTGACACAGTGTTATGTTGGTGTAAAGGTGCCAGACTGAGGTGTGTTTCAGACAATCGTTGCAGACACAGTGTTATATTGGTGTAAAGGTGCCACGCTGAGGTGTGTTTCCTACACTGGTTTCTGACGCAGTGTTATATTGGTGTAAAGGTGCCACGCTGAGGTGTGTTTCAGACAATGGTCGCTGACACAGTGTTATATTGGTGTAAAGGTGCCACGCTGAGGTGTGTATCAGACAATGGTTGCTGACACAGTGTTATAATGGTGTAAAAGTGCCACGCTGAGCTGTGTTTCAGACAATGGTTGCTGACACAGTGTTATATTGGTGTAAAGGTGCCACGCTGAGGTGTGTCTCAGACTATGGTTGCTGATACAGTGTTATGTTGGTGTAAAGGTACCACGCTGAGGTGTGTTTCAGACAATGGTCGCTGACACAGTGTTATATTCGTGTAAAGGTGCAACGCTGAGTTGTGTCTCAGACTATGGTTGCTGACGCAGTGTTATGTTGGTGTAAAGGTGCCAGACTGAGGTGTGTTTCAGACAATGGTTACTGACGCAGTGTTATATTGGTGTAAAGGTGGCAGGCTGAGTTGCGTTTCAGACACTGGTTGCGGAAGCAGTATTATATTGGTGTAAAGTTGGCACGCTGAGGTGTGTTTCAGACGATGGTAACTGACGCAGTGTTATATTGGTGTAAAGGAGCCACGCTGTGGTGTGTTTCAGACAATGGTCGCTGACGCAGTGTTATATATGTGTAAACGTGCCACGCTGAGGTGTGATTCAGACAATGGTCGCTGACGCAATGTTATATTGGTGTAAAGGTGCCACGCTGAGGTGTGTTTCAGACAATGGTCGCTGATGCAGTGTTATTTTGGTGTAAAGGTGCCACGCTGAGGTGTGTTTCAGACAATGGTCGCTGACGCAGTGTTATATTGGTGTAAAGGTGCCACGCTGAGGTGTGTTTCAGACAATGGTTGCTGACGGAGTGTTATATTGGTGTAAAGGTGCCACGCTGAGGTGTGTTTCAGTCAGTGGTCGCTGACACAGTGTTATATTGGTGTAAAGGTGCCACGCTGAGGTGTATTTCAGACAATGGTTGCTGATACAGTGTTATGTTGGTGTAAAGTTGCCACGCTGAGGTGTGTTACAGACAATGGTTGCTGACACAGTGTTATATCGGTGTAAAGGTGCCACGCTGAGGTGTATTTCAGACAATGGTTGCTGATACAGTGTTATGTTGGTGTAAAGGTGCCACGCTGAGATGTGTTACAGATAATGGTTGCTGATACAGTGTTATGTTGGTGTAAAGGTGCCACGCTGAGGTGTGTTACAGACAATGGTTGCTGACACAGTGTTATATTGGTGTAAAGGTGCCATGCTGAGGTGTGTTTCAGACAATGGTAGCTGACACAGTGTTATATTGGTGTAAAGGTGCCAGGCTGAGGTGTGTTTCAGACAATGGTTGCTGATACAGTGTTATGTTGGTGTAAAGGTGCCACGCTGAGGTGTGTTACAGACAATAGTTGCTGACACAGTGTTATATTGGTGTAAAGGTGCCACGCTGAGGTGTGTTTCAGACAATGGTAGCTGACGCAGTGTTATATTGGTGTAAAGGAGCCACGCTGTGGTGTGTTTCAGACAATGGTCGCTGACGCAGTGTTATATATGTGTAAACGTGCCACGCTGAGGTGTCATTCAGACAATTGTCGCTGACGCAATGTTATATTGGTGTAAAGGTGCCACGCTGAGGTGTGTTTCAGACAATGGTCGCTGACGCAGTGTTATATTGGTGTAAAGGTGCCACGCTGAGGTGTGTTTCAGACAATGGTTGCTGACAGAGTGTTATATTGGTGTAAAGGTGCCACTCTGAGGTGTGTTTTAGACAATGGTTACTGACGCAGTTTTATATCGGTGTAAACGTGGCATGCTGAGTTGTGTTTCAGACAATGGTTGTTGACACAGTGTTATATCGGTGTAAAGGTGCCACGCTGAGGTGTATTTCAGACAATGGTTGCTGATACAGTGTTATGTTGGTGTAAAGGTGCCACGCTGAGATGTGTTACAGATATTGGTTGCTGATACAGTGTTATGTTGGTGTAAAGGTGCCACGCTGAGGTGTGTTTCAGACAATGGTAGCTGACACAGTGTTATATTGGTGTAAAGGTGCCAGTCTGAGGTGTGTTTCAGACAATGGTTGCTGATACAGTGTTATGTTGGTGTAAAGGTGCCAGACTGAGGTGTGTTTCAGACAATGGTTGCAGACACAGTGTTATATTGGTGTAAAGGTGCCACGCTGAGGTGTGTTTCAGACAATGGTCGCTGACACAGTGTTATATTAGTGTAAAGGTGCCACGCTGAGGTGTGTTTCAGACAGTGGTCGCTGACACAGTGTTATATTGGTGTAAAGGTGCCACGCTGAGGTGTGTCTCAGACTATGGTTGCTGACGCAGTGTTATGTTGGTGTAAAGGTGCCAGACTGAGGTGTGTTTCAGACAATGGTTGCAGACACAGTGTTATATTGGTGTAAAGGTGCCACGCTGAGGTGTGTTTCCTACACTGGTTGCTGACGCAGTGTTATATTGGTGTAAAGGTGCCACGCTGAGGTGTGTTTCAGACAATGGTCGCTGACACAGTGTTATATTAGTGTACAGGTGCCACGCTGAGTTGTGTTTCAGACAATGGTCGCTGACACAGTGTTATATTGTTGTAAAGGTGCCACGCTGAGGTGTGTATCAGACAATGGTTGCTGACACAGTGTTATAATGGTGTAAAAGTGCCACGCTGAGCTGTGTTTCAGACAATGGTTGCTGACACAGTGTTATATTGGTGTAAAGGTGCCACGCTGAGGTGTGTCTCAGACTATGGTTGCTGATACAGTGTTATGTTGGTGTAAAGGTGCCACGCTGAGGTGTGTTTCAGACAATGGTCGCTGACACAGTGTTATATTCGTGTAAAGTTGCAACGCTGAGGTGTGTCTCAGACTATGGTTGCTGACGCAGTGTTATGTTGGTTTAAAGGTGCCAGACTGAGGTGTGTTTCAGACAATGGTTACTGACGCAGTGTTATATTGGTGTAAAGGTGGCAGGCTGAGTTGCGTTTCAGACACTGGTTGCGGAAGCAGTATTATATTGGTGTAAAGTTGGCACGCTGAGGTGTGTTTCAGACAATGGTCACTGACGCAGTGTTATATATGTGTAAACGTGCCACGCTGAGGTGTGATTCAGACAATGGTCGCTGACGCAATGTTATATTGGTGTAAAGGTGCCACGCTGAGGTGTGTTTCAGACAATGGTCGCTGATGCAGTGTTATTTTGGTGTAAAGGTGCCACGCTGAGGTGTGTTTCAGACAATGGTCGCTGACGCAGTGTTATATTGGTGTAAAGGTGCCACGTTGAGGTGTGTTTCAGACAATGGTTGCTGACGGAGTGTTATATTGGTGTCAAGGTGCCACGCTGAGGTGTGTTTCAGTCAGTGGTCGCTGACACAGTGTTATATTGGTGTAAAGGTGCCACGCTGAGGTGTACTTCAGACAATGGTTGCTGATACAGTGTTATGTTGGTGTAAAGTTGCCACGCTGAGGTGTGTTACAGACAATGGTTGCTGACACAGTGTTATATCGGTGTAAAGGTGCCACGCTGAGGTGTATTTCAGACAATGGTTGCTGATACAGTGTTATGTTGGTGTAAAGGTGCCACGCTGAGATGTGTTACAGATAATGGTTGCTGATACAGTGTTATGTTGGTGTAAAGGTGCCACGCTGAGGTGTGTTTCAGACGATGGTTGCTGATACAGTGTTATGTTGGTGTAAAGGTGCCACGCTGAGGTGTGTTTCAGACAATAGTAGCTGACACAGTGTTATATTGGTGTAAAGGTGCCAGGCTGAGGTGTGTTTCAGACAATGGTTGCTGATACAGTGTTATGTTGGTGTAAAGGTGCCACGCTGAGGTTTGTTACAGACAATAGTTGCTGACACAGTGTTATATTGGTGTAAAGGTGCCACGCTGAGGTGTGTTTCAGACAATGGTAGCTGGCGCTGTGTTATATTGGTGTAAAGGAGCCACGCTGTGGTGTGTTTCAGACAATGGTCACTGACGCAGTGTTATATATGTGTAAACGTGCTATGCTGAGGTGTCATTCAGACAATGGTCGCTGACGCAATGTTATATTGGTGTAAAGGTGCCACGCTGAGGTGTGTTTCAGACAATGGTCGCTGACGCAGTGTTATATTGGTGTAAAGGTGCCACGCTGAGGTGTGTTTCAGACAATGGTTGCTGACAGAGTGTTATATTGGTGTAAAGGTGCCACTCTGAGGTGTGTTTTAGACAATGGTTACTGACTCAGTTTTATATCGGTGTAAACGTGGCATGCTGAGTTGTGTTTCAGACAATGGTTGTTGACACAGTGTTATATCGGTGTAAAGGTGCCACGCTGAGGTGTATTTCAGACAATGGTTGCTGATACAGTGTTATGTTGGTGTAAAGGTGCCACGCTGAGATGTGTTACAGATAATGGTTGCTGACAAAGTGTTATGTTGGTGTAAAGGTGCCACGCTGAGGTGTGTTTCAGACAATGGTTACTGACGCAGTGTTATATTGGTGTAAAGGTGGCAGGCTGAGTTGCGTTTCAGACAATGGTTGCTGACACAGTGTTATATTGGTGTAAAGGTGCCACGCTGAGGTGTGTTTCAGACAATGGTAGCTGACACAGTGTTATATTGGTGTAAAGGTGCCAGGCTGAGGTGTGTTTCAGACAATGGTTGCTGATACAGTGTTATGTTGGTGTAAAGGTGCCACGCTGAGGTTTGTTACAGACAATAGTTGCTGACACAGTGTTATATTGGTGTAAAGGTGCCACGCTGAGGTGTGTTTCAGACAATGGTAGCTGGCGCAGTGTTATATTGGTGTAAAGGAGCCACGCTGTGGTGTGTTTCAGACAATGGTCGCTGACGCAGTGTTATATATGTGTAAACGTGCCACGCTGAGGTGTCATTCAGACAATGGTCGCTGACGCAATGTTATATTGGTGTAAAGGTGCCACGCTGAGGTGTGTTTCAGACAATGGTCGCTGACGCAGTGTTATATTGGTGTAAATGTGCCACGCTGAGGTGTGTTTCAGACAATGGTTGCTGACAGAGTGTTATATTGGTGTAAAGGTGCCACTCTGAGGTGTGTTTTAGACAATGGTTACTGACGCAGTTTTATATCGGTGTAAACGTGGCATGCTGAGTTGTGTTTCAGACAATGGTTGTTGACACAGTGTTATATCGGTGTAAAGGTGCCACGCTGAGGTGTATTTCAGACAATGGTTGCTGATACAGTGTTATGTTGGTGTAAAGGTGCCACGCTGAGATGTGTTACAGATAATGGTTGCTGACACAGTGTTATGTTGGTGTAAAGGTGCCACGCTGAGGTGTGTTTCAGACAATGGTTACTGACGCAGTGTTATATTGGTGTAAAGGTGGCAGGCTGAGTTGCGTTTCAGACAATGGTTGCTGACACAGTTTTATATTGGTGTAAAGGTGCCATGCTGAGGTGTGTTTCAGACAATGGTCGCTGACACAGGGTTATATTGGTGTAAAGATGCCACGCTGAGGTGTGTTTCAGACAATGGTAGCTGACGCAGTGTTATATTGGTGTAAAGGAGCCACGCTGAGGTGTGTTTCAGACAATGGTCGCTGACACAGTGTTATATTTGTGTAAACGTGCCACGCTGAGGTGTGATTCAGACAATGGTCGCTGACGCAGTGTTACATTGGTGTAAAGGTGCCACGCTGAGGTGTGTTTCAGACAATGGTCGCTGACACAGTGTTATATTGGTGTAAAGGTGACACGCTTAGGTGTGTTTCAGACAATGGTCGCTGACAGTGTTATATTGGTGTAAAGGTGCCACGCTGAGGTGTGTTTCAGTCAATGATTGCTGAAGCAGTGTTATATTGGTGTAAAGGTGCCACGCTGAGGTGTGTTTCAGACAATGGTTGCTGACACAGTGTTACATTGGTGTAAAGGTGCCATGCTGAGGTTTGTTTCAGTCAATGGTTGCTTACGCTGTGTTATATTGGTATAAAGGTGCCACGCTGAGGTGTGTATCAGACAATGGTTGTTGACACAGTGTTATATTGGTGTAAAGGTGCCACGCTGAGGTGTGTTTCAGTCAATGGTTGCTGAAACAGTGTTATATTGGTGTAAAGGTGGCATGCTGAGGTGTGTTTCAGACAATGGTCGCTGACACAGTGTTATATTCGTGTAAAGGTGCCACGCTGAGGTGTGTTTCAGACACTGGTTGCTGACACAGTGTTATATTGGTGTAAAGGTGCCACGCTGAGGTGTGTTTCAGTCAGTGGTCGCTGACACAGTGTTATATTGGTGTAAAGGTGCCACGCTGAGGTGTATTTCAGACAATGGTTGCTGATACAGTGTTATGTTGGTGTAAAGTTGCCACGCTGAGGTGTGTTACAGATAATGGTTGCTGATACAGTGTTATGTTGGTGTAAAGGTGCCACGCTGAGGTGTGTTTCAGACAATGGTTGCTGATACAGTGTTATGTTGGTGTAAAGGTGCCACGCTGAGGTGTGTTACAGACAATAGTTGCTGACACAGTGTTATATTGGTGTAAAGGTGCCACGCTGAGGTGTGTTTCAGACAATGGTAGCTGACGCAGTGTTATATTGGTGTAAAGGAGCCACGCTGTGGTGTGTTTCAGACAATGGTCGCTGACGCAGTGTTATATATGTGTAAACGTGCCACGCTGAGGTGTGATTCAGACAATGGTCGCTGACGCAATGTTATATTGGTGTAAAGGTGCCACGCTGAGGTGTGTTTCAGACAATGGTCGCTGATGCAGTGTTATTTTGGTGTAAAGGTGCCACGCTGAGGTGTGTTTCAGACAATGGTCGCTGACGCAGTGTTATATTGGTGTAAAGGTGCCACGCTGAGGTGTGTTTCAGACAATGGTTGCTGACGGAGTGTTATATTGGTGTAAAGGTGCCACGCTGAGGTGTGTTTCAGTCAGTGGTCGCTGACACAGTGTTATATTGGTGCAAAGGTGCCACGCTGAGGTGTATTTCAGACAATGGTTGCTGATAGAGTGTTATGTTGGTGTAAAGTTGCCACGCTGAGGTGTGTTACAGACAATGGTTGCTGACACAGTGTTATATCGGTGTAAAGGTGCCACGCTGAGGTGTATTTCAGACAATGGTTGCTGATACAGTGTTATGTTGGTGTAAAGGTGCCACGCTGAGATGTGTTACAGATAATGGTTGCTGATACAGTGTTATGTTGGTGTAAAGGTGCCACGCTGAGGTGTGTTACAGACAATGGTTTCTGACACAGTGTTATATTGGTGTAAAGGTGCCACGCTGAGGTGTGTTTCAGACAATGGTAGCTGACACAGTGTTATATTGGTGTAAAGGTGCCAGGCTGAGGTGTGTTTCAGACAATGGTTGCTGATACAGTGTTATGTTGGTGTAAAGGTGCCACGCTGAGGTTTGTTACAGACAATAGTTGCTGACACAGTGTTATATTGGTGTAAAGGTGCCACGCTGAGGTGTGTTTCAGACAATGGTAGCTGGCGCAGTGTTATATTGGTGTAAAGGAGCCACGCTGTGGTGTGTTTCAGACAATGGTCGCTGACGCAGTGTTATATATGTGTAAACGTGCCACGCTGAGGTGTCATTCAGACAATGGTCGCTGACGCAATGTTATATTGGTGTAAAGGTGCCACGCTGAGGTGTGTTTCAGACAATGGTCGCTGACGCAGTGTTATATTGGTGTAAAGGTGCCACGCTGAGGTGTGTTTCAGACAATGGTTGCTGACAGAGTGTTATATTGGTGTAAAGGTGCCACTCTGAGGTGTGTTTTAGACAATGGTTACTGACGCAGTTTTATATCGGTGTAAACGTGGCATGCTGAGTTGTGTTTCAGACAATGGTTGTTGACACAGTGTTATATCGGTGTAAAGGTGCCACGCTGAGGTGTATTTCAGACAATGGTTGCTGATACAGTGTTATGTTGGTGTAAAGGTGCCACGCTGAGATGTGTTACAGATAATGGTTGCTGACACAGTGTTATGTTGGTGTAAAGGTGCCACGCTGAGGTGTGTTTCAGACAATGGTTACTGACGCAGTGTTATATTGGTGTAAAGGTGGCAGGCTGAGTTGCGTTTCAGACAATGGTTGCTGACACAGTTTTATATTGGTGTAAAGGTGCCATGCTGAGGTGTGTTTCAGACAATGGTAGCTGACACAGTGTTATATTGGTGTAAAGGTGCCAGTCTGAGGTGTGTTTCAGACAATGGTTGCTGATACAGTGTTATGTTGGTGTAAAGGAGCCACGCTGAGGTGTGTTTCAGACAATTGTCGCTGACGCAGTGTTATATTGGTGTAAAGGTGCCACGCTGAGGTGTGTTTCAGACAATGGTCGCTGACGCAGTGTTATATTTGTGTAAAGGTGCCACGCTGAGGTGTGTTTCAGACAATGGTCGCTGACGCAGTGTTACATTTGTGTAAAGGTGCCACGCTGAGGTGTGATTCAGACAATGGTCGCTGACGCAGTGTTATATTTGTGTAAAGGTGCCACGCTGAGGTGTGTTTCAGACAATGGTCGCTGACGCAGTGTTACATTGGTGTAAAGGTGCCACGCTGAGGTGTGTTTGAGACACTGGTTGCTGATGCAGTGTTATATTGGTGTAAAGTTGGCACGCTGAGGTGTGTTTCAGACAATGGTCGCTGACACAGTGTTATATTGGTGTAAAGGTGACACGCTTAGGTGTGTTTCAGTCAATGATTGCTGATGCAGTGTTATATTGGTGTAAAGGTGCCACGCTGAGGTGTGTTTCAGACAATGGTTGCTGACACAGTGTTACATTGGTGTAAAGGTGCCATGCTGAGGTGTGTTTCAGTCAATGGTTGCTTACGCTGTGTTATATTGGTATAAAGGTGCCACGCTGAGGTGTGTATCAGACAATGGTTGTTGACACAGTGTTATGTTGGTGTAAAGGTGCCACGCTGAGGTGTGTTTCAGTCAATGGTTGCTGAAACAGTGTTATATTGGTGTAAAGGTGGCATGCTGAGGTGTGTTTCAGACAATGGTCGCTGACACAGTGTTATATTCGTGTAAAGGTGCCACGCTGAGGTGTGTTTCAGACACTGCTTGCTGACACAGTGTTATATTGGTGTAAAGGTGCCACGCTGAGGTGTGTTTCAGTCAGTGGTCGCTGACACAGTGTTATATTGGTGTAAAGGTGCCACGCTGAGGTGTATTTCAGACAATGGTTGCTGATACAGTGTTATGTTGGTGTAAAGTTGCCACGCTGAGGTGTGTTACAGAAAATGGTTGCTGACACAGTGTTATATCGGTGTAAAGGTGCCACGCTGAGGTGTATTTCAGACAATGGTTGCTGATACAGTGTTATGTTGGTGTAAAGGTGCCACGCTGAGGTGTGTATCAGACAATGGTTGCTGACACAGTGTTATATTGGTGTAAAGGTGCCACGCTGAGGTGTGTTTCAGACAATGGTCGCTGACACAGTGTTATATTGGTGTAAACGTGCCACGCTGAGGTGTGATTCAGACAATGGTCGCTGACGCAGTGTTATATTGGTGTAAAGGTGCCACGCTGAGGTGTGTTTTAGACAATGGTCGCTGACGCAGTGTTATTTTGGTGTAAAGGTGCCACGCTGAGGTGTGTTTCAGACAATGGTCGCTGACGCAGTGTTATATCGGTGTAAAGGTGCCACGCTGAGGTGTGTTTCAGGCAATGGTCGCTGACACAGTGTTATATTGGTGTAAAGGTGCCATTCTGTGGTGTGTTTCAGACAATGGTTGCTGACGCAGTGTTATATTGGTGTAAAGGTGCCACTCTGAGGTGTGTTTTAGACAATGGTTACTGACGCAGTTTTATATTGGTGTAAAGGTGCCACTCTGAGTTGTGTTTCAGACAATGGTTACTGACACAGTGTTATATTGGTGTAAAGGAGCCACGCTGAGGTGTGTTTCAGACAATGGTCGCTGACGCAGTGTTATATATGTGTAAACGTGCCACGCTGAGGTGTGATTCAGACAATGGTCGCTGACGCAGTGTTACATTGGTGTAAAGGTGCCACGCTGAGGTGTGTTTCAGTCAATGGTTGCTGTAACAGTGTTATATTGGTGGAAAGGTGGCACGCTGAGGTGTGTTTCAGACAATGGTCGCTGACACTGTGTTATATTAGTGTAAAGGTGCCACGCTGAGGTGTGTCTCAGACTATGGTTGCTGACGCAGTGTTATGTTGGTGTAAAGGTGCCAGACTGAGGTGTGTTTCAGACAATCGTTGCAGACACAGTGTTATATTGGTGTAAAGGTGCCACGCTGAGGTGTGTTTCCTACACTGGTTTCTGACGCAGTGTTATATTGGTGTAAAGGTGCCACGCTGAGGTGTATTTCAGACAATGGTCGCTGACATAGTGTTATATTGGTGTAAAGGTGCCACGCTGAGGTGTGTATCAGACAATGGTTGCTGACACAGTGTTATAATGGTGTAAAAGTGCCACGCTGAGCTGTGTTTCAGACAATGGTTGCTGACAGAGTGTTATATTGGTGTAAAGGTGCCACGCTGAGGTGTGTCTCAGACTATGGTTGCTGATACAGTGTTATGTTGGTGTAAAGGTACCACGCTGAGGTGTGTTTCAGAGAATGGTCGCTGACACAGTGTTATATTCGTGTAAAGGTGCAACGCTGAGGTGTGTCTCAGACTATGGTTGCTGACGCAGTGTTATGTTGGTGTAAAGGTGCCAGAATGAGGTGTGTTTCAGACAATGGTTGCAGACACAGTGTTATATTGGTGTAAAGGTGCCACGCTGAGGTGTGTTTCAGACAATGGTCGCTGACACAGTGTTATATTAGTGTAAAGGTGCCACGCTGAGGTGTGTTTCAGACAGTGGTCACTGACACAGTGTTATATTGGTGTAAAGGTGCCATGCTGAGGTGTGTCTCAGAAGATGGTTGCTGACGCAGTGTTACGTTGGTGTAAAGGTGCCACGCTGAGGTGTGTTTCAGTCAATGGTTGCTGACGCTGTGTTATATTGGTGTAAAGGTGCCACGCTGAGGTGTGTATCAGACAATGGTTGCTGAAACAGTGTTATATTATTGGAAAGGTGGCACGCTGAGGTGTGTTTCAGACAATGGTCGCTGACACTGTGTTATATTAGTGTAAAGGTGACACGCTGAGGTGTGTTTCAGACAATGGTCGCTGACACAGTGTTATATTCGTGTAAAGGTGCCACGCTGAGGTGTGTTTCAGACAATGGTCGCTGACACAGTGTTATATTCGTGTAAAGGTGCCACGCTGAGGTGTGTCTCAGACAATGGTCGCTGACACAGTGTTATGTTGGTGTAAAGGTGCCAGACTGAGGTGTGTTTCAGACAATCGTTGCAGACACAGTGTTATATTGGTGTAAAGGTGCCACGCTGAGGTGTGTTTCCTACACTGGTTTCTGACGCAGTGTTATATTGGTGTAAAGGTGCCACGCTGAGGTGTGTTTCAGACAATGGTCGCTGACACAGTGTTATATTGGTGTAAAGGTGCCACGCTGAGGTGTGTATCAGACAATGGTTGCTGACACAGTGTTATAATGGTGTAAAAGTGCCACGCTGAGCTGTGTTTCAGACAATGGTTGCTGACACAGTGTTATATTGGTGTAAAGGTGCCACGCTGAGGTGTGTCTCAGACTATGGTTGCTGATACAGTGTTATGTTGGTGTAAAGGTACCACGCTGAGGTGTGTTTCAGACAATGGTCGCTGACACAGTGTTATATTCGTGTAAAGGTGCAACGCTGAGGTGTGTCTCAGACTATGGTTGCTGACGCAGTGTTATGTTGGTGTAAAGGTGCCAGACTGAGGTGTGTTTCAGACAATGGTTACTGACGCAGTGTTATATTGGTGTAAAGGTGGCAGGCTGAGTTGCGTTTCAGACACTGGTTGCGGAAGCAGTATTATATTGGTGTAAAGTTGGCACGCTGAGGTGTGTTTCAGACGATGGTAACTGACGCAGTGTTATATTGGTGTAAAGGAGCCACGCTGTGGTGTGTTTCAGACAATGGTCGCTGACGCAGTGTTATATATGTGTAAACGTGCCACGCTGAGGTGTGATTCAGACAATGGTCGCTGACGCAATGTTATATTGGTGTAAAGGTGCCACGCTGAGGTGTGTTTCAGACAATGGTCGCTGATGCAGTGTTATTTTGGTGTAAAGGTGCCACGCTGAGGTGTGTTTCAGACAATGGTCGCTGACGCAGTGTTATATTGGTGTAAAGGTGCCACGCTGAGGTGTGTTTCAGACAATGGTTGCTGACGGAGTGTTATATTGTTGTAAAGGTGCCACGCTGAGGTGTGTTTCAGTCAGTGGTCGCTGACACAGTGTTATATTGGTGTAAAGGTGCCACGCTGAGGTGTATTTCAGACAATGGTTGCTGATACAGTGTTATGTTGGTGTAAAGTTGCCACGCTGAGGTGTGTTACAGACAATGGTTGCTGACACAGTGTTATATCGGTGTAAAGGTGCCACGCTGAGGTGTATTTCAGACAATGGTTGCTGATACAGTGTTATGTTGGTGTAAAGGTGCCACGCTGAGATGTGTTACAGATAATGGTTGCTGATACAGTGTTATGTTGGTGTAAAGGTGCCACGCTGAGGTGTGTTACAGACAATGGTTGCTGACACAGTGTTATATTGGTGTAAAGGTGCCATGCTGAGGTGTGTTTCAGACAATGGTAGCTGACACAGTGTTATATTGGTGTAAAGGTGCCAGGCTGAGGTGTGTTTCAGACAATGGTTGCTGATACAGTGTTATGTTGGTGTAAAGGTGCCACGCTGAGGTGTGTTACAGACAATAGTTGCTGACACAGTGTTATATTGGTGTAAAGGTGCCACGCTGAGGTGTGTTTCAGACAATGGTAGCTGACGCAGTGTTATATTGGTGTAAAGGAGCCACGCTGTGGTGTGTTTCAGACAATGGTCGCTGACGCAGTGTTATATATGTGTAAACGTGCCACGCTGAGGTGTCATTCAGACAATTGTCGCTGACGCAATGTTATATTGGTGTAAAGGTGCCACGCTGAGGTGTGTTTCAGACAATGGTCGCTGACGCAGTGTTATATTGGTGTAAAGGTGCCACGCTGAGGTGTGTTTCAGACAATGGTTGCTGACAGAGTGTTATATTGGTGTAAAGGTGCCACTCTGAGGTGTGTTTTAGACAATGGTTACTGACGCAGTTTTATATCGGTGTAAACGTGGCATGCTGAGTTGTGTTTCAGACAATGGTTGTTGACACAGTGTTATATCGGTGTAAAGGTGCCACGCTGAGGTGTATTTCAGACAATGGTTGCTGATACAGTGTTATGTTGGTGTAAAGGTGCCACGCTGAGATGTGTTACAGATATTGGTTGCTGATACAGTGTTATGTTGGTGTAAAGGTGCCACGCTGAGGTGTGTTTCAGACAATGGTAGCTGACACAGTGTTATATTGGTGTAAAGGTGCCAGTCTGAGGTGTGTTTCAGACAATGGTTGCTGATACAGTGTTATGTTGGTGTAAAGGTGCCAGACTGAGGTGTGTTTCAGACAATGGTTGCAGACACAGTGTTATATTGGTGTAAAGGTGCCACGCTGAGGTGTGTTTCAGACAATGGTCGCTGACACAGTGTTATATTAGTGTAAAGGTGCCACGCTGAGGTGTGTTTCA
This sequence comes from Hypanus sabinus, assembly GCF_030144855.1. Classification (NCBI taxonomy): domain Eukaryota; kingdom Metazoa; phylum Chordata; class Chondrichthyes; order Myliobatiformes; family Dasyatidae; genus Hypanus; species Hypanus sabinus. The sequence continues at coordinate 13,098,013 of NC_082711.1, forward strand.
GACAGTGGTCGCTGACACAGTGTTATATTGGTGTAAAGGTGCCACGCTGAGGTGTGTCTCAGACTATGGTTGCTGACGCAGTGTTATGTTGGTGTAAAGGTGCCAGACTGAGGTGTGTTTCAGACAATGGTTGCAGACACAGTGTTATATTGGTGTAAAGGTGCCACGCTGAGGTGTGTTTCCTACACTGGTTGCTGACGCAGTGTTATATTGGTGTAAAGGTGCCACGCTGAGGTGTGTTTCAGACAATGGTCGCTGACACAGTGTTATATTAGTGTACAGGTGCCACGCTGAGTTGTGTTTCAGACAATGGTCGCTGACACAGTGTTATATTGTTGTAAAGGTGCCACGCTGAGGTGTGTATCAGACAATGGTTGCTGACACAGTGTTATAATGGTGTAAAAGTGCCACGCTGAGCTGTGTTTCAGACAATGGTTGCTGACACAGTGTTATATTGGTGTAAAGGTGCCACGCTGAGGTGTGTCTCAGACTATGGTTGCTGATACAGTGTTATGTTGGTGTAAAGGTGCCACGCTGAGGTGTGTTTCAGACAATGGTCGCTGACACAGTGTTATATTCGTGTAAAGTTGCAACGCTGAGGTGTGTCTCAGACTATGGTTGCTGACGCAGTGTTATGTTGGTTTAAAGGTGCCAGACTGAGGTGTGTTTCAGACAATGGTTACTGACGCAGTGTTATATTGGTGTAAAGGTGGCAGGCTGAGTTGCGTTTCAGACACTGGTTGCGGAAGCAGTATTATATTGGTGTAAAGTTGGCACGCTGAGGTGTGTTTCAGACAATGGTCACTGACGCAGTGTTATATATGTGTAAACGTGCCACGCTGAGGTGTGATTCAGACAATGGTCGCTGACGCAATGTTATATTGGTGTAAAGGTGCCACGCTGAGGTGTGTTTCAGACAATGGTCGCTGATGCAGTGTTATTTTGGTGTAAAGGTGCCACGCTGAGGTGTGTTTCAGACAATGGTCGCTGACGCAGTGTTATATTGGTGTAAAGGTGCCACGTTGAGGTGTGTTTCAGACAATGGTTGCTGACGGAGTGTTATATTGGTGTCAAGGTGCCACGCTGAGGTGTGTTTCAGTCAGTGGTCGCTGACACAGTGTTATATTGGTGTAAAGGTGCCACGCTGAGGTGTACTTCAGACAATGGTTGCTGATACAGTGTTATGTTGGTGTAAAGTTGCCACGCTGAGGTGTGTTACAGACAATGGTTGCTGACACAGTGTTATATCGGTGTAAAGGTGCCACGCTGAGGTGTATTTCAGACAATGGTTGCTGATACAGTGTTATGTTGGTGTAAAGGTGCCACGCTGAGATGTGTTACAGATAATGGTTGCTGATACAGTGTTATGTTGGTGTAAAGGTGCCACGCTGAGGTGTGTTTCAGACGATGGTTGCTGATACAGTGTTATGTTGGTGTAAAGGTGCCACGCTGAGGTGTGTTTCAGACAATAGTAGCTGACACAGTGTTATATTGGTGTAAAGGTGCCAGGCTGAGGTGTGTTTCAGACAATGGTTGCTGATACAGTGTTATGTTGGTGTAAAGGTGCCACGCTGAGGTTTGTTACAGACAATAGTTGCTGACACAGTGTTATATTGGTGTAAAGGTGCCACGCTGAGGTGTGTTTCAGACAATGGTAGCTGGCGCTGTGTTATATTGGTGTAAAGGAGCCACGCTGTGGTGTGTTTCAGACAATGGTCACTGACGCAGTGTTATATATGTGTAAACGTGCTATGCTGAGGTGTCATTCAGACAATGGTCGCTGACGCAATGTTATATTGGTGTAAAGGTGCCACGCTGAGGTGTGTTTCAGACAATGGTCGCTGACGCAGTGTTATATTGGTGTAAAGGTGCCACGCTGAGGTGTGTTTCAGACAATGGTTGCTGACAGAGTGTTATATTGGTGTAAAGGTGCCACTCTGAGGTGTGTTTTAGACAATGGTTACTGACTCAGTTTTATATCGGTGTAAACGTGGCATGCTGAGTTGTGTTTCAGACAATGGTTGTTGACACAGTGTTATATCGGTGTAAAGGTGCCACGCTGAGGTGTATTTCAGACAATGGTTGCTGATACAGTGTTATGTTGGTGTAAAGGTGCCACGCTGAGATGTGTTACAGATAATGGTTGCTGACAAAGTGTTATGTTGGTGTAAAGGTGCCACGCTGAGGTGTGTTTCAGACAATGGTTACTGACGCAGTGTTATATTGGTGTAAAGGTGGCAGGCTGAGTTGCGTTTCAGACAATGGTTGCTGACACAGTGTTATATTGGTGTAAAGGTGCCACGCTGAGGTGTGTTTCAGACAATGGTAGCTGACACAGTGTTATATTGGTGTAAAGGTGCCAGGCTGAGGTGTGTTTCAGACAATGGTTGCTGATACAGTGTTATGTTGGTGTAAAGGTGCCACGCTGAGGTTTGTTACAGACAATAGTTGCTGACACAGTGTTATATTGGTGTAAAGGTGCCACGCTGAGGTGTGTTTCAGACAATGGTAGCTGGCGCAGTGTTATATTGGTGTAAAGGAGCCACGCTGTGGTGTGTTTCAGACAATGGTCGCTGACGCAGTGTTATATATGTGTAAACGTGCCACGCTGAGGTGTCATTCAGACAATGGTCGCTGACGCAATGTTATATTGGTGTAAAGGTGCCACGCTGAGGTGTGTTTCAGACAATGGTCGCTGACGCAGTGTTATATTGGTGTAAATGTGCCACGCTGAGGTGTGTTTCAGACAATGGTTGCTGACAGAGTGTTATATTGGTGTAAAGGTGCCACTCTGAGGTGTGTTTTAGACAATGGTTACTGACGCAGTTTTATATCGGTGTAAACGTGGCATGCTGAGTTGTGTTTCAGACAATGGTTGTTGACACAGTGTTATATCGGTGTAAAGGTGCCACGCTGAGGTGTATTTCAGACAATGGTTGCTGATACAGTGTTATGTTGGTGTAAAGGTGCCACGCTGAGATGTGTTACAGATAATGGTTGCTGACACAGTGTTATGTTGGTGTAAAGGTGCCACGCTGAGGTGTGTTTCAGACAATGGTTACTGACGCAGTGTTATATTGGTGTAAAGGTGGCAGGCTGAGTTGCGTTTCAGACAATGGTTGCTGACACAGTTTTATATTGGTGTAAAGGTGCCATGCTGAGGTGTGTTTCAGACAATGGTCGCTGACACAGGGTTATATTGGTGTAAAGATGCCACGCTGAGGTGTGTTTCAGACAATGGTAGCTGACGCAGTGTTATATTGGTGTAAAGGAGCCACGCTGAGGTGTGTTTCAGACAATGGTCGCTGACACAGTGTTATATTTGTGTAAACGTGCCACGCTGAGGTGTGATTCAGACAATGGTCGCTGACGCAGTGTTACATTGGTGTAAAGGTGCCACGCTGAGGTGTGTTTCAGACAATGGTCGCTGACACAGTGTTATATTGGTGTAAAGGTGACACGCTTAGGTGTGTTTCAGACAATGGTCGCTGACAGTGTTATATTGGTGTAAAGGTGCCACGCTGAGGTGTGTTTCAGTCAATGATTGCTGAAGCAGTGTTATATTGGTGTAAAGGTGCCACGCTGAGGTGTGTTTCAGACAATGGTTGCTGACACAGTGTTACATTGGTGTAAAGGTGCCATGCTGAGGTTTGTTTCAGTCAATGGTTGCTTACGCTGTGTTATATTGGTATAAAGGTGCCACGCTGAGGTGTGTATCAGACAATGGTTGTTGACACAGTGTTATATTGGTGTAAAGGTGCCACGCTGAGGTGTGTTTCAGTCAATGGTTGCTGAAACAGTGTTATATTGGTGTAAAGGTGGCATGCTGAGGTGTGTTTCAGACAATGGTCGCTGACACAGTGTTATATTCGTGTAAAGGTGCCACGCTGAGGTGTGTTTCAGACACTGGTTGCTGACACAGTGTTATATTGGTGTAAAGGTGCCACGCTGAGGTGTGTTTCAGTCAGTGGTCGCTGACACAGTGTTATATTGGTGTAAAGGTGCCACGCTGAGGTGTATTTCAGACAATGGTTGCTGATACAGTGTTATGTTGGTGTAAAGTTGCCACGCTGAGGTGTGTTACAGATAATGGTTGCTGATACAGTGTTATGTTGGTGTAAAGGTGCCACGCTGAGGTGTGTTTCAGACAATGGTTGCTGATACAGTGTTATGTTGGTGTAAAGGTGCCACGCTGAGGTGTGTTACAGACAATAGTTGCTGACACAGTGTTATATTGGTGTAAAGGTGCCACGCTGAGGTGTGTTTCAGACAATGGTAGCTGACGCAGTGTTATATTGGTGTAAATGAGCCACGCTGTGGTGTGTTTCAGACAATGGTCGCTGACGCAGTGTTATATATGTGTAAACGTGCCACGCTGAGGTGTGATTCAGACAATGGTCGCTGACGCAATGTTATATTGGTGTAAAGGTGCCACGCTGAGGTGTGTTTCAGACAATGGTCGCTGATGCAGTGTTATTTTGGTGTAAAGGTGCCACGCTGAGGTGTGTTTCAGACAATGGTCGCTGACGCAGTGTTATATTGGTGTAAAGGTGCCACGCTGAGGTGTGTTTCAGACAATGGTTGCTGACGGAGTGTTATATTGGTGTAAAGGTGCCACGCTGAGGTGTGTTTCAGTCAGTGGTCGCTGACACAGTGTTATATTGGTGCAAAGGTGCCACGCTGAGGTGTATTTCAGACAATGGTTGCTGATAGAGTGTTATGTTGGTGTAAAGTTGCCACGCTGAGGTGTGTTACAGACAATGGTTGCTGACACAGTGTTATATCGGTGTAAAGGTGCCACGCTGAGGTGTATTTCAGACAATGGTTGCTGATACAGTGTTATGTTGGTGTAAAGGTGCCACGCTGAGATGTGTTACAGATAATGGTTGCTGATACAGTGTTATGTTGGTGTAAAGGTGCCACGCTGAGGTGTGTTACAGACAATGGTTTCTGACACAGTGTTATATTGGTGTAAAGGTGCCACGCTGAGGTGTGTTTCAGACAATGGTAGCTGACACAGTGTTATATTGGTGTAAAGGTGCCAGGCTGAGGTGTGTTTCAGACAATGGTTGCTGATACAGTGTTATGTTGGTGTAAAGGTGCCACGCTGAGGTTTGTTACAGACAATAGTTGCTGACACAGTGTTATATTGGTGTAAAGGTGCCACGCTGAGGTGTGTTTCAGACAATGGTAGCTGGCGCAGTGTTATATTGGTGTAAAGGAGCCACGCTGTGGTGTGTTTCAGACAATGGTCGCTGACGCAGTGTTATATATGTGTAAACGTGCCACGCTGAGGTGTCATTCAGACAATGGTCGCTGACGCAATGTTATATTGGTGTAAAGGTGCCACGCTGAGGTGTGTTTCAGACAATGGTCGCTGACGCAGTGTTACATTGGTGTAAAGGTGCCACGCTGAGGTGTGTTTCAGACAATGGTTGCTGACAGAGTGTTATATTGGTGTAAAGGTGCCACTCTGAGGTGTGTTTTAGACAATGGTTACTGACGCAGTTTTATATCGGTGTAAACGTGGCATGCTGAGTTGTGTTTCAGACAATGGTTGTTGACACAGTGTTATATCGGTGTAAAGGTGCCACGCTGAGGTGTATTTCAGACAATGGTTGCTGATACAGTGTTATGTTGGTGTAAAGGTGCCACGCTGAGATGTGTTACAGATAATGGTTGCTGACACAGTGTTATGTTGGTGTAAAGGTGCCACGCTGAGGTGTGTTTCAGACAATGGTTACTGACGCAGTGTTATATTGGTGTAAAGGTGGCAGGCTGAGTTGCGTTTCAGACAATGGTTGCTGACACAGTTTTATATTGGTGTAAAGGTGCCATGCTGAGGTGTGTTTCAGACAATGGTAGCTGACACAGTGTTATATTGGTGTAAAGGTGCCAGTCTGAGGTGTGTTTCAGACAATGGTTGCTGATACAGTGTTATGTTGGTGTAAAGGAGCCACGCTGAGGTGTGTTTCAGACAATTGTCGCTGACGCAGTGTTATATTGGTGTAAAGGTGCCACGCTGAGGTGTGTTTCAGACAATGGTCGCTGACGCAGTGTTATATTTGTGTAAAGGTGCCACGCTGAGGTGTGTTTCAGACAATGGTCGCTGACGCAGTGTTACATTTGTGTAAAGGTGCCACGCTGAGGTGTGATTCAGACAATGGTCGCTGACGCAGTGTTATATTTGTGTAAAGGTGCCACGCTGAGGTGTGTTTCAGACAATGGTCGCTGACGCAGTGTTACATTGGTGTAAAGGTGCCACGCTGAGGTGTGTTTGAGACACTGGTTGCTGATGCAGTGTTATATTGGTGTAAAGTTGGCACGCTGAGGTGTGTTTCAGACAATGGTCGCTGACACAGTGTTATATTGGTGTAAAGGTGACACGCTTAGGTGTGTTTCAGTCAATGATTGCTGATGCAGTGTTATATTGGTGTAAAGGTGCCACGCTGAGGTGTGTTTCAGACAATGGTTGCTGACACAGTGTTACATTGGTGTAAAGGTGCCATGCTGAGGTGTGTTTCAGTCAATGGTTGCTTACGCTGTGTTATATTGGTATAAAGGTGCCACGCTGAGGTGTGTATCAGACAATGGTTGTTGACACAGTGTTATGTTGGTGTAAAGGTGCCACGCTGAGGTGTGTTTCAGTCAATGGTTGCTGAAACAGTGTTATATTGGTGTAAAGGTGGCATGCTGAGGTGTGTTTCAGACAATGGTCGCTGACACAGTGTTATATTCGTGTAAAGGTGCCACGCTGAGGTGTGTTTCAGACACTGCTTGCTGACACAGTGTTATATTGGTGTAAAGGTGCCACGCTGAGGTGTGTTTCAGTCAGTGGTCGCTGACACAGTGTTATATTGGTGTAAAGGTGCCACGCTGAGGTGTATTTCAGACAATGGTTGCTGATACAGTGTTATGTTGGTGTAAAGTTGCCACGCTGAGGTGTGTTACAGAAAATGGTTGCTGACACAGTGTTATATCGGTGTAAAGGTGCCACGCTGAGGTGTATTTCAGACAATGGTTGCTGATACAGTGTTATGTTGGTGTAAAGGTGCCACGCTGAGGTGTGTATCAGACAATGGTTGCTGACACAGTGTTATATTGGTGTAAAGGTGCCACGCTGAGGTGTGTTTCAGACAATGGTCGCTGACACAGTGTTATATTGGTGTAAACGTGCCACGCTGAGGTGTGATTCAGACAATGGTCGCTGACGCAGTGTTATATTGGTGTAAAGGTGCCACGCTGAGGTGTGTTTTAGACAATGGTCGCTGACGCAGTGTTATTTTGGTGTAAAGGTGCCACGCTGAGGTGTGTTTCAGACAATGGTCGCTGACGCAGTGTTATATCGGTGTAAAGGTGCCACGCTGAGGTGTGTTTCAGGCAATGGTCGCTGACACAGTGTTATATTGGTGTAAAGGTGCCATTCTGTGGTGTGTTTCAGACAATGGTTGCTGACGCAGTGTTATATTGGTGTAAAGGTGCCACTCTGAGGTGTGTTTTAGACAATGGTTACTGACGCAGTTTTATATTGGTGTAAAGGTGCCACTCTGAGTTGTGTTTCAGACAATGGTTACTGACACAGTGTTATATTGGTGTAAAGGAGCCACGCTGAGGTGTGTTTCAGACAATGGTCGCTGACGCAGTGTTATATATGTGTAAACGTGCCACGCTGAGGTGTGATTCAGACAATGGTCGCTGACGCAGTGTTACATTGGTGTAAAGGTGCCACGCTGAGGTGTGTTTCAGTCAATGGTTGCTGTAACAGTGTTATATTGGTGGAAAGGTGGCACGCTGAGGTGTGTTTCAGACAATGGTCGCTGACACTGTGTTATATTAGTGTAAAGGTGCCACGCTGAGGTGTGTCTCAGACTATGGTTGCTGACGCAGTGTTATGTTGGTGTAAAGGTGCCAGACTGAGGTGTGTTTCAGACAATCGTTGCAGACACAGTGTTATATTGGTGTAAAGGTGCCACGCTGAGGTGTGTTTCCTACACTGGTTTCTGACGCAGTGTTATATTGGTGTAAAGGTGCCACGCTGAGGTGTATTTCAGACAATGGTCGCTGACATAGTGTTATATTGGTGTAAAGGTGCCACGCTGAGGTGTGTATCAGACAATGGTTGCTGACACAGTGTTATAATGGTGTAAAAGTGCCACGCTGAGCTGTGTTTCAGACAATGGTTGCTGACAGAGTGTTATATTGGTGTAAAGGTGCCACGCTGAGGTGTGTCTCAGACTATGGTTGCTGATACAGTGTTATGTTGGTGTAAAGGTACCACGCTGAGGTGTGTTTCAGAGAATGGTCGCTGACACAGTGTTATATTCGTGTAAAGGTGCAACGCTGAGGTGTGTCTCAGACTATGGTTGCTGACGCAGTGTTATGTTGGTGTAAAGGTGCCAGACTGAGGTGTGTTTCAGACAATGGTTACTGACGCAGTGTTATATTGGTGTAAAGGTGGCAGGCTGAGTTGCGTTTCAGACACTGGTTGCGGAAGCAGTATTATATTGGTGTAAAGTTGGCACGCTGAGGTGTGTTTCAGACGATGTTAGCTGACGCAGTGTTATATTGGTGTAAAGGAGCCACGCTGTGGTGTGTTTCAGACAATGGTCGCTGACGCAGTGTTATATATGTGTAAACGTGCCACGCTGAGGTGTGATTCAGACAATGGTCGCTGACGCAATGTTATATTGGTGTAAAGGTGCCACGCTGAGGTGTGTTTCAGACAATGGTCGCTGATGCAGTGTTATTTTGGTGTAAAGGTGCCACGCTGAGGTGTGTGTCAGACAATGGTCGCTGACGCAGTGTTCTATTGGTGTAAAGGTGCCACGCTGAGGTGTGTTTCAGACAATGGTTGCTGACGGAGTGTTATATTGGTGTAAAGGTGCCACGCTGAGGTGTGTTTCAGTCAGTGGTCGCTGACACAGTGTTATATTGGTGTAAAGGTGCCACGCTGAGGTGTATTTCAGACAATGGTTGCTGATACAGTGTTATGTTGGTGTAAAGTTGCCACGCTGAGGTGTGTTTCAGACAATGGTAGCTGACACAGTGTTATATTGGTGTAAAGGTGCCAGTCTGAGGTGTGTTTCAGACAATGGTTGCTGATACAGTGTTATGTTGGTGTAAAGGTGCCAGACTGAGGTGTGTTTCAGACAATGGTTGCAGACACAGTGTTATATTGGTGTAAAGGTGCCACGCTGAGGTGTGTTTCAGACAATGGTCGCTGACACAGTGTTATATTAGTGTAAAGGTGCCACGCTGAGGTGTGTTTCAGACAGTGGACGCTGACACAGTGTTATATTGGTGTAAAGGTGCCACGCTGAGGTGTGTCTCAGACTATGGTTGCTGACGCAGTGTTATGTTGGTGTAAAGGTGCCAGACTGAGGTGTGTTTCAGACAATGGTTGCAGACACAGTGTTATATTGGTGTAAAGGTGCCACGCTGAGGTGTGTTTCCTACACTGGTTGCTGACGCAGTGTTATATTGGTGTAAAGGTGCCACGCTGAGGTGTGTTTCAGACAATGGTCGCTGACACAGTGTTATATTAGTGTAAAGGTGCCACGCTGAGTTGTGTTTCAGACAATGGTCGCTGACACAGTGTTATATTGTTGTAAAGGTGCCACGCTGAGGTGTGTATCAGACAATGGTTGCTGACACAGTGTTATAATGGTGTAAAAGTGCCACGCTGAGCTGTGTTTCAGACAATGGTTGCTGACACAGTGTTATATTGGTGTAAAGGTGCCACGCTGAGGTGTGTCTCAGACTATGGTTGCTGATACAGTGTTATGTTGGTGTAAAGGTGCCACGCTGAGGTGTGTTTCAGACAATGGTCGCTGACACAGTGTTATATTCGTGTAAAGTTGCAACGCTGAGGTGTGTTTCAGACAATGGTCGCTGACACAGTGTTATATTGGTGTAAAGGTGCCACGCTGAGTTGTGATTCAGACAATGGTCGCTGACGCAATGTTATATTGGTGTAAAGGTGCCACGCTGAGGTGTGTTTCAGACAATGGTCGCTGATGCAGTGTTATTTTGGTGTAAAGGTGCCACGCTGAGGTGTGTTTCAGACAATGGTCGCTGACGCAGTGTTATATTGGTGTAAAGGTGCAACGTTGAGGTGTGTTTCAGACAATGGTTGCTGACGGAGTGTTATATTGGTGTAAAGGTGCCACGCTGAGGTGTGTTTCAGTCAGTGGTCGCTGACACAGTGTTATATTGGTGTAAAGGTGCCACGCTGAGGTGTACTTCAGACAATGGTTGCTGATACAGTGTTATGTTGGTGTAAAGTTGCCACGCTAAGGTGTGTTACAGACAATGGTTGCTGACACAGTGTTATATCGGTGTAAAGGTGCCACGCTGAGGTGTATTTCAGACAATGGTTGCTGATACAGTGTTATGTTGGTGTAAAGGTGCCACGCTGAGATGTGTTACAGATAATGGTTGCTGATACAGTGTTATGTTGGTGTAAAGGTGCCACGCTGAGGTGTGTTACAGACAATGGTTGCTGATACAGTGTTATGTTGGTGTAAAGGTGCCACGCTGAGGTGTGTTACAGACAATAGTTGCTGACACAGTGTTATATTGGTGTAAAGGTGCCACGCTGAGGTGTGTTTCAGACAATGGTAGCTGACGCAGTGTTATATTGGTGTAAAGGAGCCACGCTGTGGTGTGTTTCAGACAATGGTCGCTGACGCAATGTTATATATGTGTAAACGTGCCACGCTGAGGTGCGATTCAGACAATGGTCGCTGACGCAATGTTATATTGGTGTAAAGGTGCCACGCTGAGGTGTGTTTCAGACAATGGTCGCTGATGCAGTGTTATTTTGGTGTAAAGGTGCCACGCTGAGGTGTGTTTCAGACAATGGTCGCTGACGCAGTGTTATATTGGTGTAAAGGTGCCACGCTGAGGTGTGTTTCAGACAATGGTTGCTGACGCAGTGTTATATTGGTGTAAAGGTGCAACGCTGAGGTGTGTTTCAGTCAGTGGTCGCTGACACAGTGTTATATTGGTGTAAAGGTGCCACGCTGAGGTGTATTTCAGACAATGGTTGCTGATAGAGTGTTATGTTGGTGTAAAGTTGCCACGCTGAGGTGTGTTACAGACAATGGTTGCTGACACAGTGTTATATCGGTGTAAAGGTGCCACGCTGAGGTGTATTTCAGACAATGGTTGCTGATACAGTGTTATGTTGGTGTAAAGGTGCCACGCTGAGATGTGTTACAGATAATGGTTGCTGATACAGTGTTATGTTGGTGTAAAGGTGCCACGCTGAGGTGTGTTACAGACAATGGTTGCTGACACAGTGTTATATTGGTGTAAAGGTGCCACGCTGAGGTGTGTTTCAGACAATGGTAGCTGACTGAGTGTTATATTGGTGTAAAGGTGCCAGGCTGAGGTGTGTTTCAGACAATGGTTGCTGATACAGTGTTATGTTGGTGTAAAGGTGCCACGCTGAGGTGTGTTTCAGACAATGGTTGCTGACAGAGTGTTATATTGGTGTAAAGGTGCCACTCTGAGGTGTGTTTTAGACAATGGTTACTGACGCAGTTTTATATCGGTGTAAACGTGGCATGCTGAGTTGTGTTTCAGACAATGGTTGTTGACACAGTGTTATATCGGTGTAAAGGTGCCACGCTGAGGTGTATTTCAGACAATGGTTGCTGATACAGTGTTATGTTGGTGTAAAGGTGCCACGCTGAGATGTGTTACAGATAATGGTTGCTGATACAGTGTTATGTTGGTGTAAAGGTGCCACGCTGAGGTGTGTTTCAGACAATGGTTACTGACGCAGTGTTATATTGGTGTAAAGGTGGCAGGCTGAGTTGCGTTTCAGACAATGGTTGCTGACACAGTTTTATATTGGTGTAAAGGTGCCATGCTGAGGTGTGTTTCAGACAATGGTAGCTGACACAGTGTTATATTGGTGTAAAGGTGCCAGTCTGAGGTGTGTTTCAGACAATGGTTGCTGATACAGTGTTATGTTGGTGTAAAGGTGCCACGCTGAGGTGTGTTTCAGACAATGGTAGCTGACGCAGTGTTATATTGGTGTAAAGGAGCCACGCTGAGGTGTGTTTCAGACAATGGTCGCTGACGCAGTGTTATGTTGGTGTAAAGGTGCCACGCTGAGGTGTGTTTCAGACAATGGTCGCTGACGCAGTGTTATATTGGTGTAAACGTGCCACGCTGAGGTGTGATTCAGACAATGGTCGCTGACGCAGTGTTACATTGGTGTAAAGGTGCCACGCTGAGGTGTGTTTGAGACACTGGTTGCTGACGCAGTGTTATATTGGTGTAAAGTTGGCACGCTGAGGTGTGTTTCAGACAATGGTCGCTGACAGTGTTATATTGGTGTAAAGGTGCCACGCTGAGGTGTGTTTCAGTCAATGATTGCTGAAGCAGTGTTATATTGGTGTAAAGGTGCCACGCTGAGGTGTGTTTCAGACAATGGTTGCTGACACAGTGTTACATTGGTGTAAAGGTGCCATGCTGAGGTGTGTTTCAGTCAATGGTTGCTTACGCTGTGTTATATTGGTATAAAGGTGCCACGCTGAGGTGTGTATCAGACAATGGTTGTTGACACAGTGTTATATTGGTGTAAAGGTGCCACGCTGAGGTGTGTTTCAGTCAATGGTTGCTGAAACAGTGTTATATTGGTGTAAAGGTGGCATGCTGAGGTGTGTTTCAGACAATGGTCGCTGACACAGTGTTATATTCGTGTAAAGGTGCCACGCTGAGGTGTGTTTCAGACACTGGTTGCTGACACAGTGTTATATTGGTGTAAAGGTGCCACGCTGAGGTGTGTTTCAGTCAGTGGTCGCTGACACAGTGTTATATTGGTGTAAAGGTGCCACGCTGAGGTGTATTTCAGACAATGGTTGCTGATACAGTGTTATGTTGGTGTAAAGTTGCCACGCTGAGGTGTGTTACAGACAATGGTTGCTGTCACAGTGTTATATCGGTGTAAAGGTGCCACGCTGAGGTGTATTTCAGACAATGGTTGCTGATACAGTGTTATGTTGGTGTAAAGGTGCCACGCTGAGATGTGTTACAGATAATGGTTGCTGATACAGTGTTATGTTGGTGTAAAGGTGCCACGCTGAGGTGTGTTACAGACAATGGTTGCTGACACAGTGTTATATTGGTGTAAAGGTGCCACGCTGAGGTGTGTTTCAGACAATGGTAGCTGACACTGTGTTATATTGGTGTAAAGGTGCCAGGCTGAGGTGTGTTTCAGACAATGGTTGCTGATAAAGTGTATTTTTGGTGTAAAGGTGCCACGCTGAGGTGTGTTACAGACAATAGTTGCTGACACAGTGTTATGTTGGTGTAAAGGTGCCACGCTGAGGTGTGTTTCAGACAATGGTCGCTGACACAGTGTTATATTGGTGTAAAGGTGCCACGCTGAGGTGTGTTGCAGACAATGGTCGCAGACGCAGTGTTATGTTGGTGTAAAGGTGCCACGCTGAGGTGTGTTACAGACAATGGTTGCTGACACAGTGTTATATTGGTGTAAAGGTGCCAGGCTGAGGTGTGTTTCAGACAATGGTAGCTGACACAGTGTTATATTGGTGTAAAGGTGCCAGGCTGAGGTGTGTTTCAGACAATGGTTGCTGACACAGTGTTATATTGATGTAAAGATGCCACGCTGAGGAGTATTTCAGACAATGGTCGCTGACACAGGGTTATATTGGTGTAAAGGTGCCACGCTCAGGTGTGTTTCAGACAATGGTCGCTGACACAGTGTTATATTGGTGTAAAGGTGCCACGCTGAGGTGTGTTTTAGACAATGGTCGCTGACGCAGTGTTATTTTGGTGTAAAGGTGCCACGCTGAGGTGTGTTTCAGACAATGGTCGCTGACGCAGTGTTATATTGGTGTAAAGGTGCAACGCTGAGGTGTGTTTCAGGCAATGGTCGCTGACACAGTGTTATATTGGTGTAAAGGTGCCATTCTGAGGTGTGTTTCAGACAATGGTTGCTGACGCAGTGTTATATTGGTGTAAAGGTGCCACGCTGAGGTGTGTTTTAGACAATGGTTACTGACGCAGTTTTATATTGGTGTAAAGGTGGCATGCTGAGTTGTGTTTCAGACAATGGTTACTGACGCAGTGTTATATTGGTGTAAAGGAGCCACGCTGAGGTGTGTTGCAGACAATGGTCGCTGACGCAGTGTTATATTGGTGTAAAGGTGCCAGGCTGAGGTGTGTTTCAGACAATGGTTGCTGACACAGTGTTATATTGATGTAAAGATGCCACGCTGAGGAGTATTTCAGACAATGGTCGCTGACACAGGGTTATATTGGTGTAAAGGTGCCACGCTCAGGTGTGTTTCAGACAATGGTCGCTGACACAGTGTTATATTGGTGTAAAGGTGCCACGCTGAGGTGTGTTTTAGACAATGGTCGCTGACGCAGTGTTATTTTGGTGTAAAGGTGCCACGCTGAGGTGTGTTTCAGACAATGGTCGCTGACGCAGTGTTATATTGGTGTAAAGGTGCAACGCTGAGGTGTGTTTCAGGCAATGGTCGCTGACACAGTGTTATATTGGTGTAAAGGTGCCATTCTGAGGTGTGTTTCAGACAATGGTTGCTGGCGCAGTGTTATATTGGTGTAAAGGTGCCACGCTGAGGTGTGTTTGAGACACTGGTTGCTGACGCAGTGATATATTGGTGTAAACGTGCCACGCTGAGGTGTGATTCAGACAATGGTCGCTGACGCAGTGTTACATTGGTGTAAAGGTGCCACGCTGAGGTGTGTTTGAGACACTGGTTGCTGACGCAGTGATATATTGGTGTAAAGTTGGCACGCTGAGGTGTGTTTCAGACAATGGTCGCTGACACAGTGTTATATTGGTGTAAAGGTGCCACGCTGAGGTGTGTTTCAGACAGTGGTCGCTGACAGTGTTATATTGGTGTAAAGGTGCCACGCTGAGGTGTGTTTCAGTCAATGATTGCTGAAGCAGTGTTATATTGGTGTAAAGGTGCCACGCTGAGGTGTGTTTCAGACAATGGTAGCTGACACAGTGTTACATTGGTGTAAAGGTGCCATGCTGAGGTGTGTTTCAGTCAATGGTTGCTTACGCTGTGTTATATTGGTATAAAGGTGCCACGCTGTGGTGTGTATCAGACAATGGTTGTTGACACAGTGTTATATTGGTGTAAAGGTGCCACGCTGAGGTGTGTTTCAGTCAATGGTTGCTGAAACAGTGTTATATTGGTGTAAAGGTGGCACGCTGAGGTGTGTTTCAGACAATGGTCGCTGACACAGTGTTATATTCGTGTAAAGGTGCCACGCTGAGGTGTGTTTCAGACACTGGTTGCTGACACAGTGTTATATTGGTGTGAAGGTGCCACGCTGAGGTGTGTTTCAGACAATGGTTGCTGTCACAGTGATATGTTGGTGTAAAGGTGCCAAGCTGAGGTGTGTTTCAGACAATGGTTACTGACGCAGTGTTATATTGGTGTAAAGGTGGCAGGCTGAGTTGCGTTTCAGACACTGGTTGCGGACGCAGTATTATATTGGTGTAAAGTTGGCACGCTGAGGTGTGTTTCAGACAATGGTTGCTGATAGAGTGTTATGTTGGTGTAAAGTTGCCACGCTGAGGTGTGTTACAGACAATGGTTGCTGACACAGTGTTATATCGGTGTAAAGGTGCCACGCTGAGGTGTATTTCAGACAATGGTTGCTGATACAGTGTTATGTTGGTGTAAAGGTGCCACGCTGAGATGTGTTACAGATAATGGTTGCTGATACAGTGTTATGTTGGTGTAAAGGTGCCACGCTGAGGTGTGTTACAGACAATGGTTGCTGACACAGTGTTATATTGGTGTAAAGGTGCCAGTCTGAGGTGTGTTTCAGACAATGGTTGCTGATACAGTGTTATGTTGGTGTAAAGGTGCCAGACTGAGGTGTGTTTCAGACAATGGTTGCAGACACAGTGTTATATTGGTGTAAAGGTGCCACGCTGAGGTGTGTTTCAGACAATGGTCGCTGACACAGTGTTATATTAGTGTAAAGGTGCCACGCTGAGGTGTGTTTCAGACAGTGGACGCTGACACAGTGTTATATTGGTGTAAAGGTGCCACGCTGAGGTGTGTCTCAGACTATGGTTGCTGACGCAGTGTTATGTTGGTGTAAAGGTGCCAGACTGAGGTGTGTTTCAGACAATGGTTGCAGACACAGTGTTATATTGGTGTAAAGGTGCCACGCTGAGGTGTGTTTCCTACACTGGTTGCTGACGCAGTGTTATATTGGTGTAAAGGTGCCACGCTGAGGTGTGTTTCAGACAATGGTCGCTGACACAGTGTTATATTAGTGTAAAGGTGCCACGCTGAGTTGTGTTTCAGACAATGGTCGCTGACACAGTGTTATATTGTTGTAAAGGTGCCACGCTGAGGTGTGTATCAGACAATGGTTGCTGACACAGTGTTATAATGGTGTAAAAGTGCCACGCTGAGCTGTGTTTCAGACAATGGTTGCTGACACAGTGTTATATTGGTGTAAAGGTGCCACGCTGAGGTGTGTCTCAGACTATGGTTGCTGATACAGTGTTATGTTGGTGTAAAGGTGCCACGCTGAGGTGTGTTTCAGACAATGGTCGCTGACACAGTGTTATATTCGTGTAAAGTTGCAACGCTGAGGTGTGTTTCAGACAATGGTCGCTGACACAGTGTTATATTGGTGTAAAGGTGCCACGCTGAGTTGTGATTCAGACAATGGTCGCTGACGCAATGTTATATTGGTGTAAAGGTGCCACGCTGAGGTGTGTTTCAGACAATGGTCGCTGATGCAGTGTTATTTTGGTGTAAAGGTGCCACGCTGAGGTGTGTTTCAGACAATGGTCGCTGACGCAGTGTTATATTGGTGTAAAGGTGCAACGTTGAGGTGTGTTTCAGACAATGGTTGCTGACGGAGTGTTATATTGGTGTAAAGGTGCCACGCTGAGGTGTGTTTCAGTCAGTGGTCGCTGACACAGTGTTATATTGGTGTAAAGGTGCCACGCTGAGGTGTACTTCAGACAATGGTTGCTGATACAGTGTTATGTTGGTGTAAAGTTGCCACGCTGAGGTGTGTTACAGACAATGGTTGCTGACACAGTGTTATATCGGTGTAAAGGTGCCACGCTGAGGTGTATTTCAGACAATGGTTGCTGATACAGTGTTATGTTGGTGTAAAGGTGCCACGCTGAGATGTGTTACAGATAATGGTTGCTGATACAGTGTTATGTTGGTGTAAAGGTGCCACGCTGAGGTGTGTTACAGACAATGGTTGCTGATACAGTGTTATGTTGGTGTAAAGGTGCCACGCTGAGGTGTGTTACAGACAATAGTTGCTGACACAGTGTTATATTGGTGTAAAGGTGCCACGCTGAGGTGTGTTTCAGACAATGGTAGCTGACGCAGTGTTATATTGGTGTAAAGGAGCCACGCTGTGGTGTGTTTCAGACAATGGTCGCTGACGCAATGTTATATATGTGTAAACGTGCCACGCTGAGGTGTGATTCAGACAATGGTCGCTGACGCAATGTTATATTGGTGTAAAGGTGCCACGCTGAGGTGTGTTTCAGACAATGGTCGCTGATGCAGTGTTATTTTGGTGTAAAGGTGCCACGCTGAGGTGTGTTTCAGACAATGGTCGCTGACGCAGTGTTATATTGGTGTAAAGGTGCCACGCTGAGGTGTGTTTCAGACAATGGTTGCTGACGCAGTGTTATATTGGTGTAAAGGTGCCACGCTGAGGTGTGTTTCAGTCAGTGGTCGCTGACACAGTGTTATATTGGTGTAAAGGTGCCACGCTGAGGTGTATTTCAGACAATGGTTGCTGATAGAGTGTTATGTTGGTGTAAAGTTGCCACGCTGAGGTGTGTTACAGACAATGGTTGCTGACACAGTGTTATATCGGTGTAAAGGTGCCACGCTGAGGTGTATTTCAGACAATGGTTGCTGATACAGTGTTATGTTGGTGTAAAGGTGCCACGCTGAGATGTGTTACAGATAATGGTTGCTGATACAGTGTTATGTTGGTGTAAAGGTGCCACGCTGAGGTGTGTTACAGACAATGGTTGCTGACACAGTGTTATATTGGTGTAAAGGTGCCACGCTGAGGTGTGTTTCAGACAATGGTAGCTGACTGAGTGTTATATTGGTGTAAAGGTGCCAGGCTGAGGTGTGTTTCAGACAATGGTTGCTGATACAGTGTTATGTTGGTGTAAAGGTGCCACGCTGAGGTGTGTTTCAGACAATGGTTGCTGACAGTGTGTTATATTGGTGTAAAGGTGCCACTCTGAGGTGTGTTTTAGACAATGGTTACTGACGCAGTTTTATATCGGTGTAAACGTGGCATGCTGAGTTGTGTTTCAGACAATGGTTGTTGACACAGTGTTATATCGGTGTAAAGGTGCCACGCTGAGGTGTATTTCAGACAATGGTTGCTGATACAGTGTTATGTTGGTGTAAAGGTGCCACGCTGAGATGTGTTACAGATAATGGTTGCTGACACAGTGTTATGTTGGTGTAAAGGTGCCACGCTGAGGTGTGTTTCAGACAATGGTTACTGACGCAGTGTTATATTGGTGTAAAGGTGGCAGGCTGAGTTGCGTTTCAGACAATGGTTGCTGACACAGTTTTATATTGGTGTAAAGGTGCCATGCTGAGGTGTGTTTCAGACAATGGTAGCTGACACAGTGTTATATTGGTGTAAAGGTGCCAGTCTGAGGTGTGTTTCAGACAATGGTTGCTGATACAGTGTTATGTTGGTGTAAAGGTGCCACGCTGAGGTGTGTTTCAGACAATGGTAGCTGACGCAGTGTTATATTGGTGTAAAGGAGCCACGCTGAGGTGTGTTTCAGACAATGGTCGCTGACGCAGTGTTATGTTGGTGTAAAGGTGCCACGCTGAGGTGTGTTTCAGACAATGGTCGCTGACGCAGTGTTATATTGGTGTAAACGTGCCACGCTGAGGTGTGATTCAGACAATGGTCGCTGACGCAGTGTTACATTGGTGTAAAGGTGCCACGCTGAGGTGTGTTTGAGACACTGGTTGCTGACGCAGTGTTATATTGGTGTAAAGTTGGCACGCTGAGGTGTGTTTCAGACAATGGTCGCTGACAGTGTTATATTGGTGTAAAGGTGCCACGCTGAGGTGTGTTTCAGTCAATGATTGCTGAAGCAGTGTTATATTGGTGTAAAGGTGCCACGCTGAGGTGTGTTTCAGACAATGGTTGCTGACACAGTGTTACATTGGTGTAAAGGTGCCATGCTGAGGTGTGTTTCAGTCAATGGTTGCTTACGCTGTGTTATATTGGTATAAAGGTGCCACGCTGAGGTGTGTATCAGACAATGGTTGTTGACACAGTGTTATATTGGTGTAAAGGTGCCACGCTGAGGTGTGTTTCAGTCAATGGTTGCTGAAACAGTGTTATATTGGTGTAAAGGTGGCATGCTGAGGTGTGTTTCAGACAATGGTCGCTGACACAGTGTTATATTCGTGTAAAGGTGCCACGCTGAGGTGTGTTTCAGACACTGGTTGCTGACACAGTGTTATATTGGTGTAAAGGTGCCACGCTGAGGTGTGTTTCAGTCAGTGGTCGCTGACACAGTGTTATATTGGTGTAAAGGTGCCACGCTGAGGTGTATTTCAGACAATGGTTGCTGATACAGTGTTATGTTGGTGTAAAGTTGCCACGCTGAGGTGTGTTACAGACAATGGTTGCTGTCACAGTGTTATATCGGTGTAAAGGTGCCACGCTGAGGTGTATTTCAGACAATGGTTGCTGATACAGTGTTATGTTGGTGTAAAGGTGCCACGCTGAGATGTGTTACAGATAATGGTTGCTGATACAGTGTTATGTTGGTGTAAAGGTGCCACGCTGAGGTGTGTTACAGACAATGGTTGCTGACACAGTGTTATATTGGTGTAAAGGTGCCACGCTGAGGTGTGTTTCAGACAATGGTAGCTGACACTGTGTTATATTGGTGTAAAGGTGCCAGGCTGAGGTGTGTTTCAGACAATGGTTGCTGATAAAGTGTATTTTTGGTGTAAAGGTGCCACGCTGAGGTGTGTTACAGACAATAGTTGCTGACACAGTGTTATGTTGGTGTAAAGGTGCCACGCTGAGGTGTGTTTCAGACAATGGTCGCTGACACAGTGTTATATTGGTGTAAAGGTGCCACGCTGAGGTGTGTTGCAGACAATGGTCGCAGACGCAGTGTTATGTTGGTGTAAAGGTGCTACGCTGAGGTGTGTTACAGACAATGGTTGCTGACACAGTGTTATATTGGTGTAAAGGTGCCAGGCTGAGGTGTGTTTCAGACAATGGTAGCTGACACAGTGTTATATTGGTGTAAAGGTGCCAGGCTGAGGTGTGTTTCAGACAATGGTTGCTGACACAGTGTTATATTGATGTAAAGATGCCACGCTGAGGAGTATTTCAGACAATGGTCGCTGACACAGGGTTATGTTGGTGTAAAGGTGCCACGCTGAGATGTGTTACAGATAATGGTTGCTGATACAGTGTTATGTTGGTGTAAAGGTGCCACGCTGAGGTGTGTTACAGACAATGGTTGCTGACACAGTGTTATATTGGTGTAAAGGTGCCAGTCTGAGGTGTGTTTCAGACAATGGTTGCTGATACAGTGTTATGTTGGTGTAAAGGTGCCAGACTGAGGTGTGTTTCAGACAATGGTTGCAGACACAGTGTTATATTGGTGTAAAGGTGCCACGCTGAGGTGTGTTTCAGACAATGGTCGCTGACACAGTGTTATATTAGTGTAAAGGTGCCACGCTGAGGTGTGTTTCAGACAGTGGACGCTGACACAGTGTTATATTGGTGTAAAGGTGCCACGCTGAGGTGTGTCTCAGACTATGGTTGCTGACGCAGTGTTATGTTGGTGTAAAGGTGCCAGACTGAGGTGTGTTTCAGACAATGGTTGCAGACACAGTGTTATATTGGTGTAAAGGTGCCACGCTGAGGTGTGTTTCCTACACTGGTTGCTGACGCAGTGTTATATTGGTGTAAAGGTGCCACGCTGAGGTGTGTTTCAGACAATGGTCGCTGACACAGTGTTATATTAGTGTAAAGGTGCCACGCTGAGTTGTGTTTCAGACAATGGTCGCTGACACAGTGTTATATTGTTGTAAAGGTGCCACGCTGAGGTGTGTATCAGACAATGGTTGCTGACACAGTGTTATAATGGTGTATAAGTGCCACGCTGAGCTGTGTTTCAGACAATGGTTGCTGACACAGTGTTATATTGGTGTAAAGGTGCCACGCTGAGGTGTGTCTCAGACTATGGTTGCTGATACAGTGTTATGTTGGTGTAAAGGTGCCACGCTGAGGTGTGTTTCAGACAATGGTCGCTGACACAGTGTTATATTCGTGTAAAGTTGCAACGCTGAGGTGTGTTTCAGACAATGGTCGCTGACACAGTGTTATATTGGTGTAAAGGTGCCACGCTGAGTTGTGATTCAGACAATGGTCGCTGACGCAATGTTATATTGGTGTAAAGGTGCCACGCTGAGGTGTGTTTCAGACAATGGTCGCTGATGCAGTGTTATTTTGGTGTAAAGGTGCCACGCTGAGGTGTGTTTCAGACAATGGTCGCTGACGCAGTGTTATATTGGTGTAAAGGTGCAACGTTGAGGTGTGTTTCAGACAATGGTTGCTGACGGAGTGTTATATTGGTGTAAAGGTGCCACGCTGAGGTGTGTTTCAGTCAGTGGTCGCTGACACAGTGTTATATTGGTGTAAAGGTGCCACGCTGAGGTGTACTTCAGACAATGGTTGCTGATACAGTGTTATGTTGGTGTAAAGTTGCCACGCTGAGGTGTGTTACAGACAATGGTTGCTGACACAGTGTTATATCGGTGTAAAGGTGCCACGCTGAGGTGTATTTCAGACAATGGTTGCTGATACAGTGTTATGTTGGTGTAAAGGTGCCACGCTGAGATGTGTTACAGATAATGGTTGCTGATACAGTGTTATGTTGGTGTAAAGGTGCCACGCTGAGGTGTGTTACAGACAATGGTTGCTGATACAGTGTTATGTTGGTGTAAAGGTGCCACGCTGAGGTGTGTTACAGACAATAGTTGCTGACACAGTGTTATATTGGTGTAAAGGTGCCACGCTGAGGTGTGTTTCAGACAATGGTAGCTGACGCAGTGTTATATTGGTGTAAAGGAGCCACGCTGTGGTGTGTTTCAGACAATGGTCGCTGACGCAATGTTATATATGTGTAAACGTGCCACGCTGAGGTGTGATTCAGACAATGGTCGCTGACGCAATGTTATATTGGTGTAAAGGTGCCACGCTGAGGTGTGTTTCAGACAATGGTCGCTGATGCAGTGTTATTTTGGTGTAAAGGTGCCACGCTGAGGTGTGTTTCAGACAATGGTCGCTGACGCAGTGTTATATTGGTGTAAAGGTGCCACGCTGAGGTGTGTTTCAGACAATGGTTGCTGACGCAGTGTTATATTGGTGTAAAGGTGCCACGCTGAGGTGTGTTTCAGTCAGTGGTCGCTGACACAGTGTTATATTGGTGTAAAGGTGCCACGCTGAGGTGTATTTCAGACAATGGTTGCTGATAGAGTGTTATGTTGGTGTAAAGTTGCCACGCTGAGGTGTGTTACAGACAATGGTTGCTGACACAGTGTTATATCGGTGTAAAGGTGCCACGCTGAGGTGTATTTCAGACAATGGTTGCTGATACAGTGTTATGTTGGTGTAAAGGTGCCACGCTGAGATGTGTTACAGATAATGGTTGCTGATACAGTGTTATGTTGGTGTAAAGGTGCCACGCTGAGGTGTGTTACAGACAATGGTTGCTGACACAGTGTTATATTGGTGTAAAGGTGCCACGCTGAGGTGTGTTTCAGACAATGGTAGCTGACTGAGTGTTATATTGGTGTAAAGGTGCCAGGCTGAGGTGTGTTTCAGACAATGGTTGCTGATACAGTGTTATGTTGGTGTAAAGGTGCCACGCTGAGGTGTGTTTCAGACAATGGTTGCTGACAGTGTGTTATATTGGTGTAAAGGTGCCACTCTGAGGTGTGTTTTAGACAATGGTTACTGACGCAGTTTTATATCGGTGTAAACGTGGCATGCTGAGTTGTGTTTCAGACAATGGTTGTTGACACAGTGTTATATCGGTGTAAAGGTGCCACGCTGAGGTGTATTTCAGACAATGGTTGCTGATACAGTGTTATGTTGGTGTAAAGGTGCCACGCTGAGATGTGTTACAGATAATGGTTGCTGACACAGTGTTATGTTGGTGTAAAGGTGCCACGCTGAGGTGTGTTTCAGACAATGGTTACTGACGCAGTGTTATATTGGTGTAAAGGTGGCAGGCTGAGTTGCGTTTCAGACAATGGTTGCTGACACAGTTTTATATTGGTGTAAAGGTGCCATGCTGAGGTGTGTTTCAGACAATGGTAGCTGACACAGTGTTATATTGGTGTAAAGGTGCCAGTCTGAGGTGTGTTTCAGACAATGGTTGCTGATACAGTGTTATGTTGGTGTAAAGGTGCCACGCTGAGGTGTGTTTCAGACAATGGTAGCTGACGCAGTGTTATATTGGTGTAAAGGAGCCACGCTGAGGTGTGTTTCAGACAATGGTCGCTGACGCAGTGTTATGTTGGTGTAAAGGTGCCACGCTGAGGTGTGTTTCAGACAATGGTCGCTGACGCAGTGTTATATTGGTGTAAACGTGCCACGCTGAGGTGTGATTCAGACAATGGTCGCTGACGCAGTGTTACATTGGTGTAAAGGTGCCACGCTGAGGTGTGTTTGAGACACTGGTTGCTGACGCAGTGTTATATTGGTGTAAAGTTGGCACGCTGAGGTGTGTTTCAGACAATGGTCGCTGACAGTGTTATATTGGTGTAAAGGTGCCACGCTGAGGTGTGTTTCAGTCAATGATTGCTGAAGCAGTGTTATATTGGTGTAAAGGTGCCACGCTGAGGTGTGTTTCAGACAATGGTTGCTGACACAGTGTTACATTGGTGTAAAGGTGCCATGCTGAGGTGTGTTTCAGTCAATGGTTGCTTACGCTGTGTTATATTGGTATAAAGGTGCCACGCTGAGGTGTGTATCAGACAATGGTTGTTGACACAGTGTTATATTGGTGTAAAGGTGCCACGCTGAGGTGTGTTTCAGTCAATGGTTGCTGAAACAGTGTTATATTGGTGTAAAGGTGGCATGCTGAGGTGTGTTTCAGACAATGGTCGCTGACACAGTGTTATATTCGTGTAAAGGTGCCACGCTGAGGTGTGTTTCAGACACTGGTTGCTGACACAGTGTTATATTGGTGTAAAGGTGCCACGCTGAGGTGTGTTTCAGTCAGTGGTCGCTGACACAGTGTTATATTGGTGTAAAGGTGCCACGCTGAGGTGTATTTCAGACAATGGTTGCTGATACAGTGTTATGTTGGTGTAAAGTTGCCACGCTGAGGTGTGTTACAGACAATGGTTGCTGTCACAGTGTTATATCGGTGTAAAGGTGCCACGCTGAGGTGTATTTCAGACAATGGTTGCTGATACAGTGTTATGTTGGTGTAAAGGTGCCACGCTGAGATGTGTTACAGATAATGGTTGCTGATACAGTGTTATGTTGGTGTAAAGGTGCCACGCTGAGGTGTGTTACAGACAATGGTTGCTGACACAGTGTTATATTGGTGTAAAGGTGCCACGCTGAGGTGTGTTTCAGACAATGGTAGCTGACACTGTGTTATATTGGTGTAAAGGTGCCAGGCTGAGGTGTGTTTCAGACAATGGTTGCTGATAAAGTGTATTTTTGGTGTAAAGGTGCCACGCTGAGGTGTGTTACAGACAATAGTTGCTGACACAGTGTTATGTTGGTGTAAAGGTGCCACGCTGAGGTGTGTTTCAGACAATGGTCGCTGACACAGTGTTATATTGGTGTAAAGGTGCCACGCTGAGGTGTGTTGCAGACAATGGTCGCAGACGCAGTGTTATGTTGGTGTAAAGGTGCCACGCTGAGGTGTGTTACAGAGAATGGTTGCTGACACAGTGTTATATTGGTGTAAAGGTGCCAGGCTGAGGTGTGTTTCAGACAATGGTAGCTGACACAGTGTTATATTGGTGTAAAGGTGCCAGGCTGAGGTGTGTTTCAGACAATGGTTGCTGACACAGTGTTATATTGATGTAAAGATGCCACGCTGAGGAGTATTTCAGACAATGGTCGCTGACACAGGGTTATATTGGTGTAAAGGTGCCACGCTCAGGTGTGTTTCAGACAATGGTCGCTGACACAGTGTTATATTGGTGTAAAGGTGCCACGCTGAGGTGTGTTTTAGACAATGGTCGCTGACGCAGTGTTATTTTGGTGTAAAGGTGCCACGCTGAGGTGTGTTTCAGACAATGGTCGCTGACGCAGTGTTATATTGGTGTAAAGGTGCAACGCTGAGGTGTGTTTCAGGCAATGGTCGCTGACACAGTGTTATATTGGTGTAAAGGTGCCATTCTGAGGTGTGTTTCAGACAATGGTTGCTGACGCAGTGTTATATTGGTGTAAAGGTGCCACGCTGAGGTGTGTTTTAGACAATGGTTACTGACGCAGTTTTATATTGGTGTAAAGGTGGCATGCTGAGTTGTGTTTCAGACAATGGTTACTGACGCAGTGTTATATTGGTGTAAAGGAGCCACGCTGAGGTGTGTTGCAGACAATGGTCGCTGACGCAGTGTTATATTGGTGTAAAGGTGCCAGGCTGAGGTGTGTTTCAGACAATGGTTGCTGACACAGTGTTATATTGATGTAAAGATGCCACGCTGAGGAGTATTTCAGACAATGGTCGCTGACACAGGGTTATATTGGTGTAAAGGTGCCACGCTCAGGTGTGTTTCAGACAATGGTCGCTGACACAGTGTTATATTGGTGTAAAGGTGCCACGCTGAGGTGTGTTTTAGACAATGGTCGCTGACGCAGTGTTATTTTGGTGTAAAGGTGCCACGCTGAGGTGTGTTTCAGACAATGGTCGCTGACGCAGTGTTATATTGGTGTAAAGGTGCAACGCTGAGGTGTGTTTCAGGCAATGGTCGCTGACACAGTGTTATATTGGTGTAAAGGTGCCATTCTGAGGTGTGTTTCAGACAATGGTTGCTGGCGCAGTGTTATATTGGTGTAAAGGTGCCACGCTGAGGTGTGTTTGAGACACTGGTTGCTGACGCAGTGATATATTGGTGTAAACGTGCCACGCTGAGGTGTGATTCAGACAATGGTCGCTGACGCAGTGTTACATTGGTGTAAAGGTGCCACGCTGAGGTGTGTTTGAGACACTGGTTGCTGACGCAGTGATATATTGGTGTAAAGTTGGCACGCTGAGGTGTGTTTCAGACAATGGTCGCTGACACAGTGTTATATTGGTGTAAAGGTGCCACGCTGAGGTGTGTTTCAGACAGTGGTCGCTGACAGTGTTATATTGGTGTAAAGGTGCCACGCTGAGGTGTGTTTCAGTCAATGATTGCTGAAGCAGTGTTATATTGGTGTAAAGGTGCCACGCTGAGATGTGTTACAGATAATGGTTGCTGATACAGTGTTATGTTGGTGTAAAGGTGCCACGCTGAGGTGTGTTACAGACAATGGTTGCTGACACAGTGTTATATTGGTGTAAAGGTGCCAGTCTGAGGTGTGTTTCAGACAATGGTTGCTGATACAGTGTTATGTTGGTGTAAAGGTGCCAGACTGAGGTGTGTTTCAGACAATGGTTGCAGACACAGTGTTATATTGGTGTAAAGGTGCCACGCTGAGGTGTGTTTCAGACAATGGTCGCTGACACAGTGTTATATTAGTGTAAAGGTGCCACGCTGAGGTGTGTTTCAGACAGTGGACGCTGACACAGTGTTATATTGGTGTAAAGGTGCCACGCTGAGGTGTGTCTCAGACTATGGTTGCTGACGCAGTGTTATGTTGGTGTAAAGGTGCCAGACTGAGGTGTGTTTCAGACAATGGTTGCAGACACAGTGTTATATTGGTGTAAAGGTGCCACGCTGAGGTGTGTTTCCTACACTGGTTGCTGACGCAGTGTTATATTGGTGTAAAGGTGCCACGCTGAGGTGTGTTTCAGACAATGGTCGCTGACACAGTGTTATATTAGTGTAAAGGTGCCACGCTGAGTTGTGTTTCAGACAATGGTCGCTGACACAGTGTTATATTGTTGTAAAGGTGCCACGCTGAGGTGTGTATCAGACAATGGTTGCTGACACAGTGTTATAATGGTGTAAAAGTGCCACGCTGAGCTGTGTTTCAGACAATGGTTGCTGACACAGTGTTATATTGGTGTAAAGGTGCCACGCTGAGGTGTGTCTCAGACTATGGTTGCTGATACAGTGTTATGTTGGTGTAAAGGTGCCACGCTGAGGTGTGTTTCAGACAATGGTCGCTGACACAGTGTTATATTCGTGTAAAGTTGCAACGCTGAGGTGTGTTTCAGACAATGGTCGCTGACACAGTGTTATATTGGTGTAAAGGTGCCACGCTGAGTTGTGATTCAGACAATGGTCGCTGACGCAATGTTATATTGGTGTAAAGGTGCCACGCTGAGGTGTGTTTCAGACAATGGTCGCTGATGCAGTGTTATTTTGGTGTAAAGGTGCCACGCTGAGGTGTGTTTCAGACAATGGTCGCTGACGCAGTGTTATATTGGTGTAAAGGTGCAACGTTGAGGTGTGTTTCAGACAATGGTTGCTGACGGAGTGTTATATTGGTGTAAAGGTGCCACGCTGAGGTGTGTTTCAGTCAGTGGTCGCTGACACAGTGTTATATTGGTGTAAAGGTGCCACGCTGAGGTGTACTTCAGACAATGGTTGCTGATACAGTGTTATGTTGGTGTAAAGTTGCCACGCTGAGGTGTGTTACAGACAATGGTTGCTGACACAGTGTTATATCGGTGTAAAGGTGCCACGCTGAGGTGTATTTCAGACAATGGTTGCTGATACAGTGTTATGTTGGTGTAAAGGTGCCACGCTGAGATGTGTTACAGATAATGGTTGCTGATACAGTGTTATGTTGGTGTAAAGGTGCCACGCTGAGGTGTGTTACAGACAATGGTTGCTGATACAGTGTTATGTTGGTGTAAAGGTGCCACGCTGAGGTGTGTTACAGACAATAGTTGCTGACACAGTGTTATATTGGTGTAAAGGTGCCACGCTGAGGTGTGTTTCAGACAATGGTAGCTGACGCAGTGTTATATTGGTGTAAAGGAGCCACGCTGTGGTGTGTTTCAGACAATGGTCGCTGACGCAATGTTATATATGTGTAAACGTGCCACGCTGAGGTGTGATTCAGACAATGGTCGCTGACGCAATGTTATATTGGTGTAAAGGTGCCACGCTGAGGTGTGTTTCAGACAATGGTCGCTGATGCAGTGTTATTTTGGTGTAAAGGTGCCACGCTGAGGTGTGTTTCAGACAATGGTCGCTGACGCAGTGTTATATTGGTGTAAAGGTGCCACGCTGAGGTGTGTTTCAGACAATGGTTGCTGACGCAGTGTTATATTGGTGTAAAGGTGCCACGCTGAGGTGTGTTTCAGTCAGTGGTCGCTGACACAGTGTTATATTGGTGTAAAGGTGCCACGCTGAGGTGTATTTCAGACAATGGTTGCTGATAGAGTGTTATGTTGGTGTAAAGTTGCCACGCTGAGGTGTGTTACAGACAATGGTTGCTGACACAGTGTTATATCGGTGTAAAGGTGCCACGCTGAGGTGTATTTCAGACAATGGTTGCTGATACAGTGTTATGTTGGTGTAAAGGTGCCACGCTGAGATGTGTTACAGATAATGGTTGCTGATACAGTGTTATGTTGGTGTAAAGGTGCCACGCTGAGGTGTGTTACAGACAATGGTTGCTGACACAGTGTTATATTGGTGTAAAGGTGCCACGCTGAGGTGTGTTTCAGACAATGGTAGCTGACTGAGTGTTATATTGGTGTAAAGGTGCCAGGCTGAGGTGTGTTTCAGACAATGGTTGCTGATACAGTGTTATGTTGGTGTAAAGGTGCCACGCTGAGGTGTGTTTCAGACAATGGTTGCTGACAGTGTGTTATATTGGTGTAAAGGTGCCACTCTGAGGTGTGTTTTAGACAATGGTTACTGACGCAGTTTTATATCGGTGTAAACGTGGCATGCTGAGTTGTGTTTCAGACAATGGTTGTTGACACAGTGTTATATCGGTGTAAAGGTGCCACGCTGAGGTGTATTTCAGACAATGGTTGCTGATACAGTGTTATGTTGGTGTAAAGGTGCCACGCTGAGATGTGTTACAGATAATGGTTGCTGACACAGTGTTATGTTGGTGTAAAGGTGCCACGCTGAGGTGTGTTTCAGACAATGGTTACTGACGCAGTGTTATATTGGTGTAAAGGTGGCAGGCTGAGTTGCGTTTCAGACAATGGTTGCTGACACAGTTTTATATTGGTGTAAAGGTGCCATGCTGAGGTGTGTTTCAGACAATGGTAGCTGACACAGTGTTATATTGGTGTAAAGGTGCCAGTCTGAGGTGTGTTTCAGACAATGGTTGCTGATACAGTGTTATGTTGGTGTAAAGGTGCCACGCTGAGGTGTGTTTCAGACAATGGTAGCTGACGCAGTGTTATATTGGTGTAAAGGAGCCACGCTGAGGTGTGTTTCAGACAATGGTCGCTGACGCAGTGTTATGTTGGTGTAAAGGTGCCACGCTGAGGTGTGTTTCAGACAATGGTCGCTGACGCAGTGTTATATTGGTGTAAACGTGCCACGCTGAGGTGTGATTCAGACAATGGTCGCTGACGCAGTGTTACATTGGTGTAAAGGTGCCACGCTGAGGTGTGTTTGAGACACTGGTTGCTGACGCAGTGTTATATTGGTGTAAAGTTGGCACGCTGAGGTGTGTTTCAGACAATGGTCGCTGACAGTGTTATATTGGTGTAAAGGTGCCACGCTGAGGTGTGTTTCAGTCAATGATTGCTGAAGCAGTGTTATATTGGTGTAAAGGTGCCACGCTGAGGTGTGTTTCAGACAATGGTTGCTGACACAGTGTTACATTGGTGTAAAGGTGCCATGCTGAGGTGTGTTTCAGTCAATGGTTGCTTACGCTGTGTTATATTGGTATAAAGGTGCCACGCTGAGGTGTGTATCAGACAATGGTTGTTGACACAGTGTTATATTGGTGTAAAGGTGCCACGCTGAGGTGTGTTTCAGTCAATGGTTGCTGAAACAGTGTTATATTGGTGTAAAGGTGGCATGCTGAGGTGTGTTTCAGACAATGGTCGCTGACACAGTGTTATATTCGTGTAAAGGTGCCACGCTGAGGTGTGTTTCAGACACTGGTTGCTGACACAGTGTTATATTGGTGTAAAGGTGCCACGCTGAGGTGTGTTTCAGTCAGTGGTCGCTGACACAGTGTTATATTGGTGTAAAGGTGCCACGCTGAGGTGTATTTCAGACAATGGTTGCTGATACAGTGTTATGTTGGTGTAAAGTTGCCACGCTGAGGTGTGTTACAGACAATGGTTGCTGTCACAGTGTTATATCGGTGTAAAGGTGCCACGCTGAGGTGTATTTCAGACAATGGTTGCTGATACAGTGTTATGTTGGTGTAAAGGTGCCACGCTGAGGTGTGTTACAGATAATGGTTGCTGATACAGTGTTATGTTGGTGTAAAGGTGCCACGCTGAGGTGTGTTACAGACAATGGTTGCTGACACAGTGTTATATTGGTGTAAAGGTGCCACGCTGAGGTGTGTTTCAGACAATGGTAGCTGACACTGTGTTATATTGGTGTAAAGGTGCCAGGCTGAGGTGTGTTTCAGACAATGGTTGCTGATAAAGTGTATTTTTGGTGTAAAGGTGCCACGCTGAGGTGTGTTACAGACAATAGTTGCTGACACAGTGTTATGTTGGTGTAAAGGTGCCACGCTGAGGTGTGTTTCAGACAATGGTCGCTGACACAGTGTTATATTGGTGTAAAGGTGCCACGCTGAGGTGTGTTGCAGACAATGGTCGCAGACGCAGTGTTATGTTGGTGTAAAGGTGCCACGCTGAGGTGTGTTACAGAGAATGGTTGCTGACACAGTGTTATATTGGTGTAAAGGTGCCAGGCTGAGGTGTGTTTCAGACAATGGTAGCTGACACAGTGTTATATTGGTGTAAAGGTGCCAGGCTGAGGTGTGTTTCAGACAATGGTTGCTGACACAGTGTTATATTGATGTAAAGATGCCACGCTGAGGAGTATTTCAGACAATGGTCGCTGACACAGGGTTATATTGGTGTAAAGGTGCCACGCTCAGGTGTGTTTCAGACAATGGTCGCTGACACAGTGTTATATTGGTGTAAAGGTGCCACGCTGAGGTGTGTTTTAGACAATGGTCGCTGACGCAGTGTTATTTTGGTGTAAAGGTGCCACGCTGAGGTGTGTTTCAGACAATGGTCGCTGACGCAGTGTTATATTGGTGTAAAGGTGCAACGCTGAGGTGTGTTTCAGGCAATGGTCGCTGACACAGTGTTATATTGGTGTAAAGGTGCCATTCTGAGGTGTGTTTCAGACAATGGTTGCTGACGCAGTGTTATATTGGTGTAAAGGTGCCACGCTGAGGTGTGTTTTAGACAATGGTTACTGACGCAGTTTTATATTGGTGTAAAGGTGGCATGCTGAGTTGTGTTTCAGACAATGGTTACTGACGCAGTGTTATATTGGTGTAAAGGAGCCACGCTGAGGTGTGTTGCAGACAATGGTCGCTGACGCAGTGTTATATTGGTGTAAAGGTGCCAGGCTGAGGTGTGTTTCAGACAATGGTTGCTGACACAGTGTTATATTGATGTAAAGATGCCACGCTGAGGAGTATTTCAGACAATGGTCGCTGACACAGGGTTATATTGGTGTAAAGGTGCCACGCTCAGGTGTGTTTCAGACAATGGTCGCTGACACAGTGTTATATTGGTGTAAAGGTGCCACGCTGAGGTGTGTTTTAGACAATGGTCGCTGACGCAGTGTTATTTTGGTGTAAAGGTGCCACGCTGAGGTGTGTTTCAGACAATGGTCGCTGACGCAGTGTTATATTGGTGTAAAGGTGCAACGCTGAGGTGTGTTTCAGGCAATGGTCGCTGACACAGTGTTATATTGGTGTAAAGGTGCCATTCTGAGGTGTGTTTCAGACAATGGTTGCTGGCGCAGTGTTATATTGGTGTAAAGGTGCCACGCTGAGGTGTGTTTGAGACACTGGTTGCTGACGCAGTGATATATTGGTGTAAACGTGCCACGCTGAGGTGTGATTCAGACAATGGTCGCTGACGCAGTGTTACATTGGTGTAAAGGTGCCACGCTGAGGTGTGTTTGAGACACTGGTTGCTGACGCAGTGATATATTGGTGTAAAGTTGGCACGCTGAGGTGTGTTTCAGACAATGGTCGCTGACACAGTGTTATATTGGTGTAAAGGTGCCACGCTGAGGTGTGTTTCAGACAGTGGTCGCTGACAGTGTTATATTGGTGTAAAGGTGCCACGCTGAGGTGTGTTTCAGTCAATGATTGCTGAAGCAGTGTTATATTGGTGTAAAGGTGCCACGCTGAGGTGTGTTTCAGACAATGGTAGCTGACACAGTGTTACATTGGTGTAAAGGTGCCATGCTGAGGTGTGTTTCAGTCAATGGTTGCTTACGCTGTGTTATATTGGTATAAAGGTGCCACGCTGTGGTGTGTATCAGACAATGGTTGTTGACACAGTGTTATATTGGTGTAAAGGTGCCACGCTGAGGTGTGTTTCAGTCAATGGTTGCTGAAACAGTGTTATATTGGTGTAAAGGTGGCACGCTGAGGTGTGTTTCAGACAATGGTAGCTGACACAGTGTTATATTGGTGTAAAGGTGCCAGGCTGAGGTGTGTTTCAGACAATGGTTGCTGGTACAGTGTTATGTTGGTGTAAAGGTGCCACGCTGAGGTGTGTTACAGACAATAGTTGCTGACACAGTGTTATATTGGTGTAAAGGTGCCACGCTGAGGTGTGTTTCAGACAATGGTAGCTGACGCAGTGTTATATTGGTGTAAAGGAGCCACGCTGTTGTGTGTTTCAGACAATGGTCGCTGACGCAGTGTTACATATGTGTAAACGTGCCACGCTGAGGTGTCATTCAGACAATGGTCGCTGACGCAATGTTATATTGGTGTAAAGGTGCCACGCTGAGGTGTGTTTCAGACAATGGTCGCTGACGCAGTGTTATATTGGTGTAAAGGTGCCACGCTGAGGTGTGTTTCAGACAATGGTTGCTGACAGAGTGTTATATTGGTGTAAAAGTGCCACTCTGAGGTGTGTTTTAGACAATGGTTACTGACGCAGTTTTATATCGGTGTAAACGTGGCATGCTGAGTTGTGTTTCAGACAATGGTTGTTGACACAGTGTTATATCGGTGTAAAGGTGCCACGCTGAGGTGTATTTCAGACAATGGTTGCTGATACAGTGTTATGTTGGTGTAAAGGTGCCACGCTGAGATGTGTTACAGATAATGGTTGCTGACACAGTGTTATGTTGGTGTAAAGGTGCCACGCTGAGGTGTGTTTCAGACAATGGTTGCTGACGCAGTGTTATATTGGTGTAAAGGTGGCAGGCTGAGTTGCGTTTCAGACAATGGTTGCTGACACAGTTTTATATTGGTGTAAAGGTGCCACGCTGAGGTGTGTTTCAGACAATGGTAGCTGACACAGTGTTATATTGGTGTAAAGGTGCCAGTCTGAGGTGTGTTTCAGACAATGGTTGCTGATACAGTGTTATGTTGGTGTAAAGGTGCCACGCTGATGTGTGTTACAGACAATAGTTGCTGACACAGTGTTATATTGGTGTAAAGGTGCCACGCTGAGGTGTGTTTCAGACAATGGTCGCTGACGCAGTGTTATATTGCTGTAAAGGTGCCACGCTGAGGTGTGTTTCAGACAATGGTCGCTGACTGAGTGTTATATTGGTGTAAAGGTGCCAGTCTGAGGTGTGTTTCAGACAATGGTTGCTGATACAGTGTTATGTTGGTGTAAAGGTGCCACGCTGAGGTGTGTTACAGACAATAGTTGCTGACACAGTGTTATATTGGTGTAAAGGTGCCACGCTGAGGTGTGTTTCAGACAATGGTAGCTGACGCAGTGTTATATATGTGTAAACGTGCCACGCTGAGGTGTGATTCAGACAATGGTCGCTGACGCAGTGTTACATTGGTGTAAAGGTGCCACGCTGAGGTGTGTTTGAGACACTGGTTGCTGACGCAGTGTTATATTGGTGTAAAGTTGGCACGCTGAGGTGTGTTTCAGACAATGGTCGCTGACACAGTGTTATATTGGTGTAAAGGTGACACGCTTAGGTGTGTTTCAGACAATGGTCGCTGACAGTGTTATATTGGTGTAAAGGTGCCACGCTGAGGTGTGTTTCAGTCAATGATTGCTGAAGCAGTGTTATATTGGTGTAAAGGTGCCACGCTGAGGTGTGTTTCAGACAATGGTTGCTGACACAGTGTTACATTGGTGTAAACGTGCCACGCTGAGGTGTGATTCAGACAATGGTCGCTGACGCAGTGTTACATTGGTGTAAAGGTGCCACGCTGTGGTGTGTTTGAGACACTGGTTGCTGACGCAGTGTTATATTGGTGTAAAGTTGGCACGCTGAGGTGTGTTTCAGACAATGGTCGCTGACACAGTGTTATATTGGTGTAAAGGTGACACGCTTAGGTGTGTTTCAGACAATGGTCGCTGACAGTGTTATATTGGTGTAAAGGTGCCACGCTGAGGTGTGTTTCAGTCAATGATTGCTGAAGCAGTGTTATATTGGTGTAAAGGTGCCACGCTGAGGTGTGTTTCAGACAATGGTTGCTGACACAGTGTTACATTGGTGTAAAGGTGCCATGCTGAGGTGTGTTTCAGTCAATGGTTGCTTACGCTGTGTTATATTGGTATAAAGGTGCCACGCTGAGGTGTGTATCAGACAATGGTTGTTGACACAGTGTTATATTGGTGTAAAGGTGCCACGCTGAGGTGTGTTTCAGTCAATGGTTGCTGAAACAGTGTTATATTGGTGTAAAGGTGGCATGCTGAGTTGTGTTTCAGACAATGGTCGCTGACACAGTGTTATATTCGTGTAAAGGTGCCACGCTGAGCTGTGTTTCAGACACTGGTTGCTGACACAGTGTTATATTGGTGTAAAGGTGCCACGCTGAGGTGTGTTTCAGTCAGTGGTCGCTGACACAGTGTTATAATGGTGTAAAGGTGCCACGCTGAGGTATATTTCAGACAATGGTTGCTGATACAGTGTTATGTTGGTGTAAAGGTGCCACGCTGAGATGTGTTACAGATAATGGTTGCTGATACAGTGTTATGTTGGTGTAAAGGTGCCACGCTGAGGTGTGTTACAGACAATGGTTGCTGACACAGTGTTATATTGGTGTAAAGGTGCCACGCTGAGGTGTGTTTCAGACAATGGTAGCTGACACAGTGTTATATTGGTGTAAAGGTGCCAGGCTGAGGTGTGTTTCAGACAATGGTTGCTGATACAGTGTTATGTTGGTGTAAAGGTGCCACGCTGAGGTGCGTTACAGACAATAGTTGCTGACACAGTGTTATGTTGGTGTAAAGGTGCCACGCTGAGGTGTGTTTCAGACAATGGTCGCTGACACAGTGTTATATTGGTGTAAAGGAGCCACGCTGAGGTGTGTTTCAGACAATGGTCGCAGACGCAGTGTTATATTGGTGTAAACGTGCCACGCTGAGGTGTGATTCAGACAATGGTTGCTGACGCAGTGTTATATTGGTGTAAAGGTGCCACGGTGAGGTGTGTTTTAGACAATGGTCGCTGACACAGTGTTATTTTGGTGTAAAGGTGCCACGCTGAGGTGTGTTTCAGACAATGGTCGCTGACGCAGTGTTATATTGGTGTAAAGGTGCCACGCTGAGGTGTGTTTCAGGCAATGGTCGCTGATACAGTGTTATATTGGTGTAAAGGTGCCATTCTGAGGTGTGTTTCAGACAATGGTTGCTGACGCAGTGTTATATTGGTGTAAAGGTGCCACTCTGAGGTGTGTTTTAGACAATGGTTACTGACGCAGTTTTATATTGGTGTAAAGGTGGCATGCTGAGTTGTGTTTCAGACAATGGTTACTGACGCAGTGTTATATTGGTGTAAAGGAGCCACGCTGAGGTGTGTTTCAGACAATGGTCGCTGACGCAGTGTTATATTGGTGTAAAGTTGGCACGCTGAGGTGTGTTTCAGACAATGGTCGCTGACACAGTGTTATATTGGTGTAAAGGTGACACGCTTAGGTGTGTTTCAGACAATGGTCGCTGACAGTGTTATATTGGTGTAAAGGTGCCACGCTGAGGTGTGTTTCAGTCAATGATTGCTGAAGCAGTGTTATATTGGTGTAAAGGTGCCACGCTGAGGTGTGTTTCAGACAATGGTTGCTGACACAGTGTTACATTGGTGTAAAGGTGCCATGCTGAGGTGTGTTTCAGTCAATGGTTGCTTACGCTGTGTTATATTGGTATAAAGGTGCCACGCTGAGGTGTGTATCAGACAATGGTTGTTGACACAGTGTTATATTGGTGTAAAGGTGCCACGCTGAGGTGTGTTTCAGTCAATGGTTGCTGAAACAGTGTTATATTGGTGTAAAGGTGGCACGCTGAGGTGTGTTTCAGACAATGGTCGCTGACACAGTGTTATATTCGTGTAAAGGTGCCACGCTGAGGTGTGTTTCAGACACTGGTTGCTGACACAGTGTTATATTGGTGTGAAGGTGCCACGCTGAGGTGTGTTTCAGACAATGGTTGCTGTCACAGTGATATGTTGGTGTAAAGGTGCCAAGCTGAGGTGTGTTTCAGACAATGGTTACTGACGCAGTGTTATATTGGTGTAAAGGTGGCAGGCTGAGTTGCGTTTCAGACACTGGTTGCGGACGCAGTATTATATTGGTGTAAAGTTGGCACGCTGAGGTGTGTTTCAGACAATGGTTGCTGACACAGTGTTATATTGGTGTAAAGGTACCAGCCTGAGGTGTGTTTCAGACACTGGTTGCTGACACAGTGTTATATTGGTGTAAAGGTGCCACGCTGAGGTGTGTTTCAGATACTGGTCGCTGATGCAGTGTTATTTTGGTGTAAAGGTGCCACGCTGAAGTGTGTATCAGACAATGGTCGCTGACGCAGTGTTATATTGGTGTAAAGGTGCCACGCTGAGGTGTGTTTCAGACAATGGTTGCTGACGGAGTGTTATATTGGTGTAAAGGTGCCACGCTGAGGTGTGTTTCAGTCAGTGGTCGCTGACACAGTGTTATATTGGTGTAAAGGTGCCACGCTGAGGTGTATTTCAGACAATGGTTGCTGATACAGTGTTATGTTGGTGTAAAGTTGCCACGCTGAGGTGTGTTACAGACAATGGTTGCTGACACAGTGTTATATCGGTGTAAAGGTGCCACGCTGAGGTGTATTTCAGACAATGGTTGCTGATACAGTGTTATGTTGGTGTAAAGGTGCCACGCTGAGATGTGTTACAGACAATGGTTGCTGATACAGTGTTATGTTGGTGTAAAGGTGCCACGCTGAGGTGTGTTACAGACAATGGTTGATGACACAGTGTTATATTGGTGTAAAGGTGCCACGCTGAGGTGTGTTTCAGACAATGGTAGCTGACACAGTGTTATATTGGTGTAAAGGTGCCAGGCTGAGGTGTGTTTCAGACAATGGTTGCTGATACAGTGTTATGTTGGTGTAAAGGTGCCACGCTGAGGTGTGTTTCAGACAATGGTAGCTGATGCAGTGTTATATTGGTGTAAAGGAGCCACGCTGTGGTGTGTTTCAGACAATGGTCGCTGACGCAGTGTTATATATGTGTAAACGTGCCACGCTGAGGTGTGTTTCAGACAATGGTCGCTGACGCAATGTTATATTGGTGTAAAGATGCCACGCTGAGGTGTGTTTCAGACAATGGTCGCTGACGCAGTGTTATATTGGTGTAAAGGTGCCACGCTGAGGTGTGTTTCAGACAATGGTTGCTGACAGAGTGTTATATTGGTGTAAAGGTGCCACTCTGAGGTGTGTTTTAGACAATGGTTACTGACGCAGTTTTATATCGGTGTAAACGTGGCATGCTGAGTTGTGTTTCAGACAATGGTTGTTGACACAGTGTTATATCGGTGTAAAGGTGCCACGCTGAGGTGTATTTCAGACAATGGTTGCTGATACAGTGTTATGTTGGTGTAAAGGTTCCACGCTGAGATGTGTTACAGATAATGGTTGCTGATACAGTGTTATGTTGGCGTAAAGGTGCCACGCTGAGGTGTGTTACAGACAATGGTTGCTGACACAGTGTTATATTGGTGTAAAGGTGCCACGCTGAGGTGTGTTTCAGACAATGGTAGCTGACACAGTGTTATATTGGTGTAAAGTTGCCAGGCTGAGGTGTGTTTCAGACAATGGTAGCTGACACAGTGTTATATTGGTGTAAAGGTGCCAGGCTGAGGTGTGTTTCAGACAATGGTTGCTGATACAGTGTTATGTTGGTGTAAAGGTGCCACGCTGAGGTGTGTTTCAGACAATGGTCGCTGACGCAGTGTTATATATGTGTAAACGTGCCACGCTGAGGTGTCATTCAGACAATGGTCGCTGACGCAATGTTATATTGGTGTAAAGGTGCCACGCTGAGGTGTGTTTCAGACAATGGTCGCTGACGCAGTGTTATATTGGTGTAAAGGTGCCACGCTGAGGTGTGTTTCAGACAATGGTTGCTGACAGAGTGTTATATTGGTGTAAAGGTGCCACTCTGAGGTGTGTTTTAGACAATGGTTACTGACTCAGTTTTATATCGGTGTAAACGTGGCATGCTGAGTTGTGTTTCAGACAATGGTTGTTGACAGTGTTATATCGGTGTAAAGGTGCCACGCTGAGGTGTATTTCAGACAATGGTTGCTGATACAGTGTTATGTTGGTGTAAAGGTGCCACGCTGAGATGTGTTACAGATAATGGTTGCTGACACAGTGTTATATTGGTGTAAAGGTGCCACGCTGAGGTGTGTTTCAGACAATGGTCGCTGACGCAGTGTTATATTGGTGTAAAGGTGCCACGCTGAGGTGTGTTTCAGACAATGGTCGCTGACACAGTGTTATATTGGTGTAAAGGTGCCACGCTGAGGTGTGTTTCAGACAATGGTCGCAGACACAGTGTTATATTGGTGTAAAGGTGCCATTCTGAGGTGTGTTTCAGACAATGGTTGCTGACGCAGTGTTATATTGGTGTAAAGGTGCCACTCTGAGGTGTGTTTTAGACAATGGTTACTGACGCAGTTTTATATTGGTGTAAAGGTGGCATGCTGAGTTGTGTTTCAGACAATGGTTACTGACACAGTGTTATATTGGTGTAAAGGAGCCACGCTGAGGTGTGTTTCAGACAATGGTCGCTGACGCAGTGTTACATTGGTGTAAAGGTGCCACGCTGAGGTGTGTTTGAGACACTGGTTGCTGACGCAGTGTTATATTGTTGTAAAGTTGGCACGCTGAGGTGTGTTTCAGACAATGGTCGCTGACACAGTGTTATGTTGGTTTAAAGGTGACACGCTTAGGTGTGTTTCAGACAATGGTCGCTGACAGTGTTATATTGGTGTAAAGGTGCCACGCTGAGGTGTGTTTCAGTCAATGATTGCTGAAGCAGTGTTATATTGGTGTAAAGGTGCCACGCTGAGGTGTGTTTCAGACAATGGTTGCTGACACAGTGTTACATTGGTGTAAAGGTGCCATGCTGAGGTGTGTTTCAGTCAATGGTTGCTTACGCTGTGTTATATTGGTATAAAGGTGCCACGCTGAGGTGTGTATCAGACAATGGTTGTTGACACAGTGTTATATTGGTGTAAAGGTGCCACGCTGAGGTGTGTTTCAGTCAATGGTTGCTGAAACAGTGTTATATTGGTGTAAAGGTGGCACGCTGAGGTGTGTTTCAGACAATGGTCGCTGACACAGTGTTATATTCGTGTAAAGGTGCCACGCTGAGGTGTGTTTCAGACACTGGTTGCTGACACAGTGTTATATTGGTGTGAAGGTGCCACGCTGAGGTGTGTTTCAGACAATGGTTGCTGTCACAGTGATATGTTGGTGTAAAGGTGCCAAGCTGAGGTGTGTTTCAGACAATGGTTACTGACGCAGTGTTATATTGGTGTAAAGGTGGCAGGCTGAGTTGCGTTTCAGACACTGGTTGCAGACGCAGTATTATATTGGTGTAAAGTTGGCACGCTGAGGTGTGTTTCAGACAATGGTTGCTGACACAGTGTTATATTGGTGTAAAGGTACCACGCTGAGGTGTGTTTCAGACACTGGTTGCTGACACAGTGTTATATTGGTGTAAAGGTGCCACGCTGAGGTGTGTTTCAGACAATGGTTACTGACGCAGTGTTATATTGGTGTAAAGGTGGCAGGCTGAGTTGCGTTTCAGACACTGGTTGCGGACGCAGTATTATATTGGTGTAAAGTTGGCACGCTGAGGTGTGTTTCAGACAATGGTTGCTGACACAGTGTTATATTGGTGTAAAGGTACCAGCCTGAGGTGTGTTTCAGACACTGGTTGCTGACACAGTGTTATATTGGTGTAAAGGTGCCACGCTGAGGTGTGTTTCAGATACTGGTCGCTGATGCAGTGTTATTTTGGTGTAAAGGTGCCACGCTGAAGTGTGTATCAGACAATGGTCGCTGACGCAGTGTTATATTGGTGTAAAGGTGCCACGCTGAGGTGTGTTTCAGACAATGGTTGCTGACGGAGTGTTATATTGGTGTAAAGGTGCCACGCTGAGGTGTGTTTCAGTCAGTGGTCGCTGACACAGTGTTATATTGGTGTAAAGGTGCCACGCTGAGGTGTATTTCAGACAATGGTTGCTGATACAGTGTTATGTTGGTGTAAAGTTGCCACGCTGAGGTGTGTTACAGACAATGGTTGCTGACACAGTGTTATATCGGTGTAAAGGTGCCACGCTGAGGTGTATTTCAGACAATGGTTGCTGACACAGTGTTATGTTGGTGTAAAGGTGCCACGCTGAGATGTGTTACAGATAATGGTTGCTGATACAGTGTTATGTTGGTGTAAAGGTGCCACGCTGAGGTGTGTTACAGACAATGGTTGATGACACAGTGTTATATTGGTGTAAAGGTGCCACGCTGAGGTGTGTTTCAGACAATGGTAGCTGACACAGTGTTATATTGGTGTAAAGGTGCCAGGCTGAGGTGTGTTTCAGACAATGGTTGCTGATACAGTGTTATGTTGGTGTAAAGGTGCCACGCTGAGGTGTGTTTCAGACAATGGTAGCTGATGCAGTGTTATATTGGTGTAAAGGAGCCACGCTGTGGTGTGTTTCAGACAATGGTCGCTGACGCAGTGTTATATATGTGTAAACGTGCCACGCTGAGGTGTGTTTCAGACAATGGTCGCTGACGCAATGTTATATTGGTGTAAAGATGCCACGCTGAGGTGTGTTTCAGACAATGGTCGCTGACGCAGTGTTATATTGGTGTAAAGGTGCCACGCTGAGGTGTGTTTCAGACAATGGTTGCTGACAGAGTGTTATATTGGTGTAAAGGTGCCACTCTGAGGTGTGTTTTAGACAATGGTTACTGACGCAGTTTTATATCGGTGTAAACGTGGCATGCTGAGTTGTGTTTCAGACAATGGTTGTTGACACAGTGTTATATCGGTGTAAAGGTGCCACGCTGAGGTGTATTTCAGACAATGGTTGCTGATACAGTGTTATGTTGGTGTAAAGGTTCCACGCTGAGATGTGTTACAGATAATGGTTGCTGATACAGTGTTATGTTGGCGTAAAGGTGCCACGCTGAGGTGTGTTACAGACAATGGTTGCTGACACAGTGTTATATTGGTGTAAAGGTGCCACGCTGAGGTGTGTTTCAGACAATGGTAGCTGACACAGTGTTATATTGGTGTAAAGTTGCCAGGCTGAGGTGTGTTTCAGACAATGGTAGCTGACACAGTGTTATATTGGTGTAAAGGTGCCAGGCTGAGGTGTGTTTCAGACAATGGTTGCTGATACAGTGTTATGTTGGTGTAAAGGTGCCACGCTGAGGTGTGTTTCAGACAATGGTCGCTGACGCAGTGTTATATATGTGTAAACGTGCCACGCTGAGGTGTCATTCAGACAATGGTCGCTGACGCAATGTTATATTGGTGTAAAGGTGCCACGCTGAGGTGTGTTTCAGACAATGGTCGCTGACGCAGTGTTATATTGGTGTAAAGGTGCCACGCTGAGGTGTGTTTCAGACAATGGTTGCTGACAGAGTGTTATATTGGTGTAAAGGTGCCACTCTGAGGTGTGTTTTAGACAATGGTTACTGACTCAGTTTTATATCGGTGTAAACGTGGCATGCTGAGTTGTGTTTCAGACAATGGTTGTTGACAGTGTTATATCGGTGTAAAGGTGCCACGCTGAGGTGTATTTCAGACAATGGTTGCTGATACAGTGTTATGTTGGTGTAAAGGTGCCACGCTGAGATGTGTTACAGATAATGGTTGCTGACACAGTGTTATATTGGTGTAAAGGTGCCACGCTGAGGTGTGTTTCAGACAATGGTCGCTGACGCAGTGTTATATTGGTGTAAAGGTGCCACGCTGAGGTGTGTTTCAGACAATGGTCGCTGACACAGTGTTATATTGGTGTAAAGGTGCCACGCTGAGGTGTGTTTCAGGCAATGGTCGCTGACACAGTGTTATATTGGTGTAAAGGTGCCATTCTGAGGTGTGTTTCAGACAATGGTTGCTGACGCAGTGTTATATTGGTGTAAAGGTGCCACTCTGAGGTGTATTTTAGACAATGGTTACTGACGCAGTTTTATATTGGTGTAAAGGTGGCATGCTGAGTTGTGTTTCAGACAATGGTTACTGACACAGTGTTATATTGGTGTAAAGGAGCCACGCTGAGGTGTGTTTCAGACAATGGTCGCTGACGCAGTGTTACATTGGTGTAAAGGTGCCACGCTGAGGTGTGTTTGAGACACTGGTTGCTGACGCAGTGTTATATTGTTGTAAAGTTGGCACGCTGAGGTGTGTTTCAGACAATGGTCGCTGACACAGTGTTATGTTGGTTTAAAGGTGACACGCTTAGGTGTGTTTCAGACAATGGTCGCTGACAGTGTTATATTGGTGTAAAGGTGCCACGCTGAGGTGTGTTTCAGTCAATGATTGCTGAAGCAGTGTTATATTGGTGTAAAGGTGCCACGCTGAGGTGTGTTTCAGACAATGGTTGCTGACACAGTGTTACATTGGTGTAAAGGTGCCATGCTGAGGTGTGTTTCAGTCAATGGTTGCTTACGCTGTGTTATATTGGTATAAAGGTGCCACGCTGAGGTGTGTATCAGACAATGGTTGTTGACACAGTGTTATATTGGTGTAAAGGTGCCACGCTGAGGTGTGTTTCAGTCAATGGTTGCTGAAACAGTGTTATATTGGTGTAAAGGTGGCACGCTGAGGTGTGTTTCAGACAATGGTCGCTGACACAGTGTTATATTCGTGTAAAGGTGCCACGCTGAGGTGTGTTTCAGACACTGGTTGCTGACACAGTGTTATATTGGTGTGAAGGTGCCACGCTGAGGTGTGTTTCAGACAATGGTTGCTGTCACAGTGATATGTTGGTGTAAAGGTGCCAAGCTGAGGTGTGTTTCAGACAATGGTTACTGACGCAGTGTTATATTGGTGTAAAGGTGGCAGGCTGAGTTGCGTTTCAGACACTGGTTGCGGACGCAGTATTATATTGGTGTAAAGTTGGCACGCTGAGGTGTGTTTCAGACAATGGTTGCTGACACAGTGTTATATTGGTGTAAAGGTACCACGCTGAGGTGTGTTTCAGACACTGGTTGCTGACACAGTGTTATATTGGTGTAAAGGTGCCACGCTGAGGTGTGTTTCGGACAATGGTTGCTGACGGAGTGTTATATTGGTGTAAAGGTGCCACGCTGAGGTGTGTTTCAGTCAGTGGTCGCTGACACAGTGTTATATTGGTGTAAAGGTGCCACGCTGAGGTGTATTTCAGACAATGGTTGCTGATACAGTGTTATGTTGGTGTAAAGTTGCCACGATGAGGTGTGTTACAGACAATGGTTGCTGACACAGTGTTATATCGGTGTAAAGGTGCCACGCTGATGTGTATTTCAGACAATGGTTGCTGATACAGTGTTATGTTGGTGTAAAGGTGCCACGCTGAGATGTGTTACAGATAATGGTTGCTGATACAGTGTTATGTTGGTGTAAAGGTGCCACGCTGAGGTGTGTTACAGACAATGGTTGATGACACAGTGTTATATTGGTGTAAAGGTGCCACGCTGAGGTGTGTTTCAGACAATGGTAGCTGACACAGTGTTATATTGGTGTAAAGGTGCCAGGCTGAGGTGTGTTTCAGACAATGGTTGCTGATACAGTGTTATGTTGGTGTAAAGGTGCCACGCTGAGGTGTGTTTCAGACAATGGTAGATGACGCAGTGTTATATTGGTGTAAAGGAGCCACGCTGTGGTGTGTTTCAGACAATGGTCGCTGACGCAGTGTTATATATGTGTTAACGTGCCACGCTGAGGTGTGTTTCAGACAATGGTCGCTGACGCAATGTTATATTGGTGTAAAGATGCCACGCTGAGGTGTGTTTCAGACAATGGTCGCTGACGCAGTGTTATATTGGTGTAAAGGTGCCACTCTGACGTGTGTTTTAGACAATGGTTACTGACGCAGTTTTATATCGGTGTAAACGTGGCATGCTGAGTTGTGTTTCAGACAATGGT
This sequence comes from Hypanus sabinus, assembly GCF_030144855.1. NCBI lineage: Eukaryota > Metazoa > Chordata > Chondrichthyes > Myliobatiformes > Dasyatidae > Hypanus > Hypanus sabinus. The sequence goes on from NC_082711.1 coordinate 13,142,766, forward strand.
TGTTGACACAGTGTTATATCGGTGTAAAGGTGCCACGCTGAGGTGTATTTCAGACAATGGTTGCTGATACAGTGTTATGTTGGTGTAAAGGTGCCACGCTGAGATGTGTTACAGATAATGGTTGCTGACACAGTGTTATATTGGTGTAAAGGTGCCACGCTGAGGTGTGTTTCAGACAATGGTCGCTGATGCAGTGTTATATTTGTGTAAAGGTGCCACGCTGAGGTGTGTTTCAGACAATGGTCGCTGACGCAATGTTATATTGGTGTAAAGGTGCCACGCTGAGGTGTGTTTCAGACAATGGTCGCTGACACAGTGTTATATTGGTGTAAAGGAGCCACGCTGAGGTGTGATTCAGACAATGGTCGCTGACGCAGTGTTATATTGGTGTAAAGGTGGCACGCTGAGGTGTGTTTCAGACAATGGTCGCTGACGCAGTGTTATTTTGGTGTAAAGGTGCCACGCTGAGGTGTGTTTCAGACAATGGTCGCTGACGCAGTGTTATTTTGGTGTAAAGGTGCCACGCTGAGGTGTGTTTCAGACAATGGTCGCTGACGCAGTGTTATTTTGGTGTAAAGGTGCCACGCTGAGGTGTGTTTCAGACAATGGTCGCTGACGCAGTGTTATTTTGGTGTAAAGGTGCCACGCTGAGGTGTGTTTCAGACAATGGTCGCTGACGCAGTGTTATATTGGTGTAAAGGTGCCACGCTGAGATGTGTTTCAGGCAATGGTCGCTGACACAGTGTTATGTTGGTGTAAAGGTGCCATTCTGAGGTGTGTTTCAGACAATGGTTGCTGACGCAGTGTTATATTGGTGTAAAGGTGCCACTCTGAGGTGTGTTTTAGACAATGGTTACTGACGCAGTTTTATATTGGTGTAAAGGTGGCATGCTGAGTTGTGTTTCAGACAATGGTTGCTGACACAGTGTTATATCGGTGTAAAGGTGCCACGCTGAGGTGTATTTCAGACAATGGTTGCTGATACAGTGTTATGTTGGTGTAAAGGTGCCACGCTGAGATGTGTTACAGATAATGGTTGCTGATACAGTGTTATGTTGGTGTAAAGGTGCCACGCTGAGGTGTGTTACAGACAATGGTTGATGACACAGTGTTATATTGGTGTAAAGGTGCCACGCTGAGGTGTGTTTCAGACAATGGTAGCTGACACAGTGTTATATTGGTGTAAAGGTGCCAGGCTGAGGTGTGTTTCAGACAATGGTTGCTGATACAGTGTTATGTTGGTGTAAAGGTGCCACGCTGAGGTGTGTTTCAGACAATGGTAGCTGACACAGTGTTATATTGGTGTAAAGTTGCCAGGCTGAGGTGTGTTTCAGACAATGGTAGCTGTCACAGTGTTATATTGGTGTAAAGGTGCCAGGCTGAGGTGTGTTTCAGACAATGGTTGCTGATACAGTGTTATGTTGGTGTAAAGGTGCCACGCTGAGGTGTGTTTCAGACAATGGTAGCTGACGCAGTGTTATATTGGTGTAAAGGAGCCACGCTGTGGTGTGTTTCAGACAATGGTCGCTGACGCAGTGTTATATATGTGTAAACGTGCCACGCTGAGGTGTCATTCAGACAATGGTCGCTGACGCAATGTTATATTGGTGTAAAGGTGCCACGCTGAGGTGTGTTTCAGACAATGGTCGCTGACGCAGTGTTATATTGGTGTAAAGGTGCCACGCTGAGGTGTGTTTCAGACAATGGTTGCTGACAGAGTGTTATATTGGTGTAAAGGTGCCACTCTGAGGTGTGTTTTAGACAATGGTTACTGACGCAGTTTTATATCGGTGTAAACGTGGCATGCTGAGTTGTGTTTCAGACAATGGTTGTTGACAGTGTTATATCGGTGTAAAGGTGCCACGCTGAGGTGTATTTCAGACAATGGTTGCTGATACAGTGTTATGTTGGTGTAAAGGTGCCACGCTGAGATGTGTTACAGATAATGGTTGCTGACACAGTGTTATATTGGTGTAAAGGTGCCACGCTGATGTGTGTTTCAGACAATGGTCGCTGATGCAGTGTTATATTGGTGTAAAGGTGCCACGCTGAGGTATGTTTCAGACAATGGTCGCTGACACAGTGTTATATTGGTGTAAAGGTGCCACGCTGAGGTGTGTTTCAGGCAATGGTCGCTGACACAGTGTTATATTGGTGTAAAGGTGCCATTCTGAGGTGTGTTTCAGACAATGGTTGCTGACGCAGTGTTACATTGGTGTAAAGGTGCCACGCTGAGGTGTGTTTGAGACACTGGTTGCTGACGCAGTGTTATATTGGTGTAAAGTTGGCACGCTGAGGTGTGTTTCAGACAATGGTCGCTGACACAGTGTTATGTTGGTTTAAAGGTGACACGCTTAGGTGTGTTTCAGACAATGGTCGCTGACAGTGTTATATTGGTGTAAAGGTGCCACGCTGAGGTGTGTTTCAGTCAATGATTGCTGAAGCAGTGTTATATTGGTGTAAAGGTGCCACGCTGAGGTGTGTTTCAGACAATGGTTGCTGACACAGTGTTACATTGGTGTAAAGGTGCCATGCTGAGGTGTGTTTCAGTCAATGGTTGCTTACGCTGTGTTATATTGGTATAAAGGTGCCACGCTGAGGTGTGTATCAGACAATGGTTGTTGACACAGTGTTATATTGGTGTAAAGGTGCCACGCTGAGGTGTGTTTCAGTCAATGGTTGCTGAAACAGTGTTATATTGGTGTAAAGGTGGCACGCTGAGGTGTGTTTCAGACAATGGTCGCTGACACAGTGTTATATTCGTGTAAAGGTGCCACGCTGAGGTGTGTTTCAGACACTGGTTGCTGACACAGTGTTATATTGGTGTGAAGGTGCCACGCTGAGGTGTGTTTCAGACAATGGTTGCTGTCACAGTGATATGTTGGTGTAAAGGTGCCAAGCTGAGGTGTGTTTCAGACAATGGTTACTGACGCAGTGTTATATTGGTGTAAAGGTGGCAGGCTGAGTTGCGTTTCAGACACTGGTTGCGGACGCAGTATTATATTGGTGTAAAGTTGGCACGCTGAGGTGTGTTTCAGACAATGGTTGCTGACACAGTGTTATATTGGTGTAAAGGTACCACGCTGAGGTGTGTTTCAGACACTGGTTGCTGACACAGTGTTATATTGGTGTAAAGGTGCCACGCTGAGGTGTGTTTCAGACAATGGTTGCTGACGGAGTGTTATATTGGTGTAAAGGTGCCACGCTGAGGTGTGTTTCAGTCAGTGGTCGCTGACACAGTGTTATATTGGTGTAAAGGTGCCACGCTGAGGTGTATTTCAGACAATGGTTGCTGATACAGTGTTATGTTGGTGTAAAGTTGCCACGCTGAGGTGTGTTACAGACAATGGTTGCTGACACAGTGTTATATCGGTGTAAAGGTGCCACGCTGATGTGTATTTCAGACAATGGTTGCTGATACAGTGTTATGTTGGTGTAAAGGTGCCACGCTGAGATGTGTTACAGATAATGGTTGCTGATACAGTGTTATGTTGGTGTAAAGGTGCCACGCTGAGGTGTGTTACAGACAATGGTTGATGACACAGTGTTATATTGGTGTAAAGGTGCCACGCTGAGGTGTGTTTCAGACAATGGTAGCTGACACAGTGTTATATTGGTGTAAAGGTGCCAGGCTGAGGTGTGTTTCAGACAATGGTTGCTGATACAGTGTTATGTTGGTGTAAAGGTGCCACGCTGAGGTGTGTTTCAGACAATGGTAGCTGACGCAGTGTTATATTGGTGTAATGGAGCCACGCTGTGGTGTGTTTCAGACAATGGTCGCTGACGCAGTGTTATATTGGTGTAAAGATGCCACGCTGAGGTGTGTTTCAGACAATGGTCGCTGACGCAGTGTTATATTGGTGTAAAGGTGCCACTCTGAGGTGTGTTTTAGACAATGGTTACTGACGCAGTTTTATATCGGTGTAAACGTGGCATGCTGAGTTGTGTTTCAGACAATGGTTGTTGACACAGTGTTATATCGGTGTAAAGGTGCCACGCTGAGGTGTATTTCAGACAATGGTTGCTGATACAGTGTTATGTTGGTGTAAAGGTGCCACGCTGAGATGTGTTACAGATAATGGTTGCTGACACAGTGTTATATTGGTGTAAAGGTGCCACGCTGAGGTGTGTTTCAGACAATGGTCGCTGACGCAGTGTTATATTGGTGTAAAGGTGCCACGCTGAGGTGTGTTTCAGACAATGGTCGCTGACGCAATGTTATATTGGTGTAAAGGTGCCACGCTGAGGTGTGATTCAGACAATGGTCGCTGACGCAGTGTTATATTGGTGTAAAGGTGCCACGCTGAGGTGTGTTTCAGACAATGGTCGCAGACGCAGTGTTATATTGGTGTAAACGTGCCACGCTGAGGTGTGATTCAGACAATGGTCGCTGACACAGTGTTATATTGGTGTAAAGGTGCCACGCTGAGGTGTGTTTCAGACAATGGTCGCAGACGCAGTGTTATATTGGTGTAAACGTGCCACGCTGAGGTGTGATTCAGACAATGGTCGCTGACGCAGTGTTATATTGGTGTAAAGGTGCCACGCTGAGGTGTGTTTTAGACAATGGTCGCTGACGCAGTGTTATTTTGGTGTAAAGGTGCCACTCTGAGGTGTGTTTCAGACAATGGTCGCTGACGCAGTGTTATATTGGTGTAAAGGTGCCACGCTGAGGTGTGTTTCAGGCAATGGTCGCTGACACAGTGTTATGTTGGTGTAAAGGTGCCATTCTGAGGTGTGTTTCAGACAATGGTTGCTGACACAGTGTTATATTGGTGTAAAGGTGCCACTCTGAGGTGTGTTTTAGACAATGGTTACTGACGCAGTTTTATATTGGTGTAAAGGTGGCATGCTGAGTTGTGTTTCAGACAATGGTTGCTGACACAGTGTTATATCGGTGTAAAGGTGCCACGCTGAGGTGTATTTCAGACAATGGTTGCTGATACAGTGTTATGTTGGTGTAAAGGTGCCACGCTGAGATGTGTTACAGATAATGGTTGCTGATACAGTGTTATGTTGGTGTAAAGGTGCCACGCTGAGGTGTGTTACAGACAATGGTTGATGACACAGTGTTATATTGGTGTAAAGGTGCCACGCTGAGGTGTGTTTCAGACAATGGTAGCTGACACAGTGTTATATTGGTGTAAAGGTGCCAGGCTGAGGTGTGTTTCAGACAATGGTTGCTGATACAGTGTTATGTTGGTGTAAAGGTGCCACGCTGAGGTGTGTTTCAGACAATGGTAGCTGACGCAGTGTTATATTGGTGTAAAGGAGCCACGCTGAGGTGTGTTTCAGACAATGGTCGCTGACGCAGTGTTATATATGTGTAAACGTGCCACGCTGAGGTGTGTTTCAGACAATGGTCGCTGACGCAATGTTATATTGGTGTAAAGATGCCACGCTGAGGTGTGTTTCAGACAATGGTCGCTGACGCAATGTTATATTGGTGTAAAGATGCCACGCTGAGGTGTATTTCAGACAATGGTCGCTGACGCAATGTTATATTGGTGTAAAGATGCCACGCTGAGGTGTGTTTCAGACAATGGTCGCTGACGCAGTGTTATATTGGTGTAAAGGTGCCACGCTGAGGTGTGTTTCAGACAATGGTTGCTGACAGAGTGTTATATTGGTGTAAAGGTGCCACTCTGAGGTGTGTTTTAGACAATGGTTACTGACGCAGTTTTATATCGGTGTAAACGTGGCATGCTGAGTTGTGTTTCAGACAATGGTTGTTGACACAGTGTTATATCGGTGTAAAGGTGCCACGCTGAGGTGTATTTCAGACAATGGTTGCTGATACAGTGTTATGTTGGTGTAAAGGTGCCACGCTGAGATGTGTTACAGATAATAGTTGCTGACACAGTGTTATATTGGTGTAAAGGTGCCACGCTGAGGTGTGTTTCAGACAATGGTCGCTGACGCAGTGTTATATTGGTGTAAAGGTGCCACGCTGAGGTGTGTTTCAGACAATGGTCGCTGACGCAGTGTTATATTGGTGTAAAGGTGCCACGCTGAGGTGTGTTTCAGACAATGGTCGCTGACACAGTGTTCTATTGGTGTAAAGGAGCCACGCTGAGGTGTGTTTCAGACAATGGTCGCAGACGCAGTGTTATATTGGTGTAAAGGTGCCACGCTGAGGTGTGTTTCAGACAATGGTCGCTGACGCAGTGTTATTTTGGTGTAAAGGTGCCACGCTGAGGTGTGTTTCAGACAATGGTCGCTGACGCAGTGTTATATTAGTGTAAAGGTGCCACGCTGAGGTGTGTTTCAGAGAATGGTCGCTGACACAGTGTTATATTGATGTAAAGGTGCCACGCTGAGGTGTGTTTCAGACAATGGTCGCAGACGCAGTGTTATATTGGTGTAAAGGTGCCACTCTGAGGTGTGTTTTGGACAATGGTTACTGACGCAGTTTTATATTGGTGTAAAGGTGGCATGCTGAGTTGTGTTTCAGACAATGGTTACTGACACAGTGTTATGTTGGTGTAAAGGTGCCACGCTGATTTGTGTTTCAGACAATGGTTGCTGACACAGTGTTATATTGGTGTAATGGTGCCATGCTGAAGTGTGTCTCAGACAATGGTTGCTGACGCAGTGTTATATTGGTGTAAAGGTTCCACGCTGAGGTGTGTTTCAGACAATGGTTACTGACACAGTGTTATGTTGGTGTAAAGGTGCAACGCTGATTTGTGTTTCAGACAATGGTCGCTGACGCAGTGTTATATTGGTGTAAAGGTGCCATTCTGAGGTGTATTTCAGACAATGGTCGCAGAGACAGGGTTATATTGGTGTAAAGGTGCCACGCTGAGGTGTATTTCAGACAATGGTCGCTGACACAGTGTTATATTGGTGTAAAGGTGCCACGCTGAGGTGTGTTGCAGACAATGGTCGCTGACACAGTGTTATATTGGTGTAAAGGTGCAACGCTGAGGTGTGTTTCAGATAATGGTCGCTGACACAGTGTTATATTGGTGTAAAGGTGCCACGCTGAGGTGTGTTTCAGACAATGGTCGCTGACGCAGTGTTATTTTGGTGTAAAGATGCCACGCTGAGGTGTGTTTCAGACAATGGTCGCTGACGCAGTGTTATTTTGGTGTAAAGGCGTCACGCTGAGGTGTGTTTCAGACAATGGTCGCTGACGCAGTGTTCTATTGGTGTAAAGGTGCCATGCTGAGGTGTGTTTCAGACAATGGTCGCTGACACAGTGTTATATTGGTGTAAAGGTGCCACGCTGAGGTGGCTTTCAGAGAATGGTCGCTGACACTGTGTTATATTGGTGTAATGGTGCCATGCTGAAGTGTGTCTCAGACAATGGTTGCTGACGCAGTGTTATATTGGTGTGAAGGTTCCACGCTGAGGTGTGTTTCAGACAATGGTTGCTGACACAGTGTTATATTGGTGAAAAGGTGCCACGCTGAGGTGTGTTTCAGACAATGGTTGCTGACGCAGTGTTATATTGGTGTAAAGGTGGCACGCAGAGGTGTATTTGAGACAATGGTTGCTGACTGAGTGTTATATTGGTGTAAAGGTGCCACGCTGAGGTGTGTTTCAGACAATGGTCGCTGACACAGTGTTATATTTGTGTAAAGGTGCCACGCTGAGGTGTGTTTCAGACAATGGTCGCTGACACAGTGTTATATTGATGTAAAGATGCCACGCTGAGGTGTGTTTCAGACAATGGTCGCTGACACAGTGTTATATTGGTGTAAAGGTGCCACGCTGAGGTGTGTTTGAGACAATGGTTGCTGACTGAGTGTTATATTGGTGTAAAGGTGCCGCACTGAGGTGTGTTTCAGACAATGGTCGCTGACACAGTGTTATATTTGTGTAAAGGTGCCACGCTGAGGTGTGTTTCAGACAATGGTCGCTGACGCAGTGTTATATTGGTGTAAAGGCGCCACGCTGAGGTTTGTTTCAGACAATGGTCGCTGACACAGTGTTATATTGGTGTAAAGGTGCCACGTTGAGGTGTGTTTCAGGCAATGGTCACTGACACAGTGTTATATTGATGTAAAGGTGCCACGCTGAGGTGTGTTTCAGACAATGGTCGCTGACGCAGTGTTAAATTGGTGTAAAGGTGCCATTCTGAGGTGTATTTCAGACAATGGTCACAGACACAGGGTTATATTGGTGTAAAGGTGCCACGCTGAGGTGTGTTTCAGACAATGGTCGCTGACGCAGTATTATATTGGTGTAAAGGTGCCACGCTGAGGTGTATTTCAGACAATGGTCGCTGACACAGTGTTATATTGATGTAAAGATGCCACGCTGAGGTGTGTTTCAGACAATGGTCGCTGACACAGTGTTGTTTTGCTGTAAAGGTGCCACGCTGAGTTGCGTTTCAGACAATGGTTTCTGACACAGTGTTATTCTTGAGTAAAGGTGACACGCTGAGGTGCGTTTCAGACACTGGTCGCTGACACAGTGTTATATTGGTGTAAAGGTGCCACTCTGAGATGTGTTACAGACAACGGTTGCTGACAAAGTATTATATTGGTGTAAAGGTGCCACGCTGAGGTGTGTTTCAGACAATGGTAGCTGACGCAGTGTTATATTGGTGCAAAGGTGCCACGCTGAGGTGTGTTTAAGACAATGGTCGCTGACGCAGTGTTATATTGGTGTAAAGGTGCCACGCTGAGGTGTGTTTCAGACAATGGTCGCAGACGCAGTGTTATATTGGTGTAAAGGTGCCACGCTTTGGTGTGTTTCAGACAATGGTCGCTGACGCAGTGTTATATTGGTGTAAAGGTGCCATTCTGAGGTGTATTTCAGACAATGGTCGCAGACACAGTGTTATATTGGTGTAAAGGTGCCACGCTGAGGTGTGTTTGAGACAATGGTTGCTGACTGAGTGTTATATTGGTGTAAAGGTGCCACGCTGAGGTGTGTTTCAGACAATGGTCGCTGACACAGTGTTATATTTGTGTAAAGGTGCTACGCTGAGGTGTGTTTCAGACAATGGTCGCTGACACAGTGTTATATTGATGTAAAGATGCCACGCTGAGGTGTGTTTCAGACAATGGTCGCTGACACAGTGTTATATTGGTGTAAAGGTGCCACGCTGGTGTGTTTGAGACAATGGTTGCTGACTGAGTGTTATATTGGTGTAAAGGTGCCACGCTGAGGTGTGTTTCAGACAATGGTCGCTGACACAGTGTTATATTTGTGTAAAGGTGCCACGCTGAGGTGTGTTTCAGACAATGGTCGCTGACACAGTGTTATATTGGTGTAAAGGCGCCACGCTGAGGTGTGTTTCAGACAATGGTCGCTGACACAGTGTTATATTGGTGTAAAGGTGCCACGTTGAGGTGTGTTTTAGGCAATGGTCACTGACACAGTGTTATATTGATGTAAAGGTGCCACGCTGAGGTGTGTTTCAGACAATGGTCGCTGACGCAGTGTTATATTGGTGTAAAGGTGCCATTCTGAAGTGTATTTCAGACAATGGTCGCAGACACAGGGTTATATTGGTGTAAAGGTGCCACGCTGAGGTGTGTTTCAGACAATGGTCGCTGACGCAGTGTTATATTGGTGTAAAGGTGCCACGCTGAGGTGTATTTCAGACAATGGTCGCTGACACAGTGTTATATTGATGTAAAGATGCCACGCTGAGGTGTGTTTCAGACAATGGTCGCTGACACAGTGTTGTATTGGTGTAAAGGTGCCACGCTGAGGTGTGTTTCAGACAATGGTCGCTGACACAGTGTTATATTGGTGTAAAGGTGCCACGCTGAGGTGTGTTTCAGACAATGGTCGCTGACACAGTGTTATATTGATGTAAAGATGCCACGCTGAGGTGTGTTTCAGACAATGGTCGCTGACACAGTGTTATATTGGTGTAAAGGTGCCACGCTGAGGTGTGTTTGAGACAATGGTTGCTGACTGAGTGTTATATTGGTGTAAAGGTGCCACGCTAAGGTGTGTTTCAGACAATGGTCGCTGACACAGTGTTATATTTGTGTAAAGGTGCCACGCTGAGGTGTGTTTCAGACAATGGTCGCTGACACAGTGTTATATTGGTGTAAAGGCGCCACGCTGAGGTGTGTTTCAGACAATGGTCGCTGACACAGTGTTATATTGGTGTAAAGGTGCCACGTTGAGGTGTGTTTCAGGCAATGGTCACTGACACAGTGTTATATTGATGTAAAGGTGCCACGCTGAGGTGTGTTTCAGACAATGGTCGCTGACGCAGTGTTATATTGGTGTAAAGGTGCCATTCTGAGGTGTCTTTCAGACAATGGTCGCTGACACAGTGTTATATTGGTGTAAAGGTGCCACGCTGAGGTGTGTTGCAGATAATTGTCGCTGACACAGTGTTATATTGGTGTTAAGGTGCCACGCTGAGGTGTGTTTCAGACAATGGTCGCTGACGCAGTGTTATATTGGTGTAAAGGTGCCACGCTGAGGTGTGTTTCAGACAATGGTCGCTGACGCAGTGTTATTTTGGTGTAAAGATGCCACGCTGAGGTGTGTTTCAGACAATGGTCGCTGACGCACTGTTATTTTGGTGTAAAGGCGTCACGCTGAGGTGTGTTTCAGACAATGGTCGCTGACGCAGTGTTCTATTGGTGTAAAGGTGCCATGCTGAGGTGTGTTTCAGACAATGGTCGCTGACACAGTGTTATATTGGTGTAAAGGCGCCACGCTGAGGTGTGTTTCAGACAATGGTCGCTGACACAGTGTTATATTGGTGTAAAGGGGCCACGCTGAGGTGTGTTTCAGACAATGGTTGCTGACTGAGTGTTATATTGGTGTAAAGGTGCCACGCTGAGGTGTCTTTCAGACAATGGTCGCTGACGCAGTGTTCTATTGGTGTAAAGGTGCCATGCTGAGGTGTGTTTCAGACAATGGTCGCTGACACAGTGTTATATTGGTGTAATGGCGCCACGCTGAGGTGTGTTTCAGACAATGGTCGCTGACACAGTGTTATATTGGTGTAAAGGTGCCACGCTAAGGTGTGTTTCAGACAATGGTCGCTGACACAGTGTTATATTTGTGTAAAGGTGCCACGCTGAGGTGTGTTTCAGACAATGGTCGCTAACACAGTGTTATATTGGTGTAAAGGCGCCACGCTGAGGTGTGTTTCAGACAATGGTCGCTGACACAGTGTTATATTGGTGTAAAGGTGCCACGTTGAGGTGTGTTTCAGGCAATGGTCACTGACACAGTGTTATATTGATGTAAAGGTGCCACGCTGAGGTGTGTTTCAGACAATGGTCGCTGACGCAGTGTTATATTGGTGTAAAGGTGCCATTCTGAGGTGTCTTTCAGACAATGGTCGCAGACACAGGGTTATATTGGTGTAAAGGTGCCACGCTGAGGTGTATTTCAGACAATGGTCGCTGACACAGTGTTATATTGGTGTAAAGGTGCCACGCTGAGGTGTGTTGCAGATAATGGTCGCTGACACAGTGTTATATTGGTGTTAAGGTGCCACGCTGAGGTGTGTTTCAGACAATGGTCGCTGACGCTGTGTTATATTGGTGTAAAGGTGCCACGCTGAGGTGTGTTTCAGACAATGGTCGCTGACGCAGTGTTATTTTGGTGTAAAGGCGTCACGCTGAGGTGTGTTTCAGACAATGGTCGCTGACGCAGTGTTCTATTGGTGTAAAGGTGCCATGCTGAGGTGTGTTTCAGACAATGGTCGCTGACACAGTGTTATATTGGTGTAAAGGCGCCACGCTGAGGTGTGTTTCAGACAATGGTCGCTGACACAGTGTTATATTGGTGTAAAGGTGCCACGTTGAGGTGTGTTTTAGGCAATGGTCGCTGACACAGTGTTATATTGGTGTAAAGGTGCCACGCTGAGGTGTGTTTCAGACAATGGTCGCTGACGCAGTGTTATTTTGGTGTAAAGATGCCACGCTGAGGTGTGTTTAAGACAATGGTCGCTGACGCAGTGTTATTTTGGTGTAAAGGCGTCACGCTGAGGTGTGTTTCAGACAATGGTCGCTGACGCAGTGTTATATTGGTGTAAAGGTGCCATGCTGAGGTGTGTTTCAGACAATGGTCGCTGACACAGTGTTGTAATGGTGTAAAGGTGCCACGCTGAGGTGTGTTTCAGACAATGGTTGCTGACTGAGTGTTATATTGGTGTAAAGGTGCCACGCTGAGGTGTGTTTCAGAGAATGGTCGCTGACACAGTGTTATATTTGTGTAAAGGTGCCACGCTGAGGTGTGTTTCAGACAATGGTCGCTGACACAGTGTTATATTGATGTAAAGATGCCACGCTGAGGTGTGTTTCAGACAATGGTCGCTGACACAGTGTTATATTGGTGTAAAGGTTCCACGCTGAGGTGTGTTTCAGACAATGGTTGCTGACTGAGTGTTATATTGGTGTAAAGGTGCCACGCTAAGGTGTGTTTCAGACAATGGTCGCTGACACAGTGTTATATTTGTGTAAAGGTGCCACGCTGAGGTGTGTTTCAGACAATGGTCGCTGACACAGTGTTATATTGGTGTAAAGGTGCCACGTTGAGGTGTGTTTCAGGCAATGGTCACTGACACAGTGTTATATTGATGTAAAGGTGCCACGCTGAGGTGTGTTTCAGACAATGGTCGATGACGCAGTGTTATATTGGTGTAAAGGTGCCATTCTGAGGTGTCTTTCAGACAATGGTCGCAGACACAGGGTTATATTGGTGTAAAGGTGCCACGCTGAGGTGTATTTCAGACAATGGTCGCTGACACAGTGTTATATTGGTGTAAAGGTGCCACGCTGAGGTGTGTTTCAGACAATGGTCACTGACACAGTGTTATATTGGTGTAAAGGTGCCATGCTGAGGTGTGTTGCAGATAATGGTCGCTGACACAGTGTTATATTGGTGTTAAGGTGCCACGCTGAGGTGTGTTTCAGACAATGGTCGCTGACGCAGTGTTATATTGGTGTAAAGGTGCCACGCTGAGGTGTGTTTCAGACAATGGTCGCTGACGCAGTGTTATTTTGGTGTAAAGATGCCACTCTGAGGTGTGTTTCAGACAATGGTCGCTGACGCACTGTTATTTTGGTGTAAAGGCGTCACGCTGAGGTGTGTTTCAGACAATGGTCGCTGACGCAGTGTTCTATTGGTGTAAAGGTGCCATGCTGAGGTGTGTTTCAGACAATGGTCGCTGACACAGTGTTATATTGGTGTAAAGGCGCCACGCTGAGGTGTGTTTCAGACAATGGTCGCTGACACAGTGTTATATTGGTGTAAAGGTGCCACGTTGAGGTGTGTTTTAGGCAATGGTCACTGACACAGTGTTATATTGATGTAAAGGTGCCACGCTGAGGTGTGTTTCAGACAATGGTCGCTGACGCAGTGTTATATTGGTGTAAAGCTGCCATTCTGAGGTGTATTTCAGACAATGGTCGCAGACACAGGGTTATATTGGTGTAAAGGTGCCACGCTGAGGTGTGTTTCAGACAATGGTCGCTGACGCAGTGTTATATTGGTGTAAAGGTGCCACGCTGAGGTGTCTTTCAGACAATGGTCGCTGACACAGTGTTATATTGATGTAAAGATGCCATGCTGAGGTGTGTTTCAGACAATGGTCGCTGACACAGTGTTGTATTGGTGTAAAGGTGCCACGCTGAGTTGTGTTTGAGACAATCGTTGCTGACTGAGTGTTATATTGGTGTAAAGGTGCCACGCTGAGGTGTGTTTCAGACAATGGTCGCTGACACAGTGTTATATTTGTGTAAAGGTGCCACGCTGAGGTGTGTTTCAGACAATGGTCGCTGACACAGTGTTATATTGATGTAAAGATGCCACGCTGAGTTGTGTTTCAGACAATGGTCGCTGACACAGTGTTATATTGGTGTAAAGGTGCCACGCTGAGGTGTGTTTGAGACAATGGTTGCTGACTGAGTGTTATATTGGTGTAAAGCTGCCACGCTAAGGTGTGTTTCAGACAATGGTCGCTGACACAGTGTTATATTTGTGTAAAGGTGCCACGCTGAGGTGTGTTTCAGACAATGGTCGCTGACACAGTGTTATATTGGTGTAAAGGCGCCACACTGAGGTGTGTTTCAGACAATGGTCGCTGACACAGTGTTATATTGGTGTAAAGGTGCCACGTTGGGGTGTGTTTCAGGCAATGGTCACTGACACAGTGTTATATTGATGTAAAGGTGCTACGCTGAGGTGTGTTTCAGACAATGGTCGCTGACGCAGTGTTATATTGGTGTAAAGGTGCCATTCTGAGGTGTCTTTCAGACAATGCTCGCAGACACAGGGTTATATTGGTGTAAAGGTGCCACGCTGAGGTGTATTTCAGACAATGGTCGCTGACACAGTGTTATATTGGTGTAAAGGTGCCACGCTGAGGTGTGTTGCAGACAATGGTCGCTGACACAGTGTTATATTGGTGTAAAGGTGCAACGCTGAGGTGTGTTTCAGATAATGGTCGCTGACACAGTGTTATATTGGTGTTAAGGTGCCACGCTGAGGTGTGTTTCAGACAATGGTCGCTGACGCAGTGTTATATTGGTGTAAAGGTGCCACGCTGAGGTGTGTTTCAGACAATGGTCGCTGACGCAGTGTTATTTTGGTGTAAAGGCGCCACGCTGAGGTGTGTTTCAGACAATGGTCGCTGACACAGTGTTATATTGGTGTAAAGGTGCCACGTTGAGGTGTGTTTTAGGCAATGGTCACTGACACAGTGTTATATTGATGTAAAGGTGCCACGCTGAGGTGTGTTTCAGACAATTGTCGCTGACACAGTGTTATATTGGTGTAAAGGTGCCATTCTGAGGTGTATTTCAGACAATGGTCGCAGACACAGGGTTATATTGGTGTAAAGGTGCCACGCTGAGGTGTGTTTCAGACAATGGTCGCTGACGCAGTGTTATTTTGGTGTAAAGATGCCACGCTGAGGTGTGTTTCAGACAATGGTCGCTGACACAGTGTTGTATTGGTGTAAAGGTGCCACGCTGAGGTGTGTTTGAGACAATGGTTGCTGACTGAGTGTTATATTGGTGTAAAGGTGCCACGCTGAGGTGTGTTTCAGACAATGGTCGCTGACACAGTGTTATATTGGTGTAAAGGTGCCACGCTGAGGTGTGTTTGAGACAATGGTTGCTGACTGAGTGTTATATTGGTGTAAAGGTGCCACGCTAAGGTGTGTTTCAGACAATGGTCGCTGACACAGTGTTATATTTGTGTAAAGGTGCCACGCTGAGGTGTGTTTCAGACAATGGTCGCTGACAAAGTGTTACATTGGTGTAAAGACGCCACGCTGAGGTGTGTTTCAGACAATGGTCGCTGACACAGTGTTATATTGGTGTAAAGGTGCCACGTTGAGTTGTGTTTCAGGCAATGGTCACTGACACAGTGTTATATTGATGTAAAGGTGCCACGCTGAGGTGTGTTTCAGACAATGGTCGCTGACGCAGTGTTATATTGGTGTAAAGGTGCCATTCTGAGGTGTCTTTCAGACAATGGTCGCAGACACAGGGTTATATTGGTGTAAAGGTGCCACGCTGAGGTGTATTTCAGACAATGGTCGCTGACACAGTGTTATATTGGTGTAAAGGTGCCACGCTGAGGTGTGTTTCAGACAATGGTCGCTGACGCAGTGTTATATTGGTGTAAAGGTGCCACGCTGAGGTGTGTTTAAGACAATGGTCGCTGACACAGTGTTATATTGATGTAAAGATGCCATGCTGAGGTGTGTTTCAGACAATGGTCGCTGACACAGTGTTGTATTGGTGTAAAGGTGCCACGCTGAGTTGTGTTTGAGACAATCGTTGCTGACTGAGTGTTATATTGGTGTAAAGGTGCCACGCTGAGGTGTGTTTCAGACAATGGTCGCTGACACAGTGTTATATTTGTGTAAAGGTGCCACGCTGAGGTGTGTTTCAGACAATGGTCGCTGACACAGTGTTATATTGATGTAAAGATGCCACGCTGAGTTGTGTTTCAGACAATGGTCGCTGACACAGTGTTATATTGGTGTAAAGGTGCCACGCTGAGGTGTGTTTGAGACAATGGTTGCTGACTGAGTGTTATATTGGTGTAAAGCTGCCACGCTAAGGTGTGTTTCAGACAATGGTCGCTGACACAGTGTTATATTTGTGTAAAGGTGCCACGCTGAGGTGTGTTTCAGACAATGGTCGCTGACACAGTGTTATATTGGTGTAAAGGCGCCACACTGAGGTGTGTTTCAGACAATGGTCGCTGACACAGTGTTATATTGGTGTAAAGGTGCCACGTTGAGGTGTGTTTCAGGCAATGGTCACTGACACAGTGTTATATTGATGTAAAGGTGCTACGCTGAGGTGTGTTTCAGACAATGGTCGCTGACGCAGTGTTATATTGGTGTAAAGGTGCCATTCTGAGGTGTCTTTCAGACAATGCTCGCAGACACAGGGTTATATTGGTGTAAAGGTGCCACGCTGAGGTGTATTTCAGACAATGGTCGCTGACACAGTGTTATATTGGTGTAAAGGTGCCACGCTGAGGTGTGTTGCAGACAATGGTCGCTGACACAGTGTTATATTGGTGTAAAGGTGCAACGCTGAGGTGTGTTTCAGATAATGGTCGCTGACACAGTGTTATATTGGTGTTAAGGTGCCACGCTGAGGTGTGTTTCAGACAATGGTCGCTGACGCAGTGTTATATTGGTGTAAAGGTGCCACGCTGAGGTGTGTTTCAGACAATGGTCGCTGACGCAGTGTTATTTTGGTGTAAAGGCGCCACGCTGAGGTGTGTTTCAGACAATGGTCGCTGACACAGTGTTATATTGGTGTAAAGGTGCCACGTTGAGGTGTGTTTTAGGCAATGGTCACTGACACAGTGTTATATTGATGTAAAGGTGCCACGCTGAGGTGTGTTTCAGACAATTGTCGCTGACACAGTGTTATATTGGTGTAAAGGTGCCATTCTGAGGTGTATTTCAGACAATGGTCGCAGACACAGGGTTATATTGGTGTAAAGGTGCCACGCTGAGGTGTGTTTCAGACAATGGTCGCTGACGCAGTGTTATTTTGGTGTAAAGATGCCACGCTGAGGTGTGTTTCAGACAATGGTCGCTGACACAGTGTTGTATTGGTGTAAAGGTGCCACGCTGAGGTGTGTTTGAGACAATGGTTGCTGACTGAGTGTTATATTGGTGTAAAGGTGCCACGCTGAGGTGTGTTTCAGACAATGGTCGCTGACACAGTGTTATATTGGTGTAAAGGTGCCACGCTGAGGTGTGTTTGAGACAATGGTTGCTGACTGAGTGTTATATTGGTGTAAAGGTGCCACGCTAAGGTGTGTTTCAGACAATGGTCGCTGACACAGTGTTATATTTGTGTAAAGGTGCCACGCTGAGGTGTGTTTCAGACAATGGTCGCTGACAAAGTGTTACATTGGTGTAAAGACGCCACGCTGAGGTGTGTTTCAGACAATGGTCGCTGACACAGTATTATATTGGTGTAAAGGTGCCACGTTGAGTTGTGTTTCAGGCAATGGTCACTGACACAGTGTTATATTGATGTAAAGGTGCCACGCTGAGGTGTGTTTCAGACAATGGTCGCTGACGCAGTGTTATATTGGTGTAAAGGTGCCATTCTGAGGTGTCTTTCAGACAATGGTCGCAGACACAGGGTTATATTGGTGTAAAGGTGCCACGCTGAGGTGTATTTCAGACAATGGTCGCTGACACAGTGTTATATTGGTGTAAAGGTGCCACGCTGAGGTGTGTTGCAGACAATGGTCGCTGACACAGTGTTATATTGGTGTAAAGGTGCAACGCTGAGGTGTGTTTCAGACAATGGTCGCTGACGCAGTGTTATATTGGTGTAAAGGTGCCACGCTGAGGTGTGTTTCAGACAATGGTCGCTGACACAGTGTTATATTGATGTAAAGATGCCACGCTGAGGTGTGTTTCAGACAATGGTCGCTGACACAGTGTTATATTGGTATAAAGGTGCCACGCTGAGGTGTGTTTGAGACAATGGTTGCTGACTGAGTGTTATATTGGTGTAAAGGTGCCACGCTAAGGTGTGTTTCAGACAATGGTCGCTGACACAGAGTTATATTTGTGTAAAGGTGCCACGCTGAGGTGTGTTTCAGACAATGGTTGCTGACACAGTGTTATATTGGTGTAAAGGCGCCACGCTGAGGTGTGTTTCAGACAATGGTCGCTGACACAGTGTTATATTGGTGTAAAGGTGCCACGTTGAGGTGTGTTTCAGGCAATGGTCACTGACACAGTGTTATATTGATGTAAAGGTGCCACGCTGAGGTGTGTTTCAGACAATGGTCGCTGACGCAGTGTTATATTGGTGTAAAGCTGCCATTCTGAGGTGTATTTCAGACAATGGTCGCAGACACAGGGTTATATTGGTGTAAAGGTGCCACGCTGAGGTGTGTTTCAGACAATGGTCGCTGACGCAGTGTTATATTGGTGTAAAGGTGCCACGCTGAGGTGTCTTTCAGACAATGGTCGCTGACACAGTGTTATATTTGTGTAAAGGTGCCACGCTGAGGTGTGTTTCAGACAATGGTCGCTGACACAGTGTTATATTGATGTAAAGATGCCACGCTGAGTTGTGTTTCAGACAATGGTCGCTGACACAGTGTTATATTGGTGTAAAGGTGCCACGCTGAGGTGTGTTTGAGACAATGGTTGCTGACTGAGTGTTAGATTGGTGTAAAGGTGCCACGCTAAGGTGTGTTTCAGACAATGGTCGCTGACACAGTGTTATATTTGTGTAAAGGTGCCACGCTGAGGTGTGTTTCAGACAATGGTCGCTGACACAGTGTTATATTGATGTAAAGGCGCCACACTGAGGTGTGTTTCAGACAATGGTCGCTGACACAGTGTTATATTGGTGTAAAGGTGCCACGTTGAGGTGTGTTTCAGGCAATGGTCACTGACACAGTGTTCTATTGATGTAAAGGTGCTACGCTGAGGTGTGTTTCAGACAATGGTCGCTGACGCAGTGTTATATTGGTGTAAAGGTGCCATTCTGAGGTGTCTTTCAGGCAATGCTCGCAGACACAGGGTTATATTGGTGTAAAGGTGCCACGCTGAGGTGTATTTCAGACAATGGTCGCTGACACAGTGTTATATTGATGTAAAGGTGCCACGCTGAGGTGTGTTGCAGACAATGGTCGCTGACACAGTGTTATATTGGTGTAAAGGTGCAACGCTGAGGTGTGTTTCAGATAATGGTCGCTGACACAGTGTTATATTGGTGTTAAGGTGCCACGCTGAGGTGTGTTTCAGACAATGGTCGCTGACGCAGTGTTATATTGGTGTAAAGGTGCCACGCTGAGGTGTGTTTCAGACAATGGTCGCTGACGCAGTGTTATTTTGGTGTAAAGGCGCCACACTGAGGTGTGTTTCAGACAATGGTCGCTGACACAGTGTTATATTGGTGTAAAGGTGCCACGCTGAGGTGTCTTTCAGACAATGGTCGCTGACACAGTGTTATATTTGTGTAAAGGTGCCACGCTGAGGTGTGTTTCAGACAATGGTCGCTGACACAGTGTTATATTGATGTAAAGATGCCACGCTGAGTTGTGTTTCAGACAATGGTCGCTGACACAGTGTTATATTGGTGTAAAGGTGCCACGCTGAGGTGTGTTTGAGACAATGGTTGCTGACTGAGTGTTAGATTGGTGTAAAGGTGCCACGCTAAGGTGTGTTTCAGACAATGGTCGCTGACACAGTGTTATATTTGTGTAAAGGTGCCACGCTGAGGTGTGTTTCAGACAATGGTCGCTGACACAGTGTTATATTGATGTAAAGGCGCCACACTGAGGTGTGTTTCAGACAATGGTCGCTGACACAGTGTTATATTGGTGTAAAGGTGCCACGTTGAGGTGTGTTTCAGGCAATGGTCACTGACACAGTGTTCTATTGATGTAAAGGTGCTACGCTGAGGTGTGTTTCAGACAATGGTCGCTGACGCAGTGTTATATTGGTGTAAAGGTGCCATTCTGAGGTGTCTTTCAGGCAATGCTCGCAGACACAGGGTTATATTGGTGTAAAGGTGCCACGCTGAGGTGTATTTCAGACAATGGTCGCTGACACAGTGTTATATTGATGTAAAGGTGCCACGCTGAGGTGTGTTGCAGACAATGGTCGCTGACACAGTG
This sequence comes from Hypanus sabinus, assembly GCF_030144855.1. Taxonomy (NCBI): domain Eukaryota; kingdom Metazoa; phylum Chordata; class Chondrichthyes; order Myliobatiformes; family Dasyatidae; genus Hypanus; species Hypanus sabinus. Next base: position 13,162,842 of record NC_082711.1, read on the forward strand.
TTATATTGGTGTAAAGGTGCAACGCTGAGGTGTGTTTCAGATAATGGTCGCTGACACAGTGTTATATTGGTGTTAAGGTGCCACGCTGAGGTGTGTTTCAGACAATGGTCGCTGACGCAGTGTTATATTGGTGTAAAGGTGCCACGCTGAGGTGTGTTTCAGACAATGGTCGCTGACGCAGTGTTATTTTGGTGTAAAGGCGCCACACTGAGGTGTGTTTCAGACAATGGTCGCTGACACAGTGTTATATTGGTGTAAAGGTGCCACGTTGAGGTGTGTTTTAGGCAATGGTCACTGACACAGTGTTATATTGATGTAAAGGTGCCACGCTGAGGTGTGTTTCAGACAATTGTCGCTGACGCAGTGTTATATTGGTGTAAAGGTGCCATTCTGAGGTGTATTTCAGACAATGGTCGCAGACACAGGGTTATATTGGTGTAAAGGTGCCACGCTGAGGTGTGTTTCAGACAATGGTCGCTGACGCAGTGTTATTTTGGTGTAAAGATGCCACGCTGAGGTGTGTTTCAGACAATGGTCGCTGACACAGTGTTGTATTGGTGTAAAGGTGCCACGCTGAGGTGTGTTTGAGACAATGGTTGCTGACTGAGTGTTATATTGGTGTAAAGGTGCCACGCTGAGGTGTGTTTCAGACAATGGTCGCTGACACAGTGTTATATTGGTGTAAAGGTGCCACGCTGAGGTGTGTTTGAGACAATGGTTGCTGACTGAGTGTTATATTGGTGTAAAGGTGCCACGCTAAGGTGTGTTTCAGACAATGGTCGCTGACACAGTGTTATATTTGTGTAAAGGTGCCACGCTGAGGTGTGTTTCAGACAATGTTCGCTGACACAGTGTTATATTGGTGTAAAGACGCCACGCTGAGGTGTGTTTCAGACAATGGTCGCTGACACAGTGTTATATTGGTGTAAAGGTGCCACGTTGAGGTGTGTTTCAGGCAATGGTCACTGACACAGTGTTATATTGATGTAAAGGTGCCACGCTGAGGTGTGTTTCAGACAATGGTCGCTGACGCAGTGTTATATTGGTGTAAAGGTGCCATTCTGAGGTGTCTTTCAGACAATGGTCGCAGACACAGGGTTATATTGGTGTAAAGGTGCCACGCTGAGGTGTATTTCAGACAATGGTCGCTGACACAGTGTTATATTGGTGTAAAGGTGCCACGCTGAGGTGTGTTGCAGACAATGGTCGCTGACACAGTGTTATATTGGTGTAAAGGTGCAACGCTGAGGTGTGTTTCAGACAATGGTCGCTGACGCAGTGTTATATTGGTGTAAAGGTGCCACGCTGAGGTGTGTTTCAGACAATGGTCGCTGACACAGTGTTATATTGATGTAAAGATGCCACGCTGAGGTGTGTTTCAGACAATGGTCGCTGACACAGTGTTATATTGGTGTAAAGGTGCCACGCTGAGGTGTGTTTGAGACAATGGTTGCTGACTGAGTGTTATATTGGTGTAAAGGTGCCACGCTAAGGTGTGTTTCAGACAATGGTCGCTGACACAGAGTTATATTTGTGTAAAGGTGCCACGCTGAGGTGTGTTTCAGACAATGGTTGCTGACACAGTGTTATATTGGTGTAAAGGCGCCACGCTGAGGTGTGTTTCAGACAATGGTCGCTGACACAGTGTTATATTGGTGTAAAGGTGCCACGTTGAGGTGTGTTTCAGGCAATGGTCACTGACACAGTGTTATATTGATGTAAAGGTGCCACGCTGAGGTGTGTTTCACACAATGGTCGCTGACGCTGTGTTATATTGGTGTAAAGGTGCCATTCTGAGGTGTCTTTCAGACAATGGTCGCAGACACAGGGTTATATTGGTGTAAAGGTGCCACGCTGAGGTGTGTTGCAGACAATGGTCGCTGAGACAGTGTTATATTGGTGTAAAGGTGTAACGCTGAGGTGTGTTTCAGATAATGGTCGCTGACACAGTGTTATATTGGTGTTAAGGTGCCACGCTGAGGTGTGTTTCAGACAATGGTGGCTGACAAAGTGTTATATTGGTGTAAAGGTGCCACGTTGAGGTGTGTTTCAGGCAATGGTCGCTGACACAGTGTTATATTGATGTAAAGATGCCACGCTGAGGTGTGTTTCAGACAATGGTCGCTGACACAGTGTTGTATTGGTGTAAAGGTGCCACGCTGAGGTGTGTTTGAGACAATGGTTGCTGACTGAGTGTTATATTGGTGTAAAGGTGCCACGCTGAGGTGTGTTTCAGATAATGGTCGCTGACACAGTGTTATATTGGTGTTAAGGTGCCACGCTGAGGTGTGTTTCAGACAATGGTCGCTGACGCAGTGTTATATTGGTGTAAAGGTGCCACGCTGAGGTGTGTTTCAGACAATGGTCGCTGACGCAGTGTTATTTTGGTGTAAAGGCGCCACACTGAGGTGTGTTTCAGACAATGGTCGCTGACACAGTGTTATATTGGTGTAAAGGTGCCACGTTGAGGTGTGTTTTAGGCAATGGTCACTGACACAGTGTTATATTGATGTAAAGGTGCCACGCTGAGGTGTGTTTCAGACAATTGTCGCTGACGCAGTGTTATATTGGTGTAAAGGTGCCATTCTGAGGTGTATTTCAGACAATGGTCGCAGACACAGGGTTATATTGGTGTAAAGGTGCCACGCTGAGGTGTGTTTCAGACAATGGTCGCTGACGCAGTGTTATTTTGGTGTAAAGATGCCACGCTGAGGTGTGTTTCAGACAATGGTCGCTGACACAGTGTTGTATTGGTGTAAAGGTGCCACGCTGAGGTGTGTTTGAGACAATGGTTGCTGACTGAGTGTTATATTGGTGTAAAGGTGCCACGCTGAGGTGTGTTTCAGACAATGGTCGCTGACACAGTGTTATATTGGTGTAAAGGTGCCACGCTGAGGTGTGTTTGAGACAATGGTTGCTGACTGAGTGTTATATTGGTGTAAAGGTGCCACGCTAAGGTGTGTTTCAGACAATGGTCGCTGACACAGTGTTATATTTGTGTAAAGGTGCCACGCTGAGGTGTGTTTCAGACAATGTTCGCTGACACAGTGTTATATTGGTGTAAAGACGCCACGCTGAGGTGTGTTTCAGACAATGGTCGCTGACACAGTGTTATATTGGTGTAAAGGTGCCACGTTGAGGTGTGTTTCAGGCAATGGTCACTGACACAGTGTTATATTGATGTAAAGGTGCCACGCTGAGGTGTGTTTCAGACAATGGTCGCTGACGCAGTGTTATATTGGTGTAAAGGTGCCATTCTGAGGTGTCTTTCAGACAATGGTCGCAGACACAGGGTTATATTGGTGTAAAGGTGCCACGCTGAGGTGTATTTCAGACAATGGTCGCTGACACAGTGTTATATTGGTGTAAAGGTGCCACGCTGAGGTGTGTTGCAGACAATGGTCGCTGACACAGTGTTATATTGGTGTAAAGGTGCAACGCTGAGGTGTGTTTCAGACAATGGTCGCTGACGCAGTGTTATATTGGTGTAAAGGTGCCACGCTGAGGTGTGTTTCAGACAATGGTCGCTGACACAGTGTTATATTGGTGTAAAGGTGCCATTCTGAGGTGTATTTCAGACAATGGTCGCAGACACAGGGTTATATTGGTGTAAAGGTGCCACGCTGAGGTGTGTTTCAGACAATGGTCGCTGACGCAGTGTTATTTTGGTGTAAAGATGCCACGCTGAGGTGTGTTTCAGACAATGGTCGCTGACACAGTGTTGTATTGGTGTAAAGGTGCCACGCTGAGGTGTGTTTGAGACAATGGTTGCTGACTGAGTGTTATATTGGTGTAAAGGTGCCACGCTGAGGTGTGTTTCAGACAATGGTCGCTGACACAGTGTTATATTGGTGTAAAGGTGCCACGCTGAGGTGTGTTTGAGACAATGGTTGCTGACTGAGTGTTATATTGGTGTAAAGGTGCCACGCTAAGGTGTGTTTCAGACAATGGTCGCTGACACAGTGTTATATTTGTGTAAAGGTGCCACGCTGAGGTGTGTTTCAGACAATGGTCGCTGACAAAGTGTTACATTGGTGTAAAGACGCCACGCTGAGGTGTGTTTCAGACAATGGTCGCTGACACAGTATTATATTGGTGTAAAGGTGCCACGTTGAGTTGTGTTTCAGGCAATGGTCACTGACACAGTGTTATATTGATGTAAAGGTGCCACGCTGAGGTGTGTTTCAGACAATGGTCGCTGACGCAGTGTTATATTGGTGTAAAGGTGCCATTCTGAGGTGTCTTTCAGACAATGGTCGCAGACACAGGGTTATATTGGTGTAAAGGTGCCACGCTGAGGTGTATTTCAGACAATGGTCGCTGACACAGTGTTATATTGGTGTAAAGGTGCCACGCTGAGGTGTGTTGCAGACAATGGTCGCTGACACAGTGTTATATTGGTGTAAAGGTGCAACGCTGAGGTGTGTTTCAGACAATGGTCGCTGACGCAGTGTTATATTGGTGTAAAGGTGCCACGCTGAGGTGTGTTTCAGACAATGGTCGCTGACACAGTGTTATATTGATGTAAAGATGCCACGCTGAGGTGTGTTTCAGACAATGGTCGCTGACACAGTGTTATATTGGTATAAAGGTGCCACGCTGAGGTGTGTTTGAGACAATGGTTGCTGACTGAGTGTTATATTGGTGTAAAGGTGCCACGCTAAGGTGTGTTTCAGACAATGGTCGCTGACACAGAGTTATATTTGTGTAAAGGTGCCACGCTGAGGTGTGTTTCAGACAATGGTTGCTGACACAGTGTTATATTGGTGTAAAGGCGCCACGCTGAGGTGTGTTTCAGACAATGGTCGCTGACACAGTGTTATATTGGTGTAAAGGTGCCACGTTGAGGTGTGTTTCAGGCAATGGTCACTGACACAGTGTTATATTGATGTAAAGGTGCCACGCTGAGGTGTGTTTCAGACAATGGTCGCTGACGCAGTGTTATATTGGTGTAAAGCTGCCATTCTGAGGTGTATTTCAGACAATGGTCGCAGACACAGGGTTATATTGGTGTAAAGGTGCCACGCTGAGGTGTGTTTCAGACAATGGTCGCTGACGCAGTGTTATATTGGTGTAAAGGTGCCACGCTGAGGTGTCTTTCAGACAATGGTCGCTGACACAGTGTTATATTTGTGTAAAGGTGCCACGCTGAGGTGTGTTTCAGACAATGGTCGCTGACACAGTGTTATATTGATGTAAAGATGCCACGCTGAGTTGTGTTTCAGACAATGGTCGCTGACACAGTGTTATATTGGTGTAAAGGTGCCACGCTGAGGTGTGTTTGAGACAATGGTTGCTGACTGAGTGTTAGATTGGTGTAAAGGTGCCACGCTAAGGTGTGTTTCAGACAATGGTCGCTGACACAGTGTTATATTTGTGTAAAGGTGCCACGCTGAGGTGTGTTTCAGACAATGGTCGCTGACACAGTGTTATATTGGTGTAAAGGCGCCACACTGAGGTGTGTTTCAGACAATGGTCGCTGACACAGTGTTATATTGGTGTAAAGGTGCCACGTTGAGGTGTGTTTCAGGCAATGGTCACTGACACAGTGTTCTATTGATGTAAAGGTGCTACGCTGAGGTGTGTTTCAGACAATGGTCGCTGACGCAGTGTTATATTGGTGTAAAGGTGCCATTCTGAGGTGTCTTTCAGGCAATGCTCGCAGACACAGGGTTATATTGGTGTAAAGGTGCCACGCTGAGGTGTATTTCAGACAATGGTCGCTGACACAGTGTTATATTGGTGTAAAGGTGCCACGCTGAGGTGTGTTGCAGACAATGGTCGCTGACACAGTGTTATATTGGTGTAAAGGTGCAACGCTGAGGTGTGTTTCAGATAATGGTCGCTGACACAGTGTTATATTGGTGTTAAGGTGCCACGCTGAGGTGTGTTTCAGACAATGGTCGCTGACGCAGTGTTATATTGGTGTAAAGGTGCCACGCTGAGGTGTGTTTCAGACAATGGTCGCTGACGCAGTGTTATTTTGGTGTAAAGGCGCCACACTGAGGTGTGTTTCAGACAATGGTCGCTGACACAGTGTTATATTGGTGTAAAGGTGCCACGTTGAGGTGTGTTTTAGGCAATGGTCACTGACACAGTGTTATATTGATGTAAAGGTGCCACGCTGAGGTGTGTTTCAGACAATTGTCGCTGACGCAGTGTTATATTGGTGTAAAGGTGCCATTCTGAGGTGTATTTCAGACAATGGTCGCAGACACAGGGTTATATTGGTGTAAAGGTGCCACGCTGAGGTGTGTTTCAGACAATGGTCGCTGACGCAGTGTTATTTTGGTGTAAAGATGCCACGCTGAGGTGTGTTTCAGACAATGGTCGCTGACACAGTGTTGTATTGGTGTAAAGGTGCCACGCTGAGGTGTGTTTGAGACAATGGTTGCTGACTGAGTGTTATATTGGTGTAAAGGTGCCACGCTGAGGTGTGTTTCAGACAATGGTCGCTGACACAGTGTTATATTGGTGTAAAGGTGCCACGCTGAGGTGTGTTTGAGACAATGGTTGCTGACTGAGTGTTATATTGGTGTAAAGGTGCCACGCTAAGGTGTGTTTCAGACAATGGTCGCTGACACAGTGTTATATTTGTGTAAAGGTGCCACGCTGAGGTGTGTTTCAGACAATGTTCGCTGACACAGTGTTATATTGGTGTAAAGACGCCACGCTGAGGTGTGTTTCAGACAATGGTCGCTGACACAGTGTTATATTGGTGTAAAGGTGCCACGTTGAGGTGTGTTTCAGGCAATGGTCACTGACACAGTGTTATATTGATGTAAAGGTGCCACGCTGAGGTGTGTTTCAGACAATGGTCGCTGACGCAGTGTTATATTGGTGTAAAGGTGCCATTCTGAGGTGTCTTTCAGACAATGGTCGCAGACACAGGGTTATATTGGTGTAAAGGTGCCACGCTGAGGTGTATTTCAGACAATGGTCGCTGACACAGTGTTATATTGGTGTAAAGGTGCCACGCTGAGGTGTGTTGCAGACAATGGTCGCTGACACAGTGTTATATTGGTGTAAAGGTGCAACGCTGAGGTGTGTTTCAGACAATGGTCGCTGACGCAGTGTTATATTGGTGTAAAGGTGCCACGCTGAGGTGTGTTTCAGACAATGGTCGCTGACACAGTGTTATATTGATGTAAAGATGCCACGCTGAGGTGTGTTTCAGACAATGGTCGCTGACACAGTGTTATATTGGTGTAAAGGTGCCACGCTGAGGTGTGTTTGAGACAATGGTTGCTGACTGAGTGTTATATTGGTGTAAAGGTGCCACGCTAAGGTGTGTTTCAGACAATGGTCGCTGACACAGAGTTATATTTGTGTAAAGGTGCCACGCTGAGGTGTGTTTCAGACAATGGTTGCTGACACAGTGTTATATTGGTGTAAAGGCGCCACGCTGAGGTGTGTTTCAGACAATGGTCGCTGACACAGTGTTATATTGGTGTAAAGGTGCCACGTTGAGGTGTGTTTCAGGCAATGGTCACTGACACAGTGTTATATTGATGTAAAGGTGCCACGCTGAGGTGTGTTTCACACAATGGTCGCTGACGCTGTGTTATATTGGTGTAAAGGTGCCATTCTGAGGTGTCTTTCAGACAATGGTCGCAGACACAGGGTTATATTGGTGTAAAGGTGCCACGCTGAGGTGTGTTGCAGACAATGGTCGCTGAGACAGTGTTATATTGGTGTAAAGGTGTAACGCTGAGGTGTGTTTCAGATAATGGTCGCTGACACAGTGTTATATTGGTGTTAAGGTGCCACGCTGAGGTGTGTTTCAGACAATGGTGGCTGACAAAGTGTTATATTGGTGTAAAGGTGCCACGTTGAGGTGTGTTTCAGGCAATGGTCGCTGACACAGTGTTATATTGATGTAAAGATGCCACGCTGAGGTGTGTTTCAGACAATGGTCGCTGACACAGTGTTGTATTGGTGTAAAGGTGCCACGCTGAGGTGTGTTTGAGACAATGGTTGCTGACTGAGTGTTATATTGGTGTAAAGGTGCCACGCTGAGGTGTGTTTCAGATAATGGTCGCTGACACAGTGTTATATTGGTGTTAAGGTGCCACGCTGAGGTGTGTTTCAGACAATGGTCGCTGACGCAGTGTTATATTGGTGTAAAGGTGCCACGCTGAGGTGTGTTTCAGACAATGGTCGCTGACGCAGTGTTATTTTGGTGTAAAGGCGCCACACTGAGGTGTGTTTCAGACAATGGTCGCTGACACAGTGTTATATTGGTGTAAAGGTGCCACGTTGAGGTGTGTTTTAGGCAATGGTCACTGACACAGTGTTATATTGATGTAAAGGTGCCACGCTGAGGTGTGTTTCAGACAATTGTCGCTGACGCAGTGTTATATTGGTGTAAAGGTGCCATTCTGAGGTGTATTTCAGACAATGGTCGCAGACACAGGGTTATATTGGTGTAAAGGTGCCACGCTGAGGTGTGTTTCAGACAATGGTCGCTGACGCAGTGTTATTTTGGTGTAAAGATGCCACGCTGAGGTGTGTTTCAGACAATGGTCGCTGACACAGTGTTGTATTGGTGTAAAGGTGCCACGCTGAGGTGTGTTTGAGACAATGGTTGCTGACTGAGTGTTATATTGGTGTAAAGGTGCCACGCTGAGGTGTGTTTCAGACAATGGTCGCTGACACAGTGTTATATTGGTGTAAAGGTGCCACGCTGAGGTGTGTTTGAGACAATGGTTGCTGACTGAGTGTTATATTGGTGTAAAGGTGCCACGCTAAGGTGTGTTTCAGACAATGGTCGCTGACACAGTGTTATATTTGTGTAAAGGTGCCACGCTGAGGTGTGTTTCAGACAATGGTCGCTGACACAGTGTTATATTGGTGTAAAGACGCCACGCTGAGGTGTGTTTCAGACAATGGTCGCTGACACAGTGTTATATTGGTGTAAAGGTGCCACGTTGAGGTGTGTTTCAGGCAATGGTCACTGACACAGTGTTATATTGATGTAAAGGTGCCACGCTGAGGTGTGTTTCAGACAATGGTCGCTGACGCAGTGTTATATTGGTGTAAAGGTGCCATTCTGAGGTGTCTTTCAGACAATGGTCGCAGACACAGGGTTATATTGGTGTAAAGGTGCCACGCTGAGGTGTATTTCAGACAATGGTCGCTGACACAGTGTTATATTGGTGTAAAGGTGCCACGCTGAGGTGTGTTGCAGACAATGGTCGCTGACACAGTGTTATATTGGTGTAAAGGTGCAACGCTGAGGTGTGTTTCAGACAATGGTCGCTGACGCAGTGTTATATTGGTGTAAAGGTGCCACGCTGAGGTGTGTTTCAGACAATGGTCGCTGACACAGTGTTATATTGATGTAAAGATGCCACGCTGAGGTGTGTTTCAGACAATGGTCGCTGACACAGTGTTATATTGGTGTAAAGGTGCCACGCTGAGGTGTGTTTGAGACAATGGTTGCTGACTGAGTGTTATATTGGTGTAAAGGTGCCACGCTAAGGTGTGTTTCAGACAATGGTCGCTGACACAGAGTTATATTTGTGTAAAGGTGCCACGCTGAGGTGTGTTTCAGACAATGGTTGCTGACACAGTGTTATATTGGTGTAAAGGCGCCACGCTGAGGTGTGTTTCAGACAATGGTCGCTGACACAGTGTTATATTGGTGTAAAGGTGCCACGTTGAGGTGTGTTTCAGGCAATGGTCACTGACACAGTGTTATATTGATGTAAAGGTGCCACGCTGAGGTGCGTTTCAGACAATGGTCGCTGACGCTGTGTTATATTGGTGTAAAGGTGCCATTCTGAGGTGTCTTTCAGACAATGGTCGCAGACACAGGGTTATATTGGTGTAAAGGTGCCACGCTGAGGTGTGTTGCAGACAATGGTCGCTGAGACAGTGTTATATTGGTGTAAAGGTGTAACGCTGAGGTGTGTTTCAGATAATGGTCGCTGACACAGTGTTATATTGGTGTTAAGGTGCCACGCTGAGGTGTGTTTCAGACAATGGTGGCTGACAAAGTGTTATATTGGTGTAAAGGTGCCACGTTGAGGTGTGTTTCAGGCAATGGTCGCTGACACAGTGTTATATTGATGTAAAGATGCCACGCTGAGGTGTGTTTCAGACAATGGTCGCTGACACAGTGTTGTATTGGTGTAAAGGTGCCACGCTGAGGTGTGTTTGAGACAATGGTTGCTGACTGAGTGTTATATTGGTGTAAAGGTGCCACGCTGAGGTGTGTTTCAGACAATGGTCGCTGACACAGTGTTATATTTGTGTAAAGGTGCCACGCTGAGGTGTGTTTCAGACAATGGTCGCTGACACAGTGTTATGTTGATGTAAAGATGCCACGCTGAGGTGTGTTTCAGACAATGGTCGCTGACACAGTGTTATATTGGTGTAAAGGTGCCACGTTGAGGTGTGTTTCAGGCAATGGTCGCAGACACAGGGTTATATTGGTGTAAAGGTGCCACGCTGAGGTGTGTTTCAGACGATGGTCGCTGACGCAGTGTTATATTGGTGTAAAGCTGCCACGCTGAGGTGTATTTCAGACAATGGTCGCTGACACAGTGTTATATTGATGTAAAGATGCCACGCTGAGGTGTGTTTCAGACAATGGTCGCTGACACAGTGTTGTATTGGTGTAAAGGTGCCACGCTGAGCTGTGTTTGAGACAATGGTTGCTGACTGAGTGTTATATTGGTGTAAAGGTGCCACGCTGAGGTGTGTTTCAGACAATGGTCGCTGACACAGTGTTATATTTGTGTAAAGGTGCCACGCTGAGGTGTGTTTCAGACAATGGTCGCTGACACAGTATTATATTGATGTAAAGATGCCACGCTGAGGTGTGTTTCAGACAATGGTCGCTGACACAGTGTTATATTGGTGTAAAGGTGCCACGCTGAGGTGTGTTTGAGACAATGGTTGCTGACTGAGTGTTATATTGGTGTAAAGGTGCCACGCTAAGGTGTGTTTCAGACAATGGTCGCTGACACAGTGTTATATTTGTGTAAAGGTGCCACGCTGAGGTGTGTTTCAGACAATGGTCGCTGACACAGTGTTATATTGGTGTAAAGGCGCCACGCTGAGGTGTGTTTCAGACAATGGTCGCTGACACAGTGTTATATTGGTGTAAAGGTGCCACGTTGAGGTGTGTTTCAGGCAATGGTCACTGACACAGTGTTATATTGATGTAAAGGTGCCACGCTGAGGTGTGTTTCAGACAATGGTCGCTGACGCAGTGTTATATTGGTGTAAAGGTGCCATTCTGAGGTGTCTTTCAGACAATGGTCGCAGACACAGGGTTATATTGGTGTAAAGGTGCCACGCTGAGGTGTATTTCAGACAATGGTCGCTGACACAGTGTTATATTGGTGTAAAGGTGCCACGCTGAGGTGTGTTTCAGACAATGGTCGCTGACGCAGTGTTATATTGGTGTAAAGGTGCCACGCTGAGGTGTATTTCAGACAATGGTCGCTGACACTGTGTTATATTGATGTAAAGATGCCACGCTGAGGTGTGTTTCAGACAATGGTCGCTGACACAGTGTTATATTGGTGTAAAGGTGCCACGCTGAGGTGTGTTTCAGACAATGGTCGCTGACACAGTGTTATATTTGTGTAAAGGTGCCACGCTGAGGTGTGTTTCAGACAATGGTCGCTGACACAGTGTTATATTGATGTAAAGATGCCACGCTGAGGTGTGTTTCAGACAATGGTCGCTGACACAGTGTTATATTGGTGTAAAGGTGCCACGCTGAGGTGTGTTTGAGACAATGGTTGCTGACTGAGTGTTATATTGGTGTAAAGGTGCCACGCTAAGGTGTGTTTCAGACAATGGTCGCTGACACAGTGTTATATTTGTGTAAAGGTGCCACGCTGAGGTGTGTTTCAGACAATGGTCGCTGACACAGTGTTATACTGGTGTAAAGGCGCCACGCTGAGGTGTGTTTCAGACAATGGTTGCTGACACAGTGTTATATTGGTGTAAAGGTGCCACGTTGAGGTGTGTTTCAGGCAATGGTCACTGACACAGTGTTATATTGATGTAAAGGTGCTACGCTGAGGTGTGTTTCAGACAATGGTCGCTGACGCAGTGTTATATTGGTGTAAAGGTGCCATTCTGAGGTGTCTTTCAGACAAAGGTCGCAGACACAGGGTTATATTGGTGTAAAGGTGCCACGCTGAGGTGTATTTCAGACAATGGTCGCTGACACAGTGTTATATTGGTGTAAAGGTGCCACGCTGAGGTGTGTTGCAGACAATGGTCGCTGACACAGTGTTATATTTGTGTAAAAGTGCAACGCTGAGGTGTGTTTCAGATAATGGTCGCTGACACAGTGTTATATTGGTGTTAAGGTGCCACGCTGAGGTGTGTTTCAGACAATGGTCGCTGACGCAGTGTTATATTGGTGTAAAGGTGCCACGCTGAGGTGTGTTTCAGACAGTGGTCGCTAACGCAGTGTTATTTTGGTGTAAAGGCGCCACGCTGAGGTGTGTTTCAGACAATGGTCGCTGACACAGTGTTATATTGGTGTAAAGGTGCCACGTTGAGGTGTGTTTTAGGCAATGGTCACTGACACAGTGTTATATTGATGTAAAGGTGCCACGCTGAGGTGTGTTTCAGACAATGCTCGCTGACGCAGTGTTATATTGGTGTAAAGGTGCCATTCTGAGGTTTATTTCAGACAATGGTCGCAGACACAGGGTTATATTGGTGTAAAGGTGCCACGCTGAGGTGTGTTTCAGCCAATGGTCGCTGACGCAGTGTTCCATTGGTGTAAAGGTGCCATGCTGAGGTGTGTTTCAGACAATGGTCGCTGACACAGTGTTATATTGGTGTAAAGGTGCCACGCTGAGGTGTATTTCAGACAATGGTCGCTGACACAGTGTTATATTGATGTAAAGATGCCACGCTGAGGTGTGTTTCAGACAATGGTCGCTGACACAGTGTTGTATTGGTGTAAAGGTGCCACGCTGAGGTGTGTTTGAGACAATGGTTGCTGACTGAGTGTTATATTGGTGTAAAGGTGCCACGCTGAGGTGTGTTTCAGACAATGGTCGCTGACACAGTGTTATATTTGTGTAAAGGTGCCACGCTGAGGTGTGTTTCAGACAATGGTCGCTGACACAGTGTTATATTGATGTAAAGATGCCACGCTGAGGTGTGTTTCAGACAATGGTCGCTGACACAGTGTTATATTGGTGTAAAGGTGCCACGCTGAGGTGTGTTTGAGACAATGGTTGCTGACTGAGTGTTATATTGGTGTAAAGGTGCCACGCTAAGGTGTGTTTCAGACAATGGTCGCTGACACAGTGTTATATTTGTGTAAAGGTGCCACGCTGAGGTGTGTTTCAGACAATGGTCGCTGACACAGTGTTATATTGGTGTAAAGGTGCCACGTTGAGGTGTGTTTCAGGCAATAGTCAATGACACAGTGTTATATTGATGTAAAGGTGCCACGCTGAGGTGTGTTGCAGACAATGGTCGCTGACGCAGTGTTATATTGGTGTAAAGGTGCCATTCTGAGGTGTCTTTCAGACAATGGTCGCAGACACAGGGTTATATTGGTGTAAAGGTGCCACGCTGAGGTGTATTTCAGACAATGGTCGCTGACACAGTGTTATATTGGTGTAAAGGTGCCACGCTGAGGTGTGTTGCAGACAATGGTCGCTGACACAGTGTTATATTGGTGTAAAGGTGCAACGCTGAGGTGTGTTTCAGATAATGGTCGCTGACACAGTGTTATGTTGGTGTAAAGGTGCCACGCTGAGGTGTGTTGCAGACAATGGTCGCTGACACAGTGTTATATTGGTGTAAAGGTGCAACGCTGAGGTGTGTTTCAGATAATGGTCGCTGACGCAGTGTTATATTGGTGTTAAGGTGCCACGCTGAGGTGTGTTTCAGACAATGGTCGCTGACGCAGTGTTATATTGGTGTAAAGGTGCCACGCTGAGGTGTGTTTCAGACAATGGTCGCTGACGCAGTGTTATTTTGGTGTAAAGGCGCCACGCTGAGGTGTGTTTCAGACAATGGTCGCTGACACAGTGTTATATTGGTGTAAAGGTGCCACGTTGAGGTGTGTTTTAGGCAATGGTCACTGACACAGTGTTATATTGATGTAAAGGTGCCACGCTGAGGTGTGTTTCAGACAATGGTCGCTGACGCAGTGTTATATTGGTGTAAAGGTGCCATTCTGAGGTGTATTTCAGACAATGGTCGCAGACACAGGGTTATATTGGTGTAAAGGTGCCACGCTGAGGTGTGTTTCAGCCAATGGTCGCTGACGCAGTGTTCCATTGGTGTAAAGGTGCCATGCTGAGGTGTATTTCAGACAAAGGTCGCTGACACAGTGTTATATTGATGTAAAGATGCCACGCTGAGGTGTGTTTCAGACAATGGTCGCTGACACAGTGTTGTATTGGTGTAAAGGTGCCACGCTAAGGTGTGTTTCAGACAATGGTCGCTGACACAGTGTTATATTTGTGTAAAGGTGCCACGCTGAGGTGTGTTTCAGACAATGGTCGCTGACACAGTGTTATATTGGTGTAAAGGTGCCACGTTGAGGTGTGTTTCAGGCAATGGTCCCTGACACAGTGTTATATTGATGTAAAGGTGCCACGCTGAGGTGTGTTTCAGACAATGGTCGCTGACGCAGTGTTATATTGGTGTAAAGGTGCCATTCTGAGGTGTCTTTCAGACAATGGTTTGCAGACCCAGGGTTATATTGGTGTAAACGTGCCACGCTGAGGTGTATTTCAGACAATGGTCGCTGACACAGTGTTATATTGGTGTAAAGGTGCCACGCTGAGGTGTGTTGCAGACAATGGTCGCTGACACAGTGTTATATTGGTGTAAAGGTGCAACGCTGAGGTGTGTTTCAGATAATGGTCGCTGACACAGTGTTATATTGGTGTAAAGGTGCCACGCTGAGGTGTGTTTCAGACAATGGTCGCTGACGCAGTGTTATTTTGGTGTAAAGATGCCACGCTGTGGTGTGTTTAAGACAATGGTCGCTGACGCAGTGTTATTTTGGTGTAAAGGCGTCACGCTGAGGTGTGTTTCAGACAATGGTCGCTGACGCAGTGTTCTATTGGTGTAAAGGTGCCATGCTGAGGTGTGTTTCAGACAATGGTCGCTGACACAGTGTTATATTGGTGTAAAGGTGCCACGTTGAGGTGTGTTTTAGGCAATGGTCACTGACACAGTGTTATATTGATGTAAAGGTGCCACGCTGAGGTGTGTTTCAGACAATGGTCGCTGACGCAGTGTTATATTGGTGTAAAGGTGCCATTCTGAGGTGTATTTCAGACAATGGTCGCAGACACAGGGTTATTTTGGTGTAAAGGTGCCACGCTGAGGTGTGTTTCAGACAATGGTCGCTGACGCAGTGTTATATTGGTGTAAAGGTGCCACGCTGAGGTTTATTTCAGACAATGGTCGCTGACAGTGTTATATTGGTGTAAAGGTGCCACGCTGAGGTGTGTTGCAGACAATGGTCGCTGACACAGTGTTATATTGGTGTAAAGGTGCAACGCTGAGGTGTGTTTCAGATAATGGTCGCTGACACAGTGTTATATTGGTGTAAAGGTGCCACGCTGAGGTGTGTTTGAGACAATGGTTGCTGACTGAGTGTTATATTGGTGTAAAGGAGCCACGCTGAGGTGTGTTTCAGACAATGGTCGCTGACACAGTGTTATATTTGTGTAAAGGTGCCACGCTGAGGTGTGTTTCAGACAATGGTCGCTGACACAGTGTTATATTGGTGTAAAGGCGCCACGCTGAGGTGTGTTTCAGACAATGGTCGCTGACACAGTGTTATATTGGTATAAAGGTGCCACGTTGAGGTGTGTTTCAGGCAATGGTCACTGACACAGTGTTATATTGCTGTAAAGGTGCCACGCTGAGGTGTGTTTCAGACAATGGTCGCTGACGCAGTGTTATATTGGTGTAAAGGTGCCATTCTGAGGTGTCTTTCAGACAATGGTCGCAGACACAGTGTTATATTGGTGTAAAGGTGCCACGCTGAGGTGTATTTCAGACAATGGTCGCTGACACAGTGTTATATTGGTGTAAAGGTGCCACGCTGAGGTGTGTTGCAGAAAATGGTCGCTGACACAGTGTTATATTGGTGTAAAGGTGCAACGCTGAGGTGTGTTTCAGATAATGGTCGCTGACACAGTGTTATATTGGTGTTAAGGTGCCACGCTGAGGTGTGTTTCAGACAATGGTCGCTGACGCAGTGTTATATTGGTGTAAAGGTGCCACGCTGAGGTGTGTTTCAGACAATGGTCGCTGACGCAGTGTTATTTTGGTGTAAAGGCGCCACGCTGAGGTGTGTTTCAGACAATGGTCGCTGACACAGTGTTATATTGGTGTAAAGGTGCCACGTTGAGGTGTGTTTTAGGCAATGGTCACTGACACAGTGTTATATTGATGTAAAGGTGCCACGCTGAGGTGTGTTTCAGACAATGGTCGCTGACGCAGTGTTATATTGGTGTAAAGGTGCCATTCTGAGGTGTATTTCAGACAATGGTCGCAGACACAGGGTTATATTGGTGTAAAGGTGCCACGCTGAGGTGTGTTTCAGCCAATTGTCGCTGACGCAGTGTTCCATTGGTGTAAAGGTGCCATGCTGAGGTGTGTTTCAGACAATGGTCGCTGACACAGTGTTATATTGGTGTAAAGGTGCCACGCTGAGGTGTATTTCAGACAATGGTCGCTGACACAGTGTTATATTGATGTAAAGATGCCACGCTGAGGTGTGTTTCAGACAATGGTCGCTGACACAGTGTTGTATTGGTGTAAAGGTACCACGCTGAGGTGTGTTTGAGACAATGGTTGCTGACTGAGTGTTATATTGGTGTAAAGGTGCCACGCTGAGGTGTGTTTCAGACAATGGTCGCTGACACAGTGTTATATTTGTGTAAAGGTGCCACGCTGAGGTGTGTTTCAGACAATGGTCGCTGACACAGTGTTATATTGATGTAAAGATGCCACGCTGAGGTGTGTTTCAGACAATGGTCGCTGACACAGTGTTATATTGGTGTAAAGGTGCCACGCTGAGGTGTGTTTGAGACAATGGTTGCTGACTGAGTGTTATATTGGTGTAAAGGTGCCACGCTAAGGTGTGTTTCAGACAATGGTCGCTGACACAGTGTTATATTGGTGTAAAGGTGCCACGTTGAGGTGTGTTTCAGGCAATGGTCACTGACACAGTGTTATATTGATGTAAAGGTGCCACGCTGAGGTGTGTTTCAGACAATGGTCGCTGACGCAGTGTTATATTGGTGTAAAGGTGCCATTCTGAGGTGTCTTTCAGACAATGGTCGCAGACACAGGGTTATATTGGTGTAAAGGTGCCACGCTGAGGTGTATTTCAGACAATGGTCGCTGACACAGTGTTATATTGGTGTAAAGGTGCCACGCTGAGGTGTGTTGCAGACAATGGTCGCTGACACAGTGTTATATTGGTGTAAAGGTGGAACGCTGAGGTGTGTTTCAGATAATGGTCGCTGACACAGTGTTATATTGGTGTAAAGGCGCCACGCTGAGGTGTGTTTCAGACAATGGTCGCTGACACAGTGTTATATTGGTATAAAGGTGCCACGTTGAGGTGTGTTTCAGGCAATGGTCACTGACACAGTGTTATATTGCTGTAAAGGTGCCACGCTGAGGTGTGTTTCAGACAATGGTCGCTGACGCAGTGTTATATTGGTGTAAAGGTGCCATTCTGAGGTGTCTTTCAGACAATGGTCGCTGACACAGTGTTATATTGGTGTAAAGGCGCCACGCTGAGGTGTGTTTCAGACAATGGTCGCTGACACAGTGTTATATTGGTGTAAAGGTGCCACGTTGAGGTGTGTTTCAGGCAATGGTCACTGACACAGTGTTATATTGATGTAAAGGTGCCACGCTGATGTGTGTTTCAGACAATGGTCGCTGACGCAGTGTTATATTGGTGTAAAGGTGCCATTCTGAGGTGTCTTTCAGACAATGGTCGCAGACACAGGGTTATATTGGTGTAAAGGTGCCACGCTGAGGTGTATTTCAGACAATGGTCGCTGACACAGTGTTATATTGGTGTAAAGGTGCCACGCTAAGGTGTGTTTCAGACAATGGTCGCTGACGCAGTGTTATATTGGTGTAAAGGTGCCACGCTGAGGTGTATTTCAGACAATGGTCGCTGACACAGTGTTATATTGATGTAAAGATGCCACGCTGAGGTGTGTTTCAGACAATGGTCGCTGACACAGTGTTGTATTGGTGTAAAGGTGCCACGCTGAGCTGTGTTTGAGACAATGATTGCTGACTGAGTGTTATATTGGTGTAAAGGTGCCACGCTGAGGTGTGTTTCAGACAATGGTCGCTGACACAGTGTTATATTTGTGTAAAGGTGCCACGCTGAGGTGTGTTTCAGACAATGGTCGCTGACACAGTGTTATATTGATGTAAAGATGCCACGCTGAGGTGTGTTTCAGACAATGGTCGCTGACACAGTGTTATATTGGTGTAAAGGTGCCACGCTGAGGTGTGTTTGAGACAATGGTTGCTGACTGAGTGTTATATTGGTGTAAAGGTGCCACGCTAAGGTGTGTTTCAGACAATGGTCGCTGACACAGTGTTATATTTGTGTAAAGGTGCCACGCTGAGGTGTGTTTCAGACAATGGTCGCTGACACAGTGTTATACTGGTGTAAAGGCGCCACGCTGAGGTGTGTTTCAGACAATGGTTGCTGACACAGTGTTATATTGGTGTAAAGGTGCCACGTTGAGGTGTGTTTCAGGCAATGGTCACTGACACAGTGTTATATTGATGTAAAGGTGCTACGCTGAGGTGTGTTTCAGACAATGGTCGCTGACGCAGTGTTATATTGGTGTAAAGGTGCCATTCTGAGGTGTCTTTCAGACAATGGTCGCAGACACAGGGTTATATTGGTGTAAAGGTGCCACGCTGAGGTGTATTTCAGACAATGGTCGCTGACACAGTGTTATATTGGTGTAAAGGTGCCACGCTGAGGTGTGTTGCAGACAATGGTCGCTGACACAGTGTTATATTTGTGTAAAAGTGCAACGCTGAGGTGTGTTTCAGATAATGGTCGCTGACACAGTGTTATATTGGTGTTAAGGTGCCACGCTGAGGTGTGTTTCAGACAATGGTCGCTGACGCAGTGTTATATTGGTGTAAAGGTGCCACGCTGAGGTGTGTTTCAGACAGTGGTCGCTAACGCAGTGTTATTTTGGTGTAAAGGCGCCACGCTGAGGTGTGTTTCAGACAATGGTCGCTGACACAGTGTTATATTGGTGTAAAGGTGCCACGTTGAGGTGTGTTTTAGGCAATGGTCACTGACACAGTGTTATATTGATGTAAAGGTGCCACGCTGAGGTGTGTTTCAGACAATGCTCGCTGACGCAGTGTTATATTGGTGTAAAGGTGCCATTCTGAGGTGTATTTCAGACAATGGTCGCAGACACAGGGTTATATTGGTGTAAAGGTGCCACGCTGAGGTGTGTTTCAGCCAATGGTCGCTGACGCAGTGTTCCATTGGTGTAAAGGTGCCATGCTGAGGTGTGTTTCAGACAATGGTCGCTGACACAGTGTTATATTGGTGTAAAGGTGCCACGCTGAGGTGTATTTCAGACAATGGTCGCTGACACAGTGTTATATTGATGTAAAGATGCCACGCTGAGGTGTGTTTCAGACAATGGTCGCTGACACAGTGTTGTATTGGTGTAAAGGTGCCACGCTGAGGTGTGTTTGAGACAATGGTTGCTGACTGAGTGTTATATTGGTGTAAAGGTGCCACGCTGAGGTGTGTTTCAGACAATGGTCGCTGACACAGTGTTATATTTGTGTAAAGGTGCCACGCTGAGGTGTGTTTCAGACAATGGTCGCTGACACAGTGTTATATTGATGTAAAGATGCCACGCTGAGGTGTGTTTCAGACAATGGTCGCTGACACAGTGTTATATTGGTGTAAAGGTGCCACGCTGAGGTGTGTTTGAGACAATGGTTGCTGACTGAGTGTTATATTGGTGTAAAGGTGCCACGCTAAGGTGTGTTTCAGACAATGGTCGCTGACACAGTGTTATATTTGTGTAAAGGTGCCACGCTGAGGTGTGTTTCAGACAATGGTCGCTGACACAGTGTTATATTGGTGTAAAGGTGCCACGTTGAGGTGTGTTTCAGGCAATAGTCAATGACACAGTGTTATATTGATGTAAAGGTGCCACGCTGAGGTGTGTTGCAGACAATGGTCGCTGACGCAGTGTTATATTGGTGTAAAGGTGCCATTCTGAGGTGTCTTTCAGACAATGGTCGCAGACACAGGGTTATATTGGTGTAAAGGTGCCACGCTGAGGTGTATTTCAGACAATGGTCGCTGACACAGTGTTATATTGGTGTAAAGGTGCCACGCTGAGGTGTGTTGCAGACAATGGTCGCTGACACAGTGTTATATTGGTGTAAAGGTGCAACGCTGAGGTGTGTTTCAGATAATGGTCGCTGACACAGTGTTATGTTGGTGTAAAGGTGCCACGCTGAGGTGTGTTGCAGACAATGGTCGCTGACACAGTGTTATATTGGTGTAAAGGTGCAACGCTGAGGTGTGTTTCAGATAATGGTCGCTGACGCAGTGTTATATTGGTGTTAAGGTGCCACGCTGAGGTGTGTTTCAGACAATGGTCGCTGACGCAGTGTTATATTGGTGTAAAGGTGCCACGCTGAGGTGTGTTTCAGACAATGGTCGCTGACGCAGTGTTATTTTGGTGTAAAGGCGCCACGCTGAGGTGTGTTTCAGACAATGGTCGCTGACACAGTGTTATATTGGTGTAAAGGTGCCACGTTGAGGTGTGTTTTAGGCAATGGTCACTGACACAGTGTTATATTGATGTAAAGGTGCCACGCTGAGGTGTGTTTCAGACAATGGTCGCTGACGCAGTGTTATATTGGTGTAAAGGTGCCATTCTGAGGTGTATTTCAGACAATGGTCGCAGACACAGGGTTATATTGGTGTAAAGGTGCCACGCTGAGGTGTGTTTCAGCCAATGGTCGCTGACGCAGTGTTCCATTGGTGTAAAGGTGCCATGCTGAGGTGTATTTCAGACAAAGGTCGCTGACACAGTGTTATATTGATGTAAAGATGCCACGCTGAGGTGTGTTTCAGACAATGGTCGCTGACACAGTGTTGTATTGGTGTAAAGGTGCCACGCTAAGGTGTGTTTCAGACAATGGTCGCTGACACAGTGTTATATTTGTGTAAAGGTGCCACGCTGAGGTGTGTTTCAGACAATGGTCGCTGACACAGTGTTATATTGGTGTAAAGGTGCCACGTTGAGGTGTGTTTCAGGCAATAGTCAATGACACAGTGTTATATTGATGTAAAGGTGCCACGCTGAGGTGTGTTGCAGACAATGGTCGCTGACGCAGTGTTATATTGGTGTAAAGGTGCCATTCTGAGGTGTCTTTCAGACAATGGTCGCAGACACAGGGTTATATTGGTGTAAAGGTGCCACGCTGAGGTGTATTTCAGACAATGGTCGCTGACACAGTGTTATATTGGTGTAAAGGTGCCACGCTGAGGTGTGTTGCAGACAATGGTCGCTGACACAGTGTTATATTGGTGTAAAGGTGCAACGCTGAGGTGTGTTTCAGATAATGGTCGCTGACACAGTGTTATGTTGGTGTAAAGGTGCCACGCTGAGGTGTGTTGCAGACAATGGTCGCTGACACAGTGTTATATTGGTGTAAAGGTGCAACGCTGAGGTGTGTTTCAGATAATGGTCGCTGACGCAGTGTTATATTGGTGTTAAGGTGCCACGCTGAGGTGTGTTTCAGACAATGGTCGCTGACGCAGTGTTATATTGGTGTAAAGGTGCCACGCTGAGGTGTGTTTCAGACAATGGTCGCTGACGCAGTGTTATTTTGGTGTAAAGGCGCCACGCTGAGGTGTGTTTCAGACAATGGTCGCTGACACAGTGTTATATTGGTGTAAAGGTGCCACGTTGAGGTGTGTTTTAGGCAATGGTCACTGACACAGTGTTATATTGATGTAAAGGTGCCACGCTGAGGTGTGTTTCAGACAATGGTCGCTGACGCAGTGTTATATTGGTGTAAAGGTGCCATTCTGAGGTGTATTTCAGACAATGGTCGCAGACACAGGGTTATATTGGTGTAAAGGTGCCACGCTGAGGTGTGTTTCAGCCAATGGTCGCTGACGCAGTGTTCCATTGGTGTAAAGGTGCCATGCTGAGGTGTATTTCAGACAAAGGTCGCTGACACAGTGTTATATTGATGTAAAGATGCCACGCTGAGGTGTGTTTCAGACAATGGTCGCTGACACAGTGTTGTATTGGTGTAAAGGTGCCACGCTAAGGTGTGTTTCAGACAATGGTCGCTGACACAGTGTTATATTTGTGTAAAGGTGCCACGCTGAGGTGTGTTTCAGACAATGGTCGCTGACACAGTGTTATATTGGTGTAAAGGTGCCACGTTGAGGTGTGTTTCAGGCAATGGTCACTGACACAGTGTTATATTGATGTAAAGGTGCCACGCTGAGGTGTGTTTCAGACAATGGTCGCTGACGCAGTGTTATATTGGTGTAAAGGTGCCATTCTGAGGTGTCTTTCAGACAATGGTTTGCAGACACAGGGTTATATTGGTGTAAACGTGCCACGCTGAGGTGTATTTCAGACAATGGTCGCTGACACAGTGTTATATTGGTGTAAAGGTGCCACGCTGAGGTGTGTTGCAGACAATGGTCGCTGACACAGTGTTATATTGGTGTAAAGGTGCAACGCTGAGGTGTGTTTCAGATAATGGTCGCTGACACAGTGTTATATTGGTGTAAAGGTGCCACGCTGAGGTGTGTTTCAGACAATGGTCGCTGACGCAGTGTTATTTTGGTGTAAAGATGCCACGCTGTGGTGTGTTTAAGACAATGGTCGCTGACGCAGTGTTATTTTGGTGTAAAGGCGTCACGCTGAGGTGTGTTTCAGACAATGGTCGCTGACGCAGTGTTCTATTGGTGTAAAGGTGCCATGCTGAGGTGTGTTTCAGACAATGGTCGCTGACACAGTGTTATATTGGTGTAAAGGTGCCACGTTGAGGTGTGTTTTAGGCAATGGTCACTGACACAGTGTTATATTGATGTAAAGGTGCCACGCTGAGGTGTGTTTCAGACAATGGTCGCTGAAGCAGTGTTATATTGGTGTAAAGGTGCCATTCTGAGGTGTATTTCAGACAATGGTCGCAGACACAGGGTTATTTTGGTGTAAAGGTGCCACGCTGAGGTGTGTTTCAGACAATGGTCGCTGACGCAGTGTTATATTGGTGTAAAGGTGCCACGCTGAGGTTTATTTCAGACAATGGTCGCTGACAGTGTTATATTGGTGTAAAGGTGCCACGCTGAGGTGTGTTGCAGACAATGGTCGCTGACACAGTGTTATATTGGTGTAAAGGTGCAACGCTGAGGTGTGTTTCAGATAATGGTCGCTGACACAGTGTTATATTGGTGTAAAGGTGCCACGCTGAGGTGTGTTTGAGACAATGGTTGCTGACTGAGTGTTATATTGGTGTAAAGGTGCCACGCTAAGGTGTGTTTCAGACAATGGTCGCTGACACAGTGTTATATTTGTGCAAAGGTGCCACGCTGAGGTGTGTTTCAGACAATGGTCGCTGACACAGTGTTATATTGGTGTAAAGGCGCCACGCTGAGGTGTGTTTCAGACAATGGTCGCTGACACAGTGTTATATTGGTATAAAGGTGCCACGTTGAGGTGTGTTTCAGGCAATGGTCACTGACACAGTGTTATATTGCTGTAAAGGTGCCACGCTGAGGTGTGTTTCAGACAATGCTCGCTGACGCAGTGTTATATTGGTGTAAAGGTGCCATTCTGAGGTGTATTTCAGACAATGGTCGCAGACACAGGGTTATATTGGTGTAAAGGTGCCACGCTGAGGTGTGTTTCAGCCAATGGTCGCTGACGCAGTGTTCCATTGGTGTAAAGGTGCCATGCTGAGGTGTGTTTCAGACAATGGTCGCTGACACAGTGTTATATTGGTGTAAAGGTGCCACGCTGAGGTGTATTTCAGACAATGGTCGCTGACACAGTGTTATATTGATGTAAAGATGCCACGCTGAGGTGTGTTTCAGACAATGGTCGCTGACACAGTGTTGTATTGGTGTAAAGGTGCCACGCTGAGGTGTGTTTGAGACAATGGTTGCTGACTGAGTGTTATATTGGTGTAAAGGTGCCACGCTGAGGTGTGTTTCAGACAATGGTCGCTGACACAGTGTTATATTTGTGTAAAGGTGCCACGCTGAGGTGTGTTTCAGACAATGGTCGCTGACACAGTGTTATATTGATGTAAAGATGCCACGCTGAGGTGTGTTTCAGACAATGGTCGCTGACACAGTGTTATATTGGTGTAAAGGTGCCACGCTGAGGTGTGTTTGAGACAATGGTTGCTGACTGAGTGTTATATTGGTGTAAAGGTGCCACGCTAAGGTGTGTTTCAGACAATGGTCGCTGACACAGTGTTATATTTGTGTAAAGGTGCCACGCTGAGGTGTGTTTCAGACAATGGTCGCTGACACAGTGTTATATTGGTGTAAAGGTGCCACGTTGAGGTGTGTTTCAGGCAATAGTCAATGACACAGTGTTATATTGATGTAAAGGTGCCACGCTGAGGTGTGTTGCAGACAATGGTCGCTGACGCAGTGTTATATTGGTGTAAAGGTGCCATTCTGAGGTGTCTTTCAGACAATGGTCGCAGACACAGGGTTATATTGGTGTAAAGGTGCCACGCTGAGGTGTATTTCAGACAATGGTCGCTGACACAGTGTTATATTGGTGTAAAGGTGCCACGCTGAGGTGTGTTGCAGACAATGGTCGCTGACACAGTGTTATATTGGTGTAAAGGTGCAACGCTGAGGTGTGTTTCAGATAATGGTCGCTGACACAGTGTTATGTTGGTGTAAAGGTGCCACGCTGAGGTGTGTTGCAGACAATGGTCGCTGACACAGTGTTATATTGGTGTAAAGGTGCAACGCTGAGGTGTGTTTCAGATAATGGTCGCTGACGCAGTGTTATATTGGTGTTAAGGTGCCACGCTGAGGTGTGTTTCAGACAATGGTCGCTGACGCAGTGTTATATTGGTGTAAAGGTGCCACGCTGAGGTGTGTTTCAGACAATGGTCGCTGACGCAGTGTTATTTTGGTGTAAAGGCGCCACGCTGAGGTGTGTTTCAGACAATGGTCGCTGACACAGTGTTATATTGGTGTAAAGGTGCCACGTTGAGGTGTGTTTTAGGCAATGGTCACTGACACAGTGTTATATTGATGTAAAGGTGCCACGCTGAGGTGTGTTTCAGACAATGGTCGCTGACGCAGTGTTATATTGGTGTAAAGGTGCCATTCTGAGGTGTATTTCAGACAATGGTCGCAGACACAGGGTTATATTGGTGTAAAGGTGCCACGCTGAGGTGTGTTTCAGCCAATGGTCGCTGACGCAGTGTTCCATTGGTGTAAAGGTGCCATGCTGAGGTGTATTTCAGACAAAGGTCGCTGACACAGTGTTATATTGATGTAAAGATGCCACGCTGAGGTGTGTTTCAGACAATGGTCGCTGACACAGTGTTGTATTGGTGTAAAGGTGCCACGCTAAGGTGTGTTTCAGACAATGGTCGCTGACACAGTGTTATATTTGTGTAAAGGTGCCACGCTGAGGTGTGTTTCAGACAATGGTCGCTGACACAGTGTTATATTGGTGTAAAGGTGCCACGCTGAGGTGTGTTGCAGACAATGGTCGCTGACACAGTGTTATATTGGTGTAAAGGTGCAACGCTGAGGTGTGTTTCAGATAATGGTCGCTGACACAGTGTTATGTTGGTGTAAAGGTGCCACGCTGAGGTGTGTTGCAGACAATGGTCGCTGACACAGTGTTATATTGGTGTAAAGGTGCAACGCTGAGGTGTGTTTCAGATAATGGTCGCTGACGCAGTGTTATATTGGTGTTAAGGTGCCACGCTGAGGTGTGTTTCAGACAATGGTCGCTGACGCAGTGTTATATTGGTGTAAAGGTGCCACGCTGAGGTGTGTTTCAGACAATGGTCGCTGACGCAGTGTTATTTTGGTGTAAAGGCGCCACGCTGAGGTGTGTTTCAGACAATGGTCGCTGACACAGTGTTATATTGGTGTAAAGGTGCCACGTTGAGGTGTGTTTTAGGCAATGGTCACTGACACAGTGTTATATTGATGTAAAGGTGCCACGCTGAGGTGTGTTTCAGACAATGGTCGCTGACGCAGTGTTATATTGGTGTAAAGGTGCCATTCTGAGGTGTATTTCAGACAATGGTCGCAGACACAGGGTTATATTGGTGTAAAGGTGCCACGCTGAGGTGTGTTTCAGCCAATGGTCGCTGACGCAGTGTTCCATTGGTGTAAAGGTGCCATGCTGAGGTGTATTTCAGACAAAGGTCGCTGACACAGTGTTATATTGATGTAAAGATGCCACGCTGAGGTGTGTTTCAGACAATGGTCGCTGACACAGTGTTGTATTGGTGTAAAGGTGCCACGCTAAGGTGTGTTTCAGACAATGGTCGCTGACACAGTGTTATATTTGTGTAAAGGTGCCACGCTGAGGTGTGTTTCAGACAATGGTCGCTGACACAGTGTTATATTGGTGTAAAGGTGCCACGTTGAGGTGTGTTTCAGGCAATGGTCACTGACACAGTGTTATATTGATGTAAAGGTGCCACGCTGAGGTGTGTTTCAGACAATGGTCGCTGACGCAGTGTTATATTGGTGTAAAGGTGCCATTCTGAGGTGTCTTTCAGACAATGGTTTGCAGACACAGGGTTATATTGGTGTAAACGTGCCACGCTGAGGTGTATTTCAGACAATGGTCGCTGACACAGTGTTATATTGGTGTAAAGGTGCCACGCTGAGGTGTGTTGCAGACAATGGTCGCTGACACAGTGTTATATTGGTGTAAAGGTGCAACGCTGAGGTGTGTTTCAGATAATGGTCGCTGACACAGTGTTATATTGGTGTAAAGGTGCCACGCTGAGGTGTGTTTCAGACAATGGTCGCTGACGCAGTGTTATTTTGGTGTAAAGATGCCACGCTGTGGTGTGTTTAAGACAATGGTCGCTGACGCAGTGTTATTTTGGTGTAAAGGCGTCACGCTGAGGTGTGTTTCAGACAATGGTCGCTGACGCAGTGTTCTATTGGTGTAAAGGTGCCATGCTGAGGTGTGTTTCAGACAATGGTCGCTGACACAGTGTTATATTGGTGTAAAGGTGCCACGTTGAGGTGTGTTTTAGGCAATGGTCACTGACACAGTGTTATATTGATGTAAAGGTGCCACGCTGAGGTGTGTTTCAGACAATGGTCGCTGACGCAGTGTTATATTGGTGTAAAGGTGCCATTCTGAGGTGTATTTCAGACAATGGTCGCAGACACAGGGTTATTTTGGTGTAAAGGTGCCACGCTGAGGTGTGTTTCAGACAATGGTCGCTGACGCAGTGTTATATTGGTGTAAAGGTGCCACGCTGAGGTTTATTTCAGACAATGGTCGCTGACAGTGTTATATTGGTGTAAAGGTGCCACGCTGAGGTGTGTTGCAGACAATGGTCGCTGACACAGTGTTATATTGGTGTAAAGGTGCAACGCTGAGGTGTGTTTCAGATAATGGTCGCTGACACAGTGTTATATTGGTGTAAAGGTGCCACGCTGAGGTGTGTTTGAGACAATGGTTGCTGACTGAGTGTTATATTGGTGTAAAGGAGCCACGCTGAGGTGTGTTTCAGACAATGGTCGCTGACACAGTGTTATATTTGTGTAAAGGTGCCACGCTGAGGTGTGTTTCAGACAATGGTCGCTGACACAGTGTTATATTGGTGTAAAGGCGCCACGCTGAGGTGTGTTTCAGACAATGGTCGCTGACACAGTGTTATATTGGTATAAAGGTGCCACGTTGAGGTGTGTTTCAGGCAATGGTCACTGACACAGTGTTATATTGCTGTAAAGGTGCCACGCTGAGGTGTGTTTCAGACAATGGTCGCTGACGCAGTGTTATATTGGTGTAAAGGTGCCATTCTGAGGTGTCTTTCAGACAATGGTCGCAGACACAGTGTTATATTGGTGTAAAGGTGCCACGCTGAGGTGTATTTCAGACAATGGTCGCTGACACAGTGTTATATTGGTGTAAAGGTGCCACGCTGAGGTGTGTTGCAGAAAATGGTCGCTGACACAGTGTTATATTGGTGTAAAGGTGCAACGCTGAGGTGTGTTTCAGATAATGGTCGCTGACACAGTGTTATATTGGTGTTAAGGTGCCACGCTGAGGTGTGTTTCAGACAATGGTCGCTGACGCAGTGTTATATTGGTGTAAAGGTGCCACGCTGAGGTGTGTTTCAGACAATGGTCGCTGACGCAGTGTTATTTTGGTGTAAAGGCGCCACGCTGAGGTGTGTTTCAGACAATGGTCGCTGACACAGTGTTATATTGGTGTAAAGGTGCCACGTTGAGGTGTGTTTTAGGCAATGGTCACTGACACAGTGTTATATTGATGTAAAGGTGCCACGCTGAGGTGTGTTTCAGACAATGGTCGCTGACGCAGTGTTATATTGGTGTAAAGGTGCCATTCTGAGGTGTATTTCAGACAATGGTCGCAGACACAGGGTTATATTGGTGTAAAGGTGCCACGCTGAGGTGTGTTTCAGCCAATTGTCGCTGACGCAGTGTTCCATTGGTGTAAAGGTGCCATGCTGAGGTGTGTTTCAGACAATGGTCGCTGACACAGTGTTATATTGGTGTAAAGGTGCCACGCTGAGGTGTATTTCAGACAATGGTCGCTGACACAGTGTTATATTGATGTAAAGATGCCACGCTGAGGTGTGTTTCAGACAATGGTCGCTGACACAGTGTTGTATTGGTGTAAAGGTACCACGCTGAGGTGTGTTTGAGACAATGGTTGCTGACTGAGTGTTATATTGGTGTAAAGGTGCCACGCTGAGGTGTGTTTCAGACAATGGTCGCTGACACAGTGTTATATTTGTGTAAAGGTGCCACGCTGAGGTGTGTTTCAGACAATGGTCGCTGACACAGTGTTATATTGATGTAAAGATGCCACGCTGAGGTGTGTTTCAGACAATGGTCGCTGACACAGTGTTATATTGGTGTAAAGGTGCCACGCTGAGGTGTGTTTGAGACAATGGTTGCTGACTGAGTGTTATATTGGTGTAAAGGTGCCACGCTAAGGTGTGTTTCAGACAATGGTCGCTGACACAGTGTTATATTGGTGTAAAGGTGCCACGTTGAGGTGTGTTTCAGGCAATGGTCACTGACACAGTGTTATATTGATGTAAAGGTGCCACGCTGAGGTGTGTTTCAGACAATGGTCGCTGACGCAGTGTTATATTGGTGTAAAGGTGCCATTCTGAGGTGTCTTTCAGACAATGGTCGCAGACACAGGGTTATATTGGTGTAAAGGTGCCACGCTGAGGTGTATTTCAGACAATGGTCGCTGACACAGTGTTATATTGGTGTAAAGGTGCCACGCTGAGGTGTGTTGCAGACAATGGTCGCTGACACAGTGTTATATTGGTGTAAAGGTGGAACGCTGAGGTGTGTTTCAGATAATGGTCGCTGACACAGTGTTATATTGGTGTAAAGGCGCCACGCTGAGGTGTGTTTCAGACAATGGTCGCTGACACAGTGTTATATTGGTATAAAGGTGCCACGTTGAGGTGTGTTTCAGGCAATGGTCACTGACACAGTGTTATATTGCTGTAAAGGTGCCACGCTGAGGTGTGTTTCAGACAATGGTCGCTGACGCAGTGTTATATTGGTGTAAAGGTGCCATTCTGAGGTGTCTTTCAGACAATGGTCGCTGACACAGTGTTATATTGGTGTAAAGGCGCCACGCTGAGGTGTGTTTCAGACAATGGTCGCAGACACAGGGTTATATTGGTGTAAAGGTGCCACGCTGAGGTGTATTTCAGACAATGGTCGCTGACACAGTGTTATATTGGTGTAAAGGTGCCACGCTGAGGTGTGTTTCAGACAATGGTCGCTGACGCAGTGTTATATTGGTGTAAAGGTGCCACGCTGAGGTGTATTTCAGACAATGGTCGCTGACACAGTGTTATATTGATGTAAAGATGCCACGCTGAGGTGTGTTTCAGACAATGGTCGCTGACACAGTGTTGTATTGGTGTAAAGGTGCCACGCTGAGCTGTGTTTGAGACAATGGTTGCTGACTGAGTGTTATATTGGTGTAAAGGTGCCACGCTGAGGTGTGTTTCAGACAATGGTCGCTGACACAGTGTTATATTTGTGTAAAGGTGCCACGCTGAGGTGTGTTTCAGACAATGGTCGCTGACACAGTGTTATATTGATGTAAAGATGCCACGCTGAGGTGTGTTTCAGACAATGGTCGCTGACACAGTGTTATATTGGTGTAAAGGTGCCACGCTGAGGTGTGTTTGAGACAATGGTTGCTGACTGAGTGTTATATTGGTGTAAAGGTGCCACGCTAAGGTGTGTTTCAGACAATGGTCGCTGACACAGTGTTATATTTGTGTAAAGGTGCCACGCTGAGGTGTGTTGCAGAAAATGGTCGCTGACACAGTGTTATATTGGTGTAAAGGTGCAACGCTGAGGTGTGTTTCAGATAATGGTCGCTGACACAGTGTTATATTGGTGTTAAGGTGCCACGCTGAGGTGTGTTTCAGACAATGGTCGCTGACGCAGTGTTATATTGGTGTAAAGGTGCCACGCTGAGGTGTGTTTCAGACAATGGTCGCTGACGCAGTGTTATTTTGGTGTAAAGGCGCCACGCTGAGGTGTGTTTCAGACAATGGTCGCTGACACAGTGTTATATTGGTGTAAAGGTGCCACGTTGAGGTGTGTTTTAGGCAATGGTCACTGACACAGTGTTATATTGATGTAAAGGTGCCACGCTGAGGTGTGTTTCAGACAATGGTCGCTGACGCAGTGTTATATTGGTGTAAAGGTGCCATTCTGAGGTGTATTTCAGACAATGGTCGCAGACACAGGGTTATATTGGTGTAAAGGTGCCACGCTGAGGTGTGTTTCAGCCAATTGTCGCTGACGCAGTGTTCCATTGGTGTAAAGGTGCCATGCTGAGGTGTGTTTCAGACAATGGTCGCTGACACAGTGTTATATTGGTGTAAAGGTGCCACGCTGAGGTGTATTTCAGACAATGGTCGCTGACACAGTGTTATATTGATGTAAAGATGCCACGCTGAGGTGTGTTTCAGACAATGGTCGCTGACACAGTGTTGTATTGGTGTAAAGGTACCACGCTGAGGTGTGTTTGAGACAATGGTTGCTGACTGAGTGTTATATTGGTGTAAAGGTGCCACGCTGAGGTGTGTTTCAGACAATGGTCGCTGACACAGTGTTATATTTGTGTAAAGGTGCCACGCTGAGGTGTGTTTCAGACAATGGTCGCTGACACAGTGTTATATTGATGTAAAGATGCCACGCTGAGGTGTGTTTCAGACAATGGTCGCTGACACAGTGTTATATTGGTGTAAAGGTGCCACGCTGAGGTGTGTTTGAGACAATGGTTGCTGACTGAGTGTTATATTGGTGTAAAGGTGCCACGCTAAGGTGTGTTTCAGACAATGGTCGCTGACACAGTGTTATATTTGTGTAAAGGTGCCACGCTGAGGTGTGTTTCAGACAATGGTCGCTGACACAGTGTTATATTGGTGTAAAGGAGCCACGCTGAGGTGTGTTTCAGACAATGGTCGCTGACACAGTGTTATATTGGTGTAAAGGTGCCACGCTGAGGTGTGTTTCAGACAATGGTCGCTGACACAGTGTTATATTGGTGTAAAGGTGCCACGCTGAGGTGTGTTTCAGACAATGGTCGCTGACACAGTGTTATATTGGTGTAAAGGTGCCACGCTGAGGTGTGTTTCAGACAATGGTCGCTGACGCAGTGTTATATCGGTGTAAAGGTGCCACGTTGAGGTGTGTTTCAGGCAATGGTCACTGACACAGTGTTATATTGATGTAAAGGTGCCACGCTGAGGTGTGTTTCAGACAATGGTCGCTGACGCAGTGTTATATTGGTGTAAAGGTGCCATTCTGAGGTGTCTTTCAGACAATGGTCGCTGACGCAGTGTTATATTGATGTAAAGGTGCCACGCTGAGGTGTGTTTCAGACAATGGTCGCTGACACAGTGTTATATTGGTGTAAAGGTGCCACGCTGAGGGGTGTTTCAGACAATGGTCGCAGACACAGGGTTATATTGGTGTAAAGGTGCCACGCTGAGGTGTATTTCAGACAATGGTCGCTGACACAGTGTTATATTGGTGTAAAGGTGCCACGCTGAGGTGTGTTGCAGACAATGGTCGCTGACACAGTGTTATATTGGTGTAAAGGTGGAACGCTGAGGTGTGTTTCAGATAATGGTCGCTGACACAGTGTTATATTGGTGTAAAGGCGCCACGCTGAGGTGTATTTCAGACAATGGTCGCTGACACAGTGTTATATTGATGTAAAGATGCCACGCTGAGGTGTGTTTCAGACAATGGTCGCTGACACAGTGTTGTATTGGTGTAAAGGTGCCACGCTGAGCTGTGTTTGAGACAATGGTTGCTGACTGAGTGTTATATTGGTGTAAAGGTGCCACGCTGAGGTGTGTTTCAGACAATGGTCGCTGACACAGTGTTATATTTGTGTAAAGGTGCCACGCTGAGGTGTGTTTCAGACAATGGTCGCTGACACAGTGTTATATTGATGTAAAGATGCCACGCTGAGGTGTGTTGCAGACAATGGTCGCTGACACAGTGTTATATTGGTGTAAAGGTGCAACGCTGAGGTGTGTTTCAGATAATGGTCGCTGACACAGTGTTATATTGGTGTAAAGGTGCCACGCTGAGGTGTGTTTGAGACAATGGTTGCTGACTGAGTGTTATATTGGTGTAAAGGAGCCACGCTGAGGTGTGTTTCAGACAATGGTCGCTGACACAGTGTTATATTTGTGTAAAGGTGCCACGCTGAGGTGTGTTTCAGACAATGGTCGCTGACACAGTGTTATATTGGTGTAAAGGCGCCACGCTGAGGTGTGTTTCAGACAATGGTCGCTGACACAGTGTTATATTGGTATAAAGGTGCCACGTTGAGGTGTGTTTCAGGCAATGGTCACTGACACAGTGTTATATTGCTGTAAAGGTGCCACGCTGAGGTGTGTTTCAGACAATGGTCGCTGACGCAGTGTTATATTGGTGTAAAGGTGCCATTCTGAGGTGTCTTTCAGACAATGGTCGCAGACACAGTGTTATATTGGTGTAAAGGTGCCACGCTGAGGTGTATTTCAGACAATGGTCGCTGACACAGTGTTATATTGGTGTAAAGGTGCCACGCTGAGGTGTGTTGCAGAAAATGGTCGCTGACACAGTGTTATATTGGTGTAAAGGTGCAACGCTGAGGTGTGTTTCAGATAATGGTCGCTGACACAGTGTTATATTGGTGTTAAGGTGCCACGCTGAGGTGTGTTTCAGACAATGGTCGCTGACGCAGTGTTATATTGGTGTAAAGGTGCCACGCTGAGGTGTGTTTCAGACAATGGTCGCTGACGCAGTGTTATTTTGGTGTAAAGGCGCCACGCTGAGGTGTGTTTCAGACAATGGTCGCTGACACAGTGTTATATTGGTGTAAAGGTGCCACGTTGAGGTGTGTTTTAGGCAATGGTCACTGACACAGTGTTATATTGATGTAAAGGTGCCACGCTGAGGTGTGTTTCAGACAATGGTCGCTGACGCAGTGTTATATTGGTGTAAAGGTGCCATTCTGAGGTGTATTTCAGACAATGGTCGCAGACACAGGGTTATATTGGTGTAAAGGTGCCACGCTGAGGTGTGTTTCAGCCAATTGTCGCTGACGCAGTGTTCCATTGGTGTAAAGGTGCCATGCTGAGGTGTGTTTCAGACAATGGTCGCTGACACAGTGTTATATTGGTGTAAAGGTGCCACGCTGAGGTGTATTTCAGACAATGGTCGCTGACACAGTGTTATATTGATGTAAAGATGCCACGCTGAGGTGTGTTTCAGACAATGGTCGCTGACACAGTGTTGTATTGGTGTAAAGGTACCACGCTGAGGTGTGTTTGAGACAATGGTTGCTGACTGAGTGTTATATTGGTGTAAAGGTGCCACGCTGAGGTGTGTTTCAGACAATGGTCGCTGACACAGTGTTATATTTGTGTAAAGGTGCCACGCTGAGGTGTGTTTCAGACAATGGTCGCTGACACAGTGTTATATTGATGTAAAGATGCCACGCTGAGGTGTGTTTCAGACAATGGTCGCTGACACAGTGTTATATTGGTGTAAAGGTGCCACGCTGAGGTGTGTTTGAGACAATGGTTGCTGACTGAGTGTTATATTGGTGTAAAGGTGCCACGCTAAGGTGTGTTTCAGACAATGGTCGCTGACACAGTGTTATATTGGTGTAAAGGTGCCACGTTGAGGTGTGTTTCAGGCAATGGTCACTGACACAGTGTTATATTGATGTAAAGGTGCCACGCTGAGGTGTGTTTCAGACAATGGTCGCTGACGCAGTGTTATATTGGTGTAAAGGTGCCATTCTGAGGTGTCTTTCAGACAATGGTCGCAGACACAGGGTTATATTGGTGTAAAGGTGCCACGCTGAGGTGTATTTCAGACAATGGTCGCTGACACAGTGTTATATTGGTGTAAAGGTGCCACGCTGAGGTGTGTTGCAGACAATGGTCGCTGACACAGTGTTATATTGGTGTAAAGGTGGAACGCTGAGGTGTGTTTCAGATAATGGTCGCTGACACAGTGTTATATTGGTGTAAAGGCGCCACGCTGAGGTGTGTTTCAGACAATGGTCGCTGACACAGTGTTATATTGGTATAAAGGTGCCACGTTGAGGTGTGTTTCAGGCAATGGTCACTGACACAGTGTTATATTGCTGTAAAGGTGCCACGCTGAGGTGTGTTTCAGACAATGGTCGCTGACGCAGTGTTATATTGGTGTAAAGGTGCCATTCTGAGGTGTCTTTCAGACAATGGTCGCTGACACAGTGTTATATTGGTGTAAAGGCGCCACGCTGAGGTGTGTTTCAGACAATGGTCGCAGACACAGGGTTATATTGGTGTAAAGGTGCCACGCTGAGGTGTATTTCAGACAATGGTCGCTGACACAGTGTTATATTGGTGTAAAGGTGCCACGCTGAGGTGTGTTTCAGACAATGGTCGCTGACGCAGTGTTATATTGGTGTAAAGGTGCCACGCTGAGGTGTATTTCAGACAATGGTCGCTGACACAGTGTTATATTGATGTAAAGATGCCACGCTGAGGTGTGTTTCAGACAATGGTCGCTGACACAGTGTTGTATTGGTGTAAAGGTGCCACGCTGAGCTGTGTTTGAGACAATGGTTGCTGACTGAGTGTTATATTGGTGTAAAGGTGCCACGCTGAGGTGTGTTTCAGACAATGGTCGCTGACACAGTGTTATATTTGTGTAAAGGTGCCACGCTGAGGTGTGTTTCAGACAATGGTCGCTGACACAGTGTTATATTGATGTAAAGATGCCACGCTGAGGTGTGTTTCAGACAATGGTCGCTGACACAGTGTTATATTGGTGTAAAGGTGCCACGCTGAGGTGTGTTTGAGACAATGGTTGCTGACTGAGTGTTATATTGGTGTAAAGGTGCCACGCTAAGGTGTGTTTCAGACAATGGTCGCTGACACAGTGTTATATTTGTGTAAAGGTGCCACGCTGAGGTGTGTTGCAGAAAATGGTCGCTGACACAGTGTTATATTGGTGTAAAGGTGCAACGCTGAGGTGTGTTTCAGATAATGGTCGCTGACACAGTGTTATATTGGTGTTAAGGTGCCACGCTGAGGTGTGTTTCAGACAATGGTCGCTGACGCAGTGTTATATTGGTGTAAAGGTGCCACGCTGAGGTGTGTTTCAGACAATGGTCGCTGACGCAGTGTTATTTTGGTGTAAAGGCGCCACGCTGAGGTGTGTTTCAGACAATGGTCGCTGACACAGTGTTATATTGGTGTAAAGGTGCCACGTTGAGGTGTGTTTTAGGCAATGGTCACTGACACAGTGTTATATTGATGTAAAGGTGCCACGCTGAGGTGTGTTTCAGACAATGGTCGCTGACGCAGTGTTATATTGGTGTAAAGGTGCCATTCTGAGGTGTATTTCAGACAATGGTCGCAGACACAGGGTTATATTGGTGTAAAGGTGCCACGCTGAGGTGTGTTTCAGCCAATTGTCGCTGACGCAGTGTTCCATTGGTGTAAAGGTGCCATGCTGAGGTGTGTTTCAGACAATGGTCGCTGACACAGTGTTATATTGGTGTAAAGGTGCCACGCTGAGGTGTATTTCAGACAATGGTCGCTGACACAGTGTTATATTGATGTAAAGATGCCACGCTGAGGTGTGTTTCAGACAATGGTCGCTGACACAGTGTTGTATTGGTGTAAAGGTACCACGCTGAGGTGTGTTTGAGACAATGGTTGCTGACTGAGTGTTATATTGGTGTAAAGGTGCCACGCTGAGGTGTGTTTCAGACAATGGTCGCTGACACAGTGTTATATTTGTGTAAAGGTGCCACGCTGAGGTGTGTTTCAGACAATGGTCGCTGACACAGTGTTATATTGATGTAAAGATGCCACGCTGAGGTGTGTTTCAGACAATGGTCGCTGACACAGTGTTATATTGGTGTAAAGGTGCCACGCTGAGGTGTGTTTGAGACAATGGTTGCTGACTGAGTGTTATATTGGTGTAAAGGTGCCACGCTAAGGTGTGTTTCAGACAATGGTCGCTGACACAGTGTTATATTTGTGTAAAGGTGCCACGCTGAGGTGTGTTTCAGACAATGGTCGCTGACACAGTGTTATATTGGTGTAAAGGAGCCACGCTGAGGTGTGTTTCAGACAATGGTCGCTGACACAGTGTTATATTGGTGTAAAGGTGCCACGCTGAGGTGTGTTTCAGACAATGGTCGCTGACACAGTGTTATATTGGTGTAAAGGTGCCACGCTGAGGTGTGTTTCAGACAATGGTCGCTGACACAGTGTTATATTGGTGTAAAGGTGCCACGCTGAGGTGTGTTTCAGACAATGGTCGCTGACGCAGTGTTATATCGGTGTAAAGGTGCCACGTTGAGGTGTGTTTCAGGCAATGGTCACTGACACAGTGTTATATTGATGTAAAGGTGCCACGCTGAGGTGTGTTTCAGACAATGGTCGCTGACGCAGTGTTATATTGGTGTAAAGGTGCCATTCTGAGGTGTCTTTCAGACAATGGTCGCTGACGCAGTGTTATATTGATGTAAAGGTGCCACGCTGAGGTGTGTTTCAGACAATGGTCGCTGACACAGTGTTATATTGGTGTAAAGGTGCCACGCTGAGGGGTGTTTCAGACAATGGTCGCAGACACAGGGTTATATTGGTGTAAAGGTGCCACGCTGAGGTGTATTTCAGACAATGGTCGCTGACACAGTGTTATATTGGTGTAAAGGTGCCACGCTGAGGTGTGTTGCAGACAATGGTCGCTGACACAGTGTTATATTGGTGTAAAGGTGGAACGCTGAGGTGTGTTTCAGATAATGGTCGCTGACACAGTGTTATATTGGTGTAAAGGCGCCACGCTGAGGTGTATTTCAGACAATGGTCGCTGACACAGTGTTATATTGATGTAAAGATGCCACGCTGAGGTGTGTTTCAGACAATGGTCGCTGACACAGTGTTGTATTGGTGTAAAGGTGCCACGCTGAGCTGTGTTTGAGACAATGGTTGCTGACTGAGTGTTATATTGGTGTAAAGGTGCCACGCTGAGGTGTGTTTCAGACAATGGTCGCTGACACAGTGTTATATTTGTGTAAAGGTGCCACGCTGAGGTGTGTTTCAGACAATGGTCGCTGACACAGTGTTATATTGATGTAAAGATGCCACGCTGAGGTGTGTTTCAGACAATGGTCGCTGACACAGTGTTATATTGGTGTAAAGGTGCCACGCTGAGGTGTGTTTGAGACAATGGTTGCTGACTGAGTGTTATATTGGTGTAAAGGTGCCACGCTAAGGTGTGTTTCAGACAATGGTCGCTGACACAGTGTTATATTTGTGTAAAGGTGCCACGCTGAGGTGTGTTGCAGAAAATGGTCGCTGACACAGTGTTATATTGGTGTAAAGGTGCAACGCTGAGGTGTGTTTCAGATAATGGTCGCTGACACAGTGTTATATTGGTGTTAAGGTGCCACGCTGAGGTGTGTTTCAGACAATGGTCGCTGACGCAGTGTTATATTGGTGTAAAGGTGCCACGCTGAGGTGTGTTTCAGACAATGGTCGCTGACGCAGTGTTATTTTGGTGTAAAGGCGCCACGCTGAGGTGTGTTTCAGACAATGGTCGCTGACACAGTGTTATATTGGTGTAAAGGTGCCACGTTGAGGTGTGTTTTAGGCAATGGTCACTGACACAGTGTTATATTGATGTAAAGGTGCCACGCTGAGGTGTGTTTCAGACAATGGTCGCTGACGCAGTGTTATATTGGTGTAAAGGTGCCATTCTGAGGTGTATTTCAGACAATGGTCGCAGACACAGGGTTATATTGGTGTAAAGGTGCCACGCTGAGGTGTGTTTCAGCCAATTGTCGCTGACGCAGTGTTCCATTGGTGTAAAGGTGCCATGCTGAGGTGTGTTTCAGACAATGGTCGCTGACACAGTGTTATATTGGTGTAAAGGTGCCACGCTGAGGTGTATTTCAGACAATGGTCGCTGACACAGTGTTATATTGATGTAAAGATGCCACGCTGAGGTGTGTTTCAGACAATGGTCGCTGACACAGTGTTGTATTGGTGTAAAGGTACCACGCTGAGGTGTGTTTGAGACAATGGTTGCTGACTGAGTGTTATATTGGTGTAAAGGTGCCACGCTGAGGTGTGTTTCAGACAATGGTCGCTGACACAGTGTTATATTTGTGTAAAGGTGCCACGCTGAGGTGTGTTTCAGACAATGGTCGCTGACACAGTGTTATATTGATGTAAAGATGCCACGCTGAGGTGTGTTTCAGACAATGGTCGCTGACACAGTGTTATATTGGTGTAAAGGTGCCACGCTGAGGTGTGTTTGAGACAATGGTTGCTGACTGAGTGTTATATTGGTGTAAAGGTGCCACGCTAAGGTGTGTTTCAGACAATGGTCGCTGACACAGTGTTATATTTGTGTAAAGGTGCCACGCTGAGGTGTGTTTCAGACAATGGTCGCTGACACAGTGTTATATTGGTGTAAAGGAGCCACGCTGAGGTGTGTTTCAGACAATGGTCGCTGACACAGTGTTATATTGGTGTAAAGGTGCCACGCTGAGGTGTGTTTCAGACAATGGTCGCTGACACAGTGTTATATTGGTGTAAAGGTGCCACGCTGAGGTGTGTTTCAGACAATGGTCGCTGACACAGTGTTATATTGGTGTAAAGGTGCCACGCTGAGGTGTGTTTCAGACAATGGTCGCTGACGCAGTGTTATATCGGTGTAAAGGTGCCACGTTGAGGTGTGTTTCAGGCAATGGTCACTGACACAGTGTTATATTGATGTAAAGGTGCCACGCTGAGGTGTGTTTCAGACAATGGTCGCTGACGCAGTGTTATATTGGTGTAAAGGTGCCATTCTGAGGTGTCTTTCAGACAATGGTCGCTGACGCAGTGTTATATTGATGTAAAGGTGCCACGCTGAGGTGTGTTTCAGACAATGGTCGCTGACACAGTGTTATATTGGTGTAAAGGTGCCACGCTGAGGGGTGTTTCAGACAATGGTCGCAGACACAGGGTTATATTGGTGTAAAGGTGCCACGCTGAGGTGTATTTCAGACAATGGTCGCTGACACAGTGTTATATTGGTGTAAAGGTGCCACGCTGAGGTGTGTTGCAGACAATGGTCGCTGACACAGTGTTATATTGGTGTAAAGGTGGAACGCTGAGGTGTGTTTCAGATAATGGTCGCTGACACAGTGTTATATTGGTGTTAAGGTGCCACGCTGAGGTGTGTTTCAGACAATGGTCGCTGACGCAGTGTTATATTGGTGTAAAGGTGCCACGCTGAGGTGTGTTTCAGACAATGGTCGCTGACGCAGTGTTATTTTGGTGTAAAGATGCCACGCTGAGGTGTGTTTCAGACAATGGTCGCTGACGCAGTGTTATTTTGGTGTAAAGGCGTCACGCTGAGGTGTGTTTCAGACAATGGTCGCTGATGCAGTGTTCTATTGGTGTAAAGGTGCCATGCTGAGGTGTGTTTCAGACAATGGTCGGTGACACAGTGTTATATTGGTGCAAAGGCGCCACGCTGAGGTGTGTTTCAGACAATGGTCGCTGACACAGTGTTATATTGGTGTAAAGGTGCCACGTTGAGGTGTGTTTTAGGCAATGGTCACTGACACAGTGTTATATTGATGTAAAGGTGCCACGCTGAGGTGTGTTTCAGACAATGGTCGCTGACGCAGTGTTATATTGGTGTAAAGGTGCCATTCTGAGGTGTATTTCAGACAATGGTCGCAGACACAGGGTTATATTGGTGTTAAGGTGCCACGCTGAGGTGTGTTTCAGACAATGGTCGCTGACGCAGTGTTATATTGGTGTAAAGCTGCCACGCTGAGGTGTATTTCAGACAATGGTCGCTGACACAGTGTTATATTGATGTAAAGATGCCACGCTGAGGTGTGTTTCAGACAATGGTCGCTGACACAGTGTTGTATTGGTGTAAAGGTGCCACGCTGAGCTGTGTTTGAGACAATGGTTGCTGACTGAGTGTTATATTGGTGCAAAGGTGCCACGCTGAGGTGTGTTTCAGACAATGGTCGCTGACACAGTGTTATATTTGTGTAAAGGTGCCACGCTGAGGTGTGTTTCAGACAATGGTCGCTGACCACAGTGTTATATTGATGTAAAGATGCCACGCTGAGGTGTGTTTCAGACAATGGTCGCTGACACAGTGTTATATTGGTGTAAAGGTGCCACGCTGAGGTGTGTTTGAGACAAAGGTTGCTGACTGAGTGTTATATTGGTGTAAAGGTGCCACGCTAAGGTGTGTTTCAGACAATGGTCGCTGACACAGTGTTATATTTGTGTAAAGGTGCCACGCTGAGGTGTGTTTCAGACAATGGTCGCTGACACAGTGTTATATTGGTGTAAAGGCGCCACGCTGAGGTGTGTTTCAGACAATGGTCGCTGACACAGTGTTATATTGGTGTAAAGGTGCCACGTTGAGGTGTGTTTCAGGCAATGGTCACTGACACAGTGTTATATTGATGTAAAGGTGCCACGCTGAGGTGTGTTTCAGACAATGGTCGCTGACGCACTGTTATATTGGTGTAAAGGTGCCATTCTGAGGTGTCTTTCAGACAATGGTCGCAGACACAGGGTTATATTGGTGTAAAGGTGCCACGCTGAGGTGTATTTCAGACAATGGTCGCTGACACAGTGTTATATTGGTGTAAAGGTGCCACGCTGAGGTGTGTTTCAGACAATGGTCGCTGACGCAGTGTTATATTGGTGTAAAGGTGCCACGCTGAGGTGTATTTCAGACAATGGTCGCTGACACAGTGTTATATTGATGTAAAGATGCCACGCTGAGGTGTGTTTCAGACAATGGTCGCTGACACAGTGTTATATTGGTGTAAAGGTGCCACGCTGAGGTGTGTTTCAGACAATGGTCGCTGACACAGTGTTATATTTGTGTAAAGGTGCCACGCTGAGGTGTGTTTCAGACAATGGTCGCTGACACAGTGTTATATTGATGTAAAGATGCCACGCTGAGGTGTGTTTCAGACAATGGTCGCTGACACAGTGTTATATTGGTGTAAAGGTGCCACGCTGAGGTGTGTTTGAGACAATGGTTGCAGACTGAGTGTTATATTGGTTTAAAGGTGCCACGCTAAGGTGTGTTTCAGACAATGGTCGCTGACACAGTGTTATATTTGTGTAAAGGTGCCACGCTGAGGTGTGTTTCAGACAATGGTCGCTGACACAGTGTTATATTGGTGTAAAGGCGCCACGCTGAGGTGTGTTTCAGACAATGGTCGCTGACACAGTGTTATATTGGTGTAAAGGTGCCACGTTGAGGTGTGTTTCAGGCAATGGTCGCTGACGCAGTGTTATATTGGTGTAAAGGTACCATTCTGAGGTGTCTTTCAGACAATGGTCGCAGACACAGGGTTATATTGGTGTAAAGGTGCCACGCTGAGGTGTGTTTCAGACAATGGTCGCTGACGCCGTGTTATTTTGGTGTAAAGGCGCCACGCTGAGGTGTGTTTCAGACAATGGTCGCTGACGCAGTGTTCTATTGGTGTAAAGGTGCCACGTTGAGGTGTGTTTTAGGCAATGGTCACTGACACAGTGTTATATTGATGTAAAGGTGCCACGCTGAGGTGTGTTTCAGACAATGGTCGCTGACACAGTGTTATATTGGTGTAAAGGTGCCACGTTGAGGTGTGTTTCAGGCAATGGTCACTGACACAGTGTTATATTGATGTAAAGGTGCCACGCTGAGGTGTGTTTCAGACAATGGTCGCTGACGCACTGTTATATTGGTGTAAAGGTGCCATTCTGAGGTGTCTTTCAGACAATGGTCGCAGACACAGGGTTATATTGGTGTAAAGGTGCCACGCTGAGGTGTATTTCAGACAATGGTCGCTGACACAGTGTTATATTGGTGTAAAGGTGCCACGCTGAGGTGTGTTTCAGACAATGGTCGCTGACGCAGTGTTATATTGGTGTAAAGGTGCCACGCTGAGGTGTATTTCAGACAATGGTCGCTGACACAGTGTTATATTGATGTAAAGATGCCACGCTGAGGTGTGTTTCAGACAATGGTCGCTGACACAGTGTTATATTGGTGTAAAGGTGCCACGCTGAGGTGTGTTTCAGACAATGGTCGCTGACACAGTGTTATATTTGTGTAAAGGTGCCACGCTGAGGTGTGTTTCAGACAATGGTCGCTGACACAGTGTTATATTGATGTAAAGATGCCACGCTGAGGTGTGTTTCAGACAATGGTCGCTGACACAGTGTTATATTGGTGTAAAGGTGCCACGCTGAGGTGTGTTTGAGACAATGGTTGCAGACTGAGTGTTATATTGGTGTAAAGGTGCCACGCTAAGGTGTGTTTCAGACAATGGTCGCTGACACAGTGTTATATTTGTGTAAAGGTGCCACGCTGAGGTGTGTTTCAGACAATGGTCGCTGACACAGTGTTATATTGGTGTAAAGGCGCCACGCTGAGGTGTGTTTCAGACAATGGTCGCTGACACAGTGTTATATTGGTGTAAAGGTGCCACGTTGAGGTGTGTTTCAGGCAATGGTCGCTGACGCAGTGTTATATTGGTGTAAAGGTACCATTCTGAGGTGTCTTTCAGACAATGGTCGCAGACACAGGGTTATATTGGTGTAAAGGTGCCACGCTGAGGTGTGTTTCAGACAATGGTCGCTGACGCCGTGTTATTTTGGTGTAAAGGCGCCACGCTGAGGTGTGTTTCAGACAATGGTCGCTGACGCAGTGTTCTATTGGTGTAAAGGTGCCACGTTGAGGTGTGTTTTAGGCAATGGTCACTGACACAGTGTTATATTGATGTAAAGGTGCCACGCTGAGGTGTGTTTCAGACAATGGTCGCTGACGCAGTGTTATATTGTTGTAAAGGTGCCATTCTGAGGTGTATTTCAGACAATGGTCGCAGACACAGGGTTATATTGGTGTAAAGGTGCCACGCTGAGGTGTGTTTGAGACAATGGTTGCTGACTGAGTGTTATATTGGTGTAAAGGTGCCACGCTAAGGTGTGTTTCAGACAATGGTCGCTGACACAGTGTTATATTTGTGTAAAGGTGCCACGCTGAGGTGTGTTTCAGACAATGGTCGCTGACACAGTGTTATATTGGTGTAAAGGCGCCACGCTGAGGTGTGTTTCAGACAATGGTCGCTGACACAGTGTTATATTGGTGTAAAGGTGCCACGTTGAGGTGTGTTTCAGGCAATGGTCACTGACACAGTGTTATATTGATGTAAAGGTGCCACGCTGAGGTGTGTTTCAGACAATGGTCGCTGACGCAGTGTTATATTGGTGTAAAGGTGCCATTCTGAGGTGTCTTTCAGACAGTGGTCGCAGACACAGGGTTATATTGGTGTAAAGGTGCCACGCTGAGGTGTGTTTCAGCCAATGGTTGATGACGCAGTGTTCCATTGGTGTAAAGGTGCCATGCTGAGTTGTGTTTCAGACAATGGTCGCTGACACAGTGTTATATTGGTGTAAAGGTGCCACGCTGAGGTGTATTTCAGACAATGGTCGCTGACACAGTGTTATATTGATGTAAAGATGCCACGCTGAGGTGTGTTTCAGACAATGGTCGCTGACACAGTGTTGTATTGGTGTAAAGGTGCCACGCTGAGGTGTGTT
Organism: Hypanus sabinus; assembly: GCF_030144855.1. Taxonomy (NCBI): domain Eukaryota; kingdom Metazoa; phylum Chordata; class Chondrichthyes; order Myliobatiformes; family Dasyatidae; genus Hypanus; species Hypanus sabinus. Next base: position 13,207,284 of record NC_082711.1, read on the forward strand.
TGAGACAATGGTTGCTGACTGAGTGTTATATTGGTGTAAAGGTGCCACGCTGAGGTGTGTTTCAGACAATGGTCGCTGACACAGTGTTATATTTGTGTAAAGGTGCCACGCTGAGGTGTGTTTCAGACAATGGTCGCTGACACAGTGTTATATTGGTGTAAAGGCGCCACGCTGAGGTGTGTTTCAGACAATGGTCGCTGACACAGTGTTATATTGGTGTAAAGGTGCCACGCTGAGGTGTGTTTCAGGCAATGGTCACTGACACAGTGTTATATTGATGTAAAGGTGCTACGCTGAGGTGTGTTTCAGACAATGGTCGCTGACGCAGTGTTATATTGGTGTAAAGGTGCCATTCTGAGGTGTCTTTCAGACAATGGTCGCAGACACAGGGTTATATTGGTGTAAAGGTGCCACGCTGAGGTGTGTTGCAGACAATGGTCGCTGACACAGTGTTATATTGGTGTAAAGGTGCAACGCTGAGGTGTGTTTCAGATAATGGTCGCTGACACAGTGTTATATTGGTGTTAAGGTGCCACGCTGAGGTGTGTTTCAGACAATGGTCGCTGACGCAGTTTTATATTGGTGTAAAGGTGCCACGCTGAGGTGTGTTTCAGACAATGGTCGCTGACACAGTGTTGTATTGGTGTAAAGGTACCACGCTGAGGTGTGTTTGAGACAATGGTTGCTGACTGAGTGTTATATTGGTGTAAAGGTGCCACGCTGAGGTGTGTTTCAGACAATGGTCGCTGACACAGTGTTATATTTGTGTAAAGGTGCCACGCTGAGGTGTGTTTCAGACAATGGTCGCTGACACAGTGTTATATTGATGTAAAGATGCCACGCTGAGGTGTGTTTCAGACAATGGTCGCTGACACAGTGTTATATTGGTGTAAAGGTGCCACGCTGAGGTGTGTTTGAGACAATGGTTGCTGACTGAGTGTTATATTGGTGTAAAGGTGCCACGCTAAGGTGTGTTTCAGACAATGGTCGCTGACACAGTGTTATATTTGTGTAAAGGTGCCACGCTGAGGTGTGTTTCAGACAATGGTCGCTGACACAGTGTTATATTGGTGTAAAGGAGCCACGCTGAGGTGTGTTTCAGACAATGGTCGCTGACACAGTGTTATATTGGTGTAAAGGTGCCACGCTGAGGTGTGTTTCAGACAATGGTCGCTGACACAGTGTTATATTGGTGTAAAGGTGCCACGCTGAGGTGTGTTTCAGACAATGGTCGCTGACACAGTGTTATATTGGTGTAAAGGTGCCACGCTGAGGTGTGTTTCAGACAATGGTCGCTGACGCAGTGTTATATCGGTGTAAAGGTGCCACGTTGAGGTGTGTTTCAGGCAATGGTCACTGACACAGTGTTATATTGATGTAAAGGTGCCACGCTGAGGTGTGTTTCAGACAATGGTCGCTGACGCAGTGTTATATTGGTGTAAAGGTGCCATTCTGAGGTGTCTTTCAGACAATGGTCGCTGACGCAGTGTTATATTGATGTAAAGGTGCCACGCTGAGGTGTGTTTCAGACAATGGTCGCTGACACAGTGTTATATTGGTGTAAAGGTGCCACGCTGAGGTGTGTTTCAGACAATGGTCGCAGACACAGGGTTATATTGGTGTAAAGGTGCCACGCTGAGGTGTATTTCAGACAATGGTCGCTGACACAGTGTTATATTGGTGTAAAGGTGCCACGCTGAGGTGTGTTGCAGACAATGGTCGCTGACACAGTGTTATATTGGTGTAAAGGTGGAACGCTGAGGTGTGTTTCAGATAATGGTCGCTGACACAGTGTTATATTGGTGTTAAGGTGCCACGCTGAGGTGTGTTTCAGACAATGGTCGCTGACGCAGTGTTATATTGGTGTAAAGGTGCCACGCTGAGGTGTGTTTCAGACAATGGTCGCTGACGCAGTGTTATTTTGGTGTAAAGATGCCACGCTGAGGTGTGTTTCAGACAATGGTCGCTGACGCAGTGTTATTTTGGTGTAAAGGCGTCACGCTGAGGTGTGTTTCAGACAATGGTCGCTGATGCAGTGTTCTATTGGTGTAAAGGTGCCATGCTGAGGTGTGTTTCAGACAATGGTCGGTGACACAGAGTTATATTGGTGCAAAGGCGCCACGCTGAGGTGTGTTTCAGACAATGGTCGCTGACACAGTGTTATATTGGTGTAAAGGTGCCACGTTGAGGTGTGTTTTAGGCAATGGTCACTGACACAGTGTTATATTGATGTAAAGGTGCCACGCTGAGGTGTGTTTCAGACAATGGTCGCTGACGCAGTGTTATATTGGTGTAAAGGTGCCATTCTGAGGTGTATTTCAGACAATGGTCGCAGACACAGGGTTATATTGGTGTTAAGGTGCCACGCTGAGGTGTGTTTCAGACAATGGTCGCTGACGCAGTGTTATATTGGTGTAAAGCTGCCACGCTGAGGTGTATTTCAGACAATGGTCGCTGACACAGTGTTATATTGATGTAAAGATGCCACGCTGAGGTGTGTTTCAGACAATGGTCGCTGACACAGTGTTGTATTGGTGTAAAGGTGCCACGCTGAGCTGTGTTTGAAACAATGGTTGCTGACTGAGTGTTATATTGGTGCAAAGGTGCCACGCTGAGGTGTGTTTCAGACAATGGTCGCTGACACAGTGTTATATTTGTGTAAAGGTGCCACGCTGAGGTGTGTTTCAGACAATGGTCGCTGACCACAGTGTTATATTGATGTAAAGATGCCACGCTGAGGTGTGTTTCAGACAATGGTCGCTGACACAGTGTTATATTGGTGTAAAGGTGCCACGCTGAGGTGTGTTTGAGACAATGGTTGCTGACTGAGTGTTATATTGGTGTAAAGGTGCCACGCTAAGGTGTGTTTCAGACAATGGTCGCTGACACAGTGTTATATTTGTGTAAAGGTGCCACGCTGAGGTGTGTTTCAGACAATGGTCGCTGACACAGTGTTATATTGGTGTAAAGGCGCCACGCTGAGGTGTGTTTCAGACAATGGTCGCTGACACAGTGTTATATTGGTGTAAAGGTGCCACGTTGAGGTGTGTTTCAGGCAATGGTCACTGACACAGTGTTATATTGATGTAAAGGTGCCACGCTGAGGTGTGTTTCAGACAATGGTCGCTGACGCACTGTTATATTGGTGTAAAGGTGCCATTCTGAGGTGTCTTTCAGACAATGGTCGCAGACACAGGGTTATATTGGTGTAAAGGTGCCACGCTGAGGTGTATTTCAGACAATGGTCGCTGACACAGTGTTATATTGGTGTAAAGGTGCCACGCTGAGGTGTGTTTCAGACAATGGTCGCTGACGCAGTGTTATATTGGTGTAAAGGTGCCACGCTGAGGTGTATTTCAGACAATGGTCGCTGACACAGTGTTATATTGATGTAAAGATGCCACGCTGAGGTGTGTTTCAGACAATGGTCGCTGACACAGTGTTATATTGGTGTAAAGGTGCCACGCTGAGGTGTGTTTCAGACAATGGTCGCTGACACAGTGTTATATTTGTGTAAAGGTGCCACGCTGAGGTGTGTTTCAGACAATGGTCGCTGACACAGTGTTATATTGATGTAAAGATGCCACGCTGAGGTGTGTTTCAGACAATGGTCGCTGACACAGTGTTATATTGGTGTAAAGGTGCCACGCTGAGGTGTGTTTGAGACAATGGTTGCAGACTGAGTGTTATATTGGTGTAAAGGTGCCACGCTAAGGTGTGTTTCAGACAATGGTCGCTGACACAGTGTTATATTTGTGTAAAGGTGCCACGCTGAGGTGTGTTTCAGACAATGGTCGCTGACACAGTGTTATATTGGTGTAAAGGCGCCACGCTGAGGTGTGTTTCAGACAATGGTCGCTGACACAGTGTTATATTGGTGTAAAGGTGCCACGTTGAGGTGTGTTTCAGGCAATGGTCGCTGACGCAGTGTTATATTGGTGTAAAGGTACCATTCTGAGGTGTCTTTCAGACAATGGTCGCAGACACAGGGTTATATTGGTGTAAAGGTGCCACGCTGAGGTGTGTTTCAGACAATGGTCGCTGACGCCGTGTTATTTTGGTGTAAAGGCGCCACGCTGAGGTGTGTTTCAGACAATGGTCGCTGACGCAGTGTTCTATTGGTGTAAAGGTGCCACGTTGAGGTGTGTTTTAGGCAATGGTCACTGACACAGTGTTATATTGATGTAAAGGTGCCACGCTGAGGTGTGTTTCAGACAATGGTCGCTGACGCAGTGTTATATTGTTGTAAAGGTGCCATTCTGAGGTGTATTTCAGACAATGGTCGCAGACACAGGGTTATATTGGTGTAAAGGTGCCACGCTGAGGTGTGTTTGAGACAATGGTTGCTGACTGAGTGTTATATTGGTGTAAAGGTGCCACGCTAAGGTGTGTTTCAGACAATGGTCGCTGACACAGTGTTATATTTGTGTAAAGGTGCCACGCTGAGGTGTGTTTCAGACAATGGTCGCTGACACAGTGTTATATTGGTGTAAAGGCGCCACGCTGAGGTGTGTTTCAGACAATGGTCGCTGACACAGTGTTATATTGGTGTAAAGGTGCCACGTTGAGGTGTGTTTCAGGCAATGGTCACTGACACAGTGTTATATTGATGTAAAGGTGCCACGCTGAGGTGTGTTTCAGACAATGGTCGCTGACGCAGTGTTATATTGGTGTAAAGGTGCCATTCTGAGGTGTCTTTCAGACAATGGTCGCAGACACAGGGTTATATTGGTGTAAAGGTGCCACGCTGAGGTGTGTTTCAGCCAATGGTTGATGACGCAGTGTTCCATTGGTGTAAAGGTGCCATGCTGAGTTGTGTTTCAGACAATGGTCGCTGACACAGTGTTATATTGGTGTAAAGGTGCCACGCTGAGGTGTATTTCAGACAATGGTCGCTGACACAGTGTTATATTGATGTAAAGATGCCACGCTGAGGTGTGTTTCAGACAATGGTCGCTGACACAGTGTTGTATTGGTGTAAAGGTGCCACGCTGAGGTGTGTTTGAGACAATGGTTGCTGACTGAGTGTTATATTGGTGTAAAGGTGCCACGCTGAGGTGTGTTTCAGACAATGGTCGCTGACACAGTGTTATATTTGTGTAAAGGTGCCACGCTGAGGTGTGTTTCAGACAATGGTCGCTGACACAGTGTTATATTGGTGTAAAGGCGCCACGCTGAGGTGTGTTTCAGACAATGGTCGCTGACACAGTGTTATATTGGTGTAAAGGTGCCACGCTGAGGTGTGTTTCAGGCAATGGTCAGTGACACAGTGTTATATTGATGTAAAGGTGCTACGCTGAGGTGTGTTTCAGACAATGGTCGCTGACGCAGTGTTATATTGGTGTAAAGGTGCCATTCTGAGGTGTCTTTCAGACAATGGTCGCAGACACAGGGTTATATTGGTGTAAAGGTGCCACGCTGAGGTGTGTTGCAGACAATGGTCGCTGACACTGTGTTATATTGGTGTAAAGGTGCAACGCTGAGGTGTGTTTCAGATAATGGTCGCTGACACAGTGTTATATTGGTGTTAAGGTGCCACGCTGAGGTGTGTTTCAGACAATGGTCGCTGACGCAGTTTTATATTGGTGTAAAGGTGCCACGCTGAGGTGTGTTTCAGACAATGGTCGCTGACGCAGTGTTATTTTGGTGTAAAGGCGCCACGCTGAGGTGTGTTTCAGACAATGGTCGCTGACACAGTGTTATATTGGTGTAAAGGTGCCACGTTGAGGTGTGTTTTAGGCAATGGTCACTGACACAGTGTTATATTGATGTAAAGGTGCCACGCTGAGGTGTGTTTCAGACAATGGTCGCTCACGCAGTGTTATATTGGTGTAAAGGTGCCATTCTGAGGTGTATTTCAGACAATGGTCGCAGACACAGGGTTATATTGGTGTAAAGGTGCCATGCTGAGGTGTGTTTCAGCCAATGGTCGCTGACGCAATGTTCCATTGGTGTAAAGGTGCCATGCTGAGGTGTGTTTCAGACAATGGTCGCTGACACAGTGTTATATTGGTGTAAAGCTGCCACGCTGAGGTGTATTTCAGACAATGGTCGCTGACACAGTGTTATATTGATGTAAAGATGCCACGCTGAGGTGTGTTTCAGACAATGGTCGCTGACACAGTGTTGTATTGGTGTAAAGGTGCCACGCTGAGGTGTGTTTGAGACAATGGTTGCTGACTGAGTGTTATATTGGTGTAAAGGTGCCACGCTGAGGTGTGTTTCAGACAATGGTCCCTGACTCAGTGTTATATTGATGTAAAGATGCCACGCTGAGGTGTGTTTCAGACAATGGTCGCTGACACAGTGTTATATTTGTGTAAAGGTGCCACGCTGAGGTGTGTTTCAGACAATGGTCACTGACACAGTGTTATATTGATGTAAAGATGCCACGCTGAGGTGTGTTTCAGACAATGGTCGCTGACACAGTGTTACATTGGTGTAAAGGTGCCACGCTGAGGTGTGTTTGAGACAATGGTTGCTGACTGAGTGTTATATTGGTGTAAAGGTGCCACGCTAAGGTGTGTTTCAGACAATGGTCGCTGACACAGTGTTATATTTGTGTAAAGGTGCCACGCTGAGGTGTGTTTCAGACAATGGTCGCTGACACAGTGTTATATTGGTGTAAAGGCGCCACGCTGAGGTGTGTTTCAGACAATGGTCGCTGACACAGTGTTATATTGGTGTAAAGGTGCCACGTTGAGGTGTGTTTTAGGCAATGGTCACTGACACAGTGTTATATTGATGTAAAGGTGCCACGCTGAGGTGTGTTTCAGACAATGGTCGCTCACGCAGTGTTATATTGGTGTAAAGGTGCCATTCTGAGGTGTATTTCAGACAATGGTCGCAGACACAGGGTTATATTGGTGTAAAGGTGCCACGCTGAGGTGTGTTTCAGCCAATGGTCGCTGACGCAATGTTCCATTGGTGTAAAGGTGCCATGCTGAGGTGTGTTTCAGACAATGGTCGCTGACACAGTGTTATATTGGTGTAAAGCTGCCACGCTGAGGTGTATTTCAGACAATGGTCGCTGACACAGTGTTATATTGATGTAAAGATGCCACGCTGAGGTGTGTTTCAGACAATGGTCGCTGACACAGTGTTGTATTGGTGTAAAGGTGCCACGCTGAGGTGTGTTTGAGACAATGGTTGCTGACTGAGTGTTATATTGGTGTAAAGGTGCCACGCTGAGGTGTGTTTCAGACAATGGTCGCTGACTCAGTGTTATATTGATGTAAAGATGCCACGCTGAGGTGTGTTTCAGACAATGGTCGCTGACACAGTGTTATATTTGTGTAAAGGTGCCACGCTGAGGTGTGTTTCAGACAATGGTCACTGACACAGTGTTATATTGATGTAAAGATGCCACGCTGAGGTGTGTTTCAGACAATGGTCGCTGACACAGTGTTATATTGGTGTAAAGGTGCCAAGCTGAGGTGTGTTTGAGACAATGGTTGCTGACTGAGTGTTATATTGGTGTAAAGGTGCCACGCTAAGGTGTGTTTCAGACAATGGTCGCTGACACAGTGTTATATTTGTGTAAAGGTGCCACGCTGAGGTGTGTTTCAGACAATGGTCGCTGACACAGTGTTATATTGGTGTAAAGGCGCCACGCTGAGGTGTGTTTCAGACAATGGTCGCTGACACAGTGTTATATTGGTGTAAAGGTGCCACGTTGAGGTGTGTTTCAGGCAATGGTCACTGACACAGTGTTATATTGATGTAAAGGTGCCACGCTGAGGTGTGTTTCAGACAATGGTCGCTGACGCAGTGTTATATTGGTGTAAAGGTGCCATTCTGAGGTGTCTTTCAGACAATGGTCGCAGACACAGGGTTATATTGGTGTAAAGGTGCCACGCTGAGGTGTGTTTCAGCCAATGGTCGCTGACGCAGTGTTCCATTGGTGTAAAGGTGCCATGCTGAGGTGTGTTTCAGACAATGGTCGCTGACACAGTGTTATATTGGTGTAAAGGTACCACGCTGAGGTGTATTTCAGACAATGGTCGCTGACACAGTGTTATATTGATGTAAAGATGCCACGCTGAGGTGTGTTTCAGACAATGGTCGCTGACACAGTGTTGTATTGGTGTAAAGGTGCCACGCTGAGGTGTGTTTGAGACAATGGTTGTTGACTGAGTGTTATATTGGTGTAAAGGTGCCACGCTGAGGTGTGTTTCAGACAATGGTCGCTGACACAGTGTTATATTGGTGTAAAGGTACCACGCTGAGGTGTATTTCAGACAATGGTCGCTGACACAGTGTTATATTGGTGTAAAGGTGCCACGCTGAGGTGTGTTTCAGACAATGGTCGCTGACACAGTGTTATATTGGTGTAAAGGCGCCACGCTGAGGTGTGTTTCAGACAATGGTCGCTGACACAGTGTTATATTGGTGTAAAGGTGCCACGTTGAGGTGTGTTTCAGGCAATGGTCACTGACACAGTGTTATATTGATGTAAAGGTGCTACGCTGAGGTGTGTTTCAGACAATGGTCCTGACGCAGTGTTATATTGCTGTAAAGGTGCCATTCTGAGGTGTCTTTCAGACAATGGTCGCAGACACAGGGTTATATTGGTGTAAAGGTGCCACGCTGAGGTGTGTTGCAGACAATAGTCGCTGACAGTGTTATATTGGTGTAAAGGTGCAACGCTGAGGTGTATTTCAGACAATGGTCGCTGACACAGTGTTATATTGGTGTAAAGGTGCCACGCTGAGGTGTATTTCAGACAATGGTCGCTGACACAGTGTTATATTGGTGTAAAGGTGCCACGCTGAGGTGTGTTGCAGACAATAGTCGCTGACAGTGTTATATTGGTGTAAAGGTGCAACGCTGAGGTGTGTTTCAGATAATGGTCGCTGACACAGTGTTATATTCGTGTTAAGGTGCCACGCTGAGGTGTGTTTGAGACAATGGTTGCTGACTGAGTGTTATATTGGTGTAAAGGTGCCACGCTGAGGTGTGTTTCAGACAATGGTCGCTGACACAGTGTTATATTGGTGGAAAGGTGCCATTCTGAGGTGTCTTTCAGACAATGGTCGCAGACACAGGGTTATATTGGTGTAAAGGTGCCACGCTGAGGTGTGTTTCAGCCAATGGTCGCTGACGCAGTGTTCCATTGGTGTAAAGGTGCCATGCTGAGGTGTGTTTCAGACAATGGTCGCTGACACAGTGTTATATTGGTGTAAAGGTGCCACGCTGAGGTGTGTTTCAGACAATGGTCGCTGACGCAGTGTTATATTGGTGTAAAGGTGCCACGCTGAGGTGTATTTCAGACAATGGTCGCTGGCACAGTGTTATATTGGTGTAAAGGTGCCACGCTGAGGTGTGTTTCAGCCAATGGTCGCTGACGCAGTGTTCCATTGGTGTAAAGGTGCCACGCTGAGGTGTGTTTGAGACAATGGTTGCTGACTGAGTGTTATATTGGTGTAAAGGTGCCACGCTGAGGTGTGCTTCAGACAATGGTCGCTGACGCAGTGTTATATTGGTGTAAAGGTGCCATTCTGAGGTGTCTTTCAGACAATGGTCGCAGACACAGGGTTATATTGGTGTAAAGGTGCCACGCTGAGGTGTGTTTCAGCCAATGGTCGCTGACGCAGTGTTCCATTGGTGTAAAGGTGCCATGCTGAGGTGTGTTTCAGACAATGGTCGCTGACACAGTGTTATATTGGTGTAAAGGTACCACGCTGAGGTGTATTTCAGACAATGGTCGCTGACACAGTGTTATATTGATGTAAAGATGCCACGCTGAGGTGTGTTTCAGACAATGGTCGCTGACACAGTGTTGTATTGGTGTAAAGGTGCCACGCTGAGGTGTGTTTGAGACAATTGTTGCTGACTGAGTGTTATATTGGTGTAAATGTGCCACGCTGAGGTGTGTTTCAGACAATGGTCGCTGACAGTGTTATATTTGTGTAAAGGTGGCACGCTGAGGTGTGTTTCAGACAATGGTTGCTGACGCAGTGTTATATTGGTGTAAAGGTGCCACGCTGAGGTGTGTTTCAGACAATGGTCGCTGACAGAGTGTTATATTGGTGTAAAGGCGCCACGCTGAGGTGTGTTTCAGACAATGGTCGCTGACACAGTGTTATATTGGTGTAAAGGTGCCACGTTGAGGTGTGTTTCAGGCAATGGTCACTGACACAGTGTTATATTGATGTAAAGGTGCTACGCTGAGGTGTGTTTCAGACAATGGTCGCTGACGCAGTGTTATATTGGTGTAAAGGTGCCATTCTGAGGTGTCTTTCAGACAATGGTCGCAGACACAGGGTTATATTGGTGTAAAGGTGCCACGCTGAGGTGTATTTCAGACAATGGTCGTTGACACAGTGTTATATTGGTGTAAAGGTGCCACGCTGAGGTGTGTTGCAGACAATGGTCGCTGACACAGTGTTATATTGGTGTAAAGGTGCAACGCTGAGGTGTGTTTCAGATAATGGTCGCTGACACAGTGTTATATTGGTGTTAAGGTGCCACGCTGAGGTGTGTTTCAGACAATGGTCGATGACGCAGTGTTATATTGGTGTAAAGATGCCACGCTGAGGTGTATTTCAGACAATGGTCGCTGACACAGTGTTATATTGGTGTAAAGGTGCCACGCTGAGGTGTGTTTGAGACAATGGTTGCTGACTGAGTGTTATATTGGTGCAAAGGTGCCACGCTGAGGTGTGTTTCAGACAATGGTCGCTGACACAGTGTTTTATTTGTGTAAAGGTGCCACGCTGAGGTGTGTTTCAGACAATGGTCGCTGACACAGTGTTATATTGATGTAAAGATGCCACGCTGAGGTGTGTTTCAGACAATGGTCGCTGACCCAGTGTTATATTGGTGTAAAGGTGCCACGCTGAGGTGTGTTTCAGCCAATGGTCGCTGACGCAGTGTTCCATTGGTGTAAAGGTGCCACGCTGAGGTGTGTTTCAGACAATGGTTGCTGATGCAGTGTTATGTTGGTGTAAAGGTGCCACGCTGAGGTGTGTTTCAGACAATGGTCGCTGACACAGTGTTATATTGGTGTAAAGGCGCCACGCTGAGGTGTGTTTCAGACAATGGTCGCTGACACAGTGTTATATTGGTGTAAAGGTGCCACGTTGAGGTGTGTTTCAGGCAATGGTCACTGACACTGTGTTATATTGATGTAAAGGTGCTACGCTGAGGTGTGTTTCAGACAATGGTCGCTGACACAGTGTTATATTGGTGTAAAGGTGCCACGTTGAGGTGTATTTCAGACAATGGTCGCTGACACAGTGTTATATTGGTGTAAAGGTGCCACGCTGAGGTGTGTTTCAGCCAATGGTCGCTGACGCAGTGTTCCATTGGTGTAAAGGTGCCATGCTGAGGTGTGTTTCAGACAATGGTCGCTGACACAGTGTTATATTGGTGTAAAGGTGCCACGCTGAGGTGTGTTTCAGCCAATGGTCGCTGACGCAGTGTTCCATTGGTGTAAAGGTGCCACGCTGAGGTGTGTTTGAGACAATGGTTGCTGACTGAGTGTTATATTGGTGCAAAGGTGCCACGCTGAGGTGTGTTTGAGACAATGGTTGCTGACTGAGTGTTATATTGGTGTAAAGGTGCAACGCTGAGGTGTGTTTCAGCCAATGGTCGCTGACGCAGTGTTATATTGGTGTAAAGATGCCACGCTGAGGTGTATTTCAGACAATGGTCGCTGACACAGTGTTATATTGGTGTAAAGGTGCCACGCTGAGGTGTGTTTCAGCCAATGGTTGCTGACGCAGTGTTCCATTGGTGTAAAGGTGCCACGCTGAGGTGTGTTTGAGACAATGGTTGCTGACTGAGTGTTATATTGGTGCAAAGGTGCCACGCTGAGGTGTGTTTCAGACAATGGTCGCTGACACAGTGTTATATTTGTGTAAAGGTGCCACACTGAGGTGTGTTTCAGACAATGGTCGCTGACACAGTGTTATATTGATGTAAAGATGCCACGCTGAGGTGTGTTTCAGACAATGGTCGCTGACACAGTGTTATATTGGTGTAAAGGTGCCACGCTGAGGTGTGTTTGAGACAATGGTTGCTGACTGAGTGTTATATTGGTGTAAAGGTGCAACGCTGAGGTGTGTTTCAGCCAATGGTCGCTGACGCAGTGTTCCATTGGTGTAAAGGTGCCACGCTGAGGTGTATTTCAGACAATGGTCGCTGACACAGTGTTATATTGATGTAAAGATGCCACGCTGAGGTGTGTTTCAGACAATGGTCGCTGACACAGTGTTGTATTGGTGTAAAGGTGCCACGCTGAGGTGTGTTTCAGACAATGGTCGCTGACACAGTGTTATATTGGTGTAAAGGCGCCACGCTGAGGTGTGTTTCAGACAATGGTCGCTGACACAGTGTTATATTGGTGTAAAGGTGCCACGTTGAGGTGTGTTTCAGGCAATGGTCACTGACACAGTGTTATATTGATGTAAAGGTGCTACGCTGAGGTGTGTTTCAGACAATGGTCGCTGACGCAGTGTTATATTGGTGTAAAGGTGCCATTCTGAGGTGTCTTTCAGACAATGGTCGCAGACACAGGGTTATATTGGTGTAAAGGTGCCACGCTGAGGTGTATTTCAGACAATGGTCGCTGACACAGTGTTATATTGGTGTAAAGGTGCCACGCTGAGGTGTGTTTCAGCCAATGGTCGCTGACGCAGTGTTCCATTGGTGTAAAGGTGCCATGCTGAGGTGTGTTTCAGACAATGGTCGCTGACACAGTGTTATATTGGTGTAAAGGTGCCACGCTGAGGTGTGTTTCAGCCAATGGTCGCTGACGCAGTGTTCCATTGGTGTAAAGGTGCCACGCTGAGGTGTGTTTGAGACAATGGTTGCTGACTGAGTGTTATATTGGTGCAAAGGTGCCACGCTGAGGTGTGTTTCAGACAATGGTCGCTGACACAGTGTTATATTGGTGTAAAGGTGCCACACTGAGGTGTGTTTCAGACAATGGTCGCTGACACAGTGTTATATTGGTGTAAAGGTGCCACGCTGAGGTGTATTTCAGACAATGGTCGCTGACACAGTGTTATATTGGTGTAAAGGTGCCACGCTGAGGTGTGTTTCAGCCAATGGTCGCTGACGCAGTGTTCCATTGGTGTAAAGGTGCCACGCTGAGGTGTGTTTGAGACAATGGTTGCTGACTGAGTGTTATATTGGTGTAAAGGTGCCACGCTGAGGTGTGTTTCAGACAATGGTCGCTGACACAGTGTTATATTGGTGTTAAGGTGCCACGCTGAGGTGTGTTTCAGACAATGGTCGCTGACGCAGTGTTATATTGGTGTATAGATGCCACGCTGAGGTGTATTTCAGACAATGGTCGCTGACACAGTGTTATATTGGTGTAAAGGTGCCACGCTGAGGTGTGTTTCAGCCAATGGTCGCTGACGCAGTGTTCCATTGGTGTAAAGGTGCCACGCTGAGGTGTGTTTGAGACAATGGTTGCTGACTGAGTGTTATATTGGTGCAAAGGTGCCACGCTGAGGTGTGTTTCAGACAATGGTCGCTGACACAGTGTTATATTTGTGTAAAGGTGCCACGCTGAGGTGTGTTTCAGACAATGGTCGCTGACACAGTGTTATATTGATGTAAAGATGCCACGCTGAGGTGTGTTTCAGACAATGGTCGCTGACACAGTGTTATATTGGTGTAAAGGTGCCACGCTGAGGTGTGTTTGAGACAATGGTTGCTGACTGAGTGTTATATTGGTGTAAAGGTGCAACGCTGAGGTGTGTTTCAGCCAATGGTCGCTGACGCAGTGTTCCATTGGTGTAAAGGTGCCACGCTGAGGTGTGTTTCAGACAATGTTTGCTGACGCAGTGTTATATTGGTGTAAAGGTGCCACGCTGAGGTGTGTTTCAGACAATGGTCGCTGACACAGTGTTATATTGGTGTAAAGGCGCCACGCTGAGGTGTGTTTCAGACAATGGTCGCTGACACAGTGTTATATTGGTGTAAAGGTGCCACGTTGAGGTGTGTTTCAGGCAATGGTCACTGACACTGTGTTATATTGATGTAAAGGTGCTACGCTGAGGTGTGTTTCAGACAATGGTCGCTGACACAGTGTTATATTGGTGTAAAGGTGCCACGTTGAGGTGTGTTTCAGACAATGGTCGCTGACACAGTGTTATATTGGTGTAAAGGTGCCACGTTGAGGTGTGTTTCAGGCAATGGTCACTGACACTGTGTTATATTGATGTAAAGGCGCCACGCTGAGGTGTGTTTCAGACAATGGTCGCTGACGCAGTGTTATATTGGTGTAAAGGTGCCATTCTGAGGTGTCTTTCAGACAATGGTCGCAGACACAGGGTTATATTGGTGTAAAGGTGCCACGCTGAGGTGTATTTCAGACAATGGTCGCTGACACAGTGTTATATTGGTGTAAAGGTGCCACGCTGAGGTGTGTTGCAGACAATGGTCGCTGACACAGTGTTATATTGGTGTAAAGGTGCAACGCTGAGGTGTGTTTCAGATAATGGTCGCTGACACAGTGTTATATTGGTGTAAAGGTGCCACGCTGAGGTGTGTTTCAGCCAATGGTCGCAGACGCAGTGTTCCATTGGTGTAAAGGAGCCACGCTGAGGTGTGTTTCAGACAATGGTCGCTGACACAGTGTTATATTGGTGTAAAGGTGCCACGCTGAGGTGTGTTGCAGACAATGGTCGCTGACACAGTGTTATATTGGTGTAAAGGTGCAACGCTGAGGTGTGTTTCAGATAATGGTCGCTGACACAGTGTTATATTGGTGTTAAGGTGCCACGCTGAGGTGTGTTTCAGACAATGGTCGCTGACGCAGTGTTATATTGGTGTAAAGGTGCCACGCTGAGGTGTATTTCAGACAATGGTCGCTGACACAGTGTTATATTGGTGTAAAGGTGCCACGCTGAGGTGTGTTTCAGCCAATGGTCGCTGACGCAGTGTTCCATTGGTGTAAAGGTGCCACGCTGAGGTGTGTTTGAGACAATGGTTGCTGACTGAGTGTTATATTGGTGTAAAGGTGCCACGCTGAGGTGTGTTTCAGACAATGGTCGCTGACACAGTGTTATATTGGTGTTAAGGTGCCACGCTGAGGTGTGTTTCAGACAATGGTCGCTGACACAGTGTTATATTGGTGTTAAGGTGCCACGCTGAGGTGTGTTTCAGACAATGGTCGCTGACGCAGTGTTATATTGGTGTATAGATGCCACGCTGAGGTGTATTTCAGACAATGGTCGCTGACACAGTGTTATATTGGTGTAAAGGTGCCACGCTGAGGTGTGTTTCAGCCAATGGTCGCTGACGCAGTGTTCCATTGGTGTAAAGGTGCCACGCTGAGGTGTGTTTGAGACAATGGTTGCTGACTGAGTGTTATATTGGTGCAAAGGTGCCACGCTGAGGTGTGTTTCAGACAATGGTCGCTGACACAGTGTTATATTTGTGTAAAGGTGCCACGCTGAGGTGTGTTTCAGACAATGGTCGCTGACACAGTGTTATATTGATGTAAAGATGCCACGCTGAGGTGTGTTTCAGACAATGGTCGCTGACACAGTGTTATATTGGTGTAAAGGTGCCACGCTGAGGTGTGTTTGAGACAATGGTTGCTGACTGAGTGTTATATTGGTGTAAAGGTGCAACGCTGAGGTGTGTTTCAGACAATGGTCGCTGACACAGTGTTATATTGGTGTAAAGGCGCCACGCTGAGGTGTGTTTCAGACAATGGTCGCTGACACAGTGTTATATTGGTGTAAAGGTGCCACGTTGAGGTGTGTTTCAGGCAATGGTCACTGACACTGTGTTATATTGATGTAAAGGTGCTACGCTGAGGTGTGTTTCAGACAATGGTCGCTGACACAGTGTTATATTGGTGTAAAGGTGCCACGTTGAGGTGTGTTTCAGACAATGGTCGCTGACACAGTGTTATATTGGTGTAAAGGTGCCACGTTGAGGTGTGTTTCAGGCAATGGTCACTGACACTGTGTTATATTGATGTAAAGGCGCCACGCTGAGGTGTGTTTCAGACAATGGTCGCTGACGCAGTGTTATATTGGTGTAAAGGTGCCATTCTGAGGTGTCTTTCAGACAATGGTCGCAGACACAGGGTTATATTGGTGTAAAGGTGCCACGCTGAGGTGTATTTCAGACAATGGTCGCTGACACAGTGTTATATTGGTGTAAAGGTGCCACGCTGAGGTGTGTTGCAGACAATGGTCGCTGACACAGTGTTATATTGGTGTAAAGGTGCAACGCTGAGGTGTGTTTCAGATAATGGTCGCTGACACAGTGTTATATTGGTGTAAAGGTGCCACGCTGAGGTGTGTTTCAGCCAATGGTCGCAGACGCAGTGTTCCATTGGTGTAAAGGTGCCACGCTGAGGTGTGTTTCAGACAATGGTCGCTGACACAGTGTTATATTGGTGTAAAGGTGCCACGCTGAGGTGTGTTGCAGACAATGGTCGCTGACACAGTGTTATATTGGTGTAAAGGTGCAACGCTGAGGTGTGTTTCAGATAATGGTCGCTGACACAGTGTTATATTGGTGTTAAGGTGCCACGCTGAGGTGTGTTTCAGACAATGGTCGCTGACGCAGTGTTATATTGGTGTAAAGGTGCCACGCTGAGGTGTATTTCAGACAATGGTCGCTGACACAGTGTTATATTGGTGTAAAGGTGCCACGCTGAGGTGTGTTTCAGCCAATGGTCGCTGACGCAGTGTTCCATTGGTGTAAAGGTGCCACGCTGAGGTGTGTTTGAGACAATGGTTGCTGACTGAGTGTTATATTGGTGTAAAGGTGCCACGCTGAGGTGTGTTTCAGACAATGGTCGCTGACACAGTGTTATATTGGTGTTAAGGTGCCACGCTGAGGTGTGTTTCAGACAATGGTCGCTGACGCAGTGTTATATTGGTGTAAAGATGCCACGCTGAGGTGTATTTCAGACAATGGTCGCTGACACAGTGTTATATTGGTGTAAAGGTGCCACGCTGAGGTGTGTTTCAGCCAATGGTTGCTGACGCAGTGTTCCATTGGTGTAAAGGTGCCACGCTGAGGTGTGTTTGAGACAATGGTTGCTGACTGAGTGTTATATTGGTGCAAAGGTGCCACGCTGAGGTGTGTTTCAGACAATGGTCGCTGACACAGTGTTATATTTGTGTAAAGGTGCCACACTGAGGTGTGTTTCAGACAATGGTCGCTGACACAGTGTTATATTGATGTAAAGATGCCACGCTGAGGTGTGTTTCAGACAATGGTCGCTGACACAGTGTTATATTGGTGTAAAGGTGCCACGCTGAGGTGTGTTTGAGACAATGGTTGCTGACTGAGTGTTATATTGGTGTAAAGGTGCAACGCTGAGGTGTGTTTCAGCCAATGGTCGCTGACGCAGTGTTCCATTGGTGTAAAGGTGCCACGCTGAGGTGTATTTCAGACAATGGTCGCTGACACAGTGTTATATTGATGTAAAGATGCCACGCTGAGGTGTGTTTCAGACAATGGTCGCTGACACAGTGTTGTATTGGTGTAAAGGTGCCACGCTGAGGTGTGTTTCAGACAATGGTCGCTGACACAGTGTTATATTGGTGTAAAGGCGCCACGCTGAGGTGTGTTTCAGACAATGGTCGCTGACACAGTGTTATATTGGTGTAAAGGTGCCACGTTGAGGTGTGTTTCAGGCAATGGTCACTGACACAGTGTTATATTGATGTAAAGGTGCTACGCTGAGGTGTGTTTCAGACAATGGTCGCTGACGCAGTGTTATATTGGTGTAAAGGTGCCATTCTGAGGTGTCTTTCAGACAATGGTCGCAGACACAGGGTTATATTGGTGTAAAGGTGCCACGCTGAGGTGTATTTCAGACAATGGTCGCTGACACAGTGTTATATTGGTGTAAAGGTGCCACGCTGAGGTGTGTTTCAGCCAATGGTCGCTGACGCAGTGTTCCATTGGTGTAAAGGTGCCATGCTGAGGTGTGTTTCAGACAATGGTCGCTGACACAGTGTTATATTGGTGTAAAGGTGCCACGCTGAGGTGTGTTTCAGCCAATGGTCGCTGACGCAGTGTTCCATTGGTGTAAAGGTGCCACGCTGAGGTGTGTTTGAGACAATGGTTGCTGACTGAGTGTTATATTGGTGCAAAGGTGCCACGCTGAGGTGTGTTTCAGACAATGGTCGCTGACACAGTGTTATATTGGTGTAAAGGTGCCACACTGAGGTGTGTTTCAGACAATGGTCGCTGACACAGTGTTATATTGATGTAAAGATGCCACGCTGAGGTGTGTTTCAGACAATGGTCGCTGACACAGTGTTATATTGGTGTAAAGGTGCCACGCTGAGGTGTGTTTGAGACAATGGTTGCTGACTGAGTGTTATATTGGTGTAAAGGTGCAACGCTGAGGTGTGTTTCAGCCAATGGTCGCTGACGCAGTGTTCCATTGGTGTAAAGGTGCCACGCTGAGGTGTATTTCAGACAATGGTCGCTGACACAGTGTTATATTGATGTAAAGATGCCACGCTGAGGTGTGTTTCAGACAATGGTCGCTGACACAGTGTTGTATTGGTGTAAAGGTGCCACGCTGAGGTGTGTTTCAGACAATGGTCGCTGACACAGTGTTATATTGGTGTAAAGGCGCCACGCTGAGGTGTGTTTCAGACAATGGTCGCTGACACAGTGTTATATTGGTGTAAAGGTGCCACGTTGAGGTGTGTTTCAGGCAATGGTCACTGACACAGTGTTATATTGATGTAAAGGTGCTACGCTGAGGTGTGTTTCAGACAATGGTCGCTGACGCAGTGTTATATTGGTGTAAAGGTGCCATTCTGAGGTGTCTTTCAGACAATGGTCGCAGACACAGGGTTATATTGGTGTAAAGGTGCCACGCTGAGGTGTATTTCAGACAATGGTCGCTGACACAGTGTTATATTGGTGTAAAGGTGCCACGCTGAGGTGTGTTGCAGACAATGGTCGCTGACACAGTGTTATATTGGTGTAAAGGTGCAACGCTGAGGTGTGTTTCAGATAATGGTCGCTGACACAGTGTTATATTGGTGTTAAGGTGCCACGCTGAGGTGTGTTTCAGACAATGGTCGCTGACGCAGTGTTAAATTGGTGTAAAGGTGCCACGCTGAGGTGTATTTCAGATAATGGTCGCTGACACAGTGTTATATTGGTGTAAAGGTGCCACGCTGAGGTGTGTTTCAGCCAATGGTCGCAGACGCAGTGTTCCATTGGTGTAAAGGTGCCACGCTGAGGTGTGTTTCAGACAATGGTCGCTGACACAGTGTTATATTGGTGTAAAGGTGCCACGTTGAGGTGTGTTTCAGGCAATGGTCACTGACACTGTGTTATATTGATGTAAAGGTGCTACGCTGAGGTGTGTTTCAGACAATGGTCGCTGACACAGTGTTATATTGGTGTAAAGGTGCCACGTTGAGGTGTGTTTCAGACAATGGTCGCTGACACAGTGTTATATTGGTGTAAAGGTGCCACGTTGAGGTGTGTTTCAGGCAATGGTCACTGACACTGTGTTATATTGATGTAAAGGCGCCACGCTGAGGTGTGTTTCAGACAATGGTCGCTGACGCAGTGTTATATTGGTGTAAAGGTGCCATTCTGAGGTGTCTTTCAGACAATGGTCGCAGACACAGGGTTATATTGGTGTAAAGGTGCCACGCTGAGGTGTATTTCAGACAATGGTCGCTGACACAGTGTTATATTGGTGTAAAGGTGCCACGCTGAGGTGTGTTTCAGCCAATGGTCGCAGACGCAGTGTTCCATTGGTGTAAAGGTGCCACGCTGAGGTGTGTTTCAGACAATGGTCGCTGACACAGTGTTATATTGGTGTAAAGGTGCCACGCTGAGGTGTGTTGCAGACAATGGTCGCTGACACAGTGTTATATTGGTGTAAAGGTGCAACGCTGAGGTGTGTTTCAGATAATGGTCGCTGACACAGTGTTATATTGGTGTTAAGGTGCCACGCTGAGGTGTGTTTCAGACAATGGTCGCTGACGCAGTGTTATATTGGTGTAAAGGTGCCACGCTGAGGTGTATTTCAGACAATGGTCGCTGACACAGTGTTATATTGGTGTAAAGGTGCCACGCTGAGGTGTGTTTCAGCCAATGGTCGCTGACGCAGTGTTCCATTGGTGTAAAGGTGCCACGCTGAGGTGTGTTTGAGACAATGGTTGCTGACTGAGTGTTATATTGGTGTAAAGGTGCCACGCTGAGGTGTGTTTCAGACAATGGTCGCTGACACAGTGTTATATTGGTGTTAAGGTGCCACGCTGAGGTGTGTTTCAGACAATGGTCGCTGACGCAGTGTTATATTGGTGTATAGATGCCACGCTGAGGTGTATTTCAGACAATGGTCGCTGACACAGTGTTATATTGGTGTAAAGGTGCCACGCTGAGGTGTGTTTCAGCCAATGGTCGCTGACGCAGTGTTCCATTGGTGTAAAGGTGCCACGCTGAGGTGTGTTTGAGACAATGGTTGCTGACTGAGTGTTATATTGGTGCAAAGGTGCCACGCTGAGGTGTGTTTCAGACAATGGTCGCTGACACAGTGTTATATTTGTGTAAAGGTGCCACGCTGAGGTGTGTTTCAGACAATGGTCGCTGACACAGTGTTATATTGATGTAAAGATGCCACGCTGAGGTGTGTTTCAGACAATGGTCGCTGACACAGTGTTATATTGGTGTAAAGGTGCCACGCTGAGGTGTGTTTGAGACAATGGTTGCTGACTGAGTGTTATATTGGTGTAAAGGTGCAACGCTGAGGTGTGTTTCAGCCAATGGTCGCTGACGCAGTGTTCCATTGGTGTAAAGGTGCCACGCTGAGGTGTGTTTCAGACAATGTTTGCTGACGCAGTGTTATATTGGTGTAAAGGTGCCACGCTGAGGTGTGTTTCAGACAATGGTCGCTGACACAGTGTTATATTGGTGTAAAGGCGCCACGCTGAGGTGTGTTTCAGACAATGGTCGCTGACACAGTGTTATATTGGTGTAAAGGTGCCACGTTGAGGTGTGTTTCAGGCAATGGTCACTGACACTGTGTTATATTGATGTAAAGGTGCTACGCTGAGGTGTGTTTCAGACAATGGTCGCTGACACAGTGTTATATTGGTGTAAAGGTGCCACGTTGAGGTGTGTTTCAGACAATGGTCGCTGACACAGTGTTATATTGGTGTAAAGGTGCCACGTTGAGGTGTGTTTCAGGCAATGGTCACTGACACTGTGTTATATTGATGTAAAGGCGCCACGCTGAGGTGTGTTTCAGACAATGGTCGCTGACGCAGTGTTATATTGGTGTAAAGGTGCCATTCTGAGGTGTCTTTCAGACAATGGTCGCAGACACAGGGTTATATTGGTGTAAAGGTGCCACGCTGAGGTGTATTTCAGACAATGGTCGCTGACACAGTGTTATATTGGTGTAAAGGTGCCACGCTGAGGTGTGTTGCAGACAATGGTCGCTGACACAGTGTTATATTGGTGTAAAGGTGCAACGCTGAGGTGTGTTTCAGATAATGGTCGCTGACACAGTGTTATATTGGTGTTAAGGTGCCACGCTGAGGTGTGTTTCAGACAATGGTCGCTGACGCAGTGTTATATTGGTGTAAAGGTGCCACGCTGAGGTGTATTTCAGACAATGGTCGCTGACACAGTGTTATATTGGTGTAAAGGTGCCACGCTGAGGTGTGTTTCAGCCAATGGTCGCTGACGCAGTGTTCCATTGGTGTAAAGGTGCCATGCTGAGGTGTGTTTCAGACAATGGTCGCTGACACAGTGTTATATTGGTGTAAAGGTGCCACGCTGAGGTGTGTTTCAGACAATGGTCGCTGACACAGTGTTATATTGATGTAAAGATGCCACGCTGAGGTGTGTTTCAGACAATGGTCGCTGACACAGTGTTGTATTGGTGTAAAGGTGCCACGCTGAGGTGTGTTTCAGACAATGGTCGCTGACACAGTGTTATATTGGTGTAAAGGCGCCACGCTGAGGTGTGTTTCAGACAATGGTCGCTGACACAGTGTTATATTGGTGTAAAGGTGCCACGTTGAGGTGTGTTTCAGGCAATGGTCACTGACACAGTGTTATATTGATGTAAAGGTGCTACGCTGAGGTGTGTTTCAGACAATGGTCGCTGACGCAGTGTTATATTGGTGTAAAGGTGCCATTCTGAGGTGTCTTTCAGACAATGGTCGCAGACACAGGGTTATATTGGTGTAAAGGTGCCACGCTGAGGTGTGTTTCAGACAATGGTCGCTGACGCAGTGTTATATTGGTGTAAAGGTGCCATTCTGAGGTGTCTTTCAGACAATGGTCGCAGACACAGGGTTATATTGGTGTAAAGGTGCCACGCTGAGGTGTATTTCAGACAATGGTCGCTGACACAGTGTTATATTGGTGTAAAGGTGCCACGCTGAGGTGTGTTGCAGACAATGGTCGCTGACACAGTGTTATATTGGTGTAAAGGTGCAACGCTGAGGTGTGTTTCAGATAATGGTCGCTGACACAGTGTTATATTGGTGTTAAGGTGCCACGCTGAGGTGTGTTTCAGACAATGGTCGCTGACGCAGTGTTATATTGGTGTAAAGGTGCCACGCTGAGGTGTATTTCAGACAATGGTCGCTGACACAGTGTTATATTGGTGTAAAGGTGCCACGCTGAGGTGTGTTTCAGCCAATGGTCGCAGACGCAGTGTTCCATTGGTGTAAAGGTGCCACGCTGAGGTGTGTTTCAGACAATGGTCGCTGACACAGTGTTATATTGGTGTAAAGGTGCCACGCTGAGGTGTGTTGCAGACAATGGTCGCTGACACAGTGTTATATTGGTGTAAAGGTGCAACGCTGAGGTGTGTTTCAGATAATGGTCGCTGACACAGTGTTATATTGGTGTTAAGGTGCCACGCTGAGGTGTGTTTCAGACAATGGTCGCTGACGCAGTGTTATATTGGTGTAAAGGTGCCACGCTGAGGTGTATTTCAGACAATGGTCGCTGACACAGTGTTATATTGGTGTAAAGGTGCCACGCTGAGGTGTGTTTCAGCCAATGGTCGCTGACGCAGTGTTCCATTGGTGTAAAGGTGCCACGCTGAGGTGTGTTTGAGACAATGGTTGCTGACTGAGTGTTATATTGGTGTAAAGGTGCCACGCTGAGGTGTGTTTCAGACAATGGTCGCTGACACAGTGTTATATTGGTGTTAAGGTGCCACGCTGAGGTGTGTTTCAGACAATGGTCGCTGACGCAGTGTTATATTGGTGTAAAGATGCCACGCTGAGGTGTATTTCAGACAATGGTCGCTGACACAGTGTTATATTGGTGTAAAGGTGCCACGCTGAGGTGTGTTTCAGCCAATGGTTGCTGACGCAGTGTTCCATTGGTGTAAAGGTGCCACGCTGAGGTGTGTTTGAGACAATGGTTGCTGACTGAGTGTTATATTGGTGCAAAGGTGCCACGCTGAGGTGTGTTTCAGACAATGGTCGCTGACACAGTGTTATATTTGTGTAAAGGTGCCACACTGAGGTGTGTTTCAGACAATGGTCGCTGACACAGTGTTATATTGATGTAAAGATGCCACGCTGAGGTGTGTTTCAGACAATGGTCGCTGACACAGTGTTATATTGGTGTAAAGGTGCCACGCTGAGGTGTGTTTGAGACAATGGTCGCAGACGCAGTGTTATATTGGTGTAAAGATGCCACGCTGAGGTGTGTTTCAGACAATGGTCGCTGACACAGTGTTATATTGGTGTAAAGGTGCCACGCTGAGGTGTGTTTCAGCCAATGGTCGCAGACGCAGTGTTCCATTGGTGTAAAGGTGCCACGCTGAGGTGTGTTTCAGACAATGGTCGCTGACACAGTGTTATATTGGTGTAAAGGTGCCACGCTGAGGTGTGTTGCAGACAATGGTCGCTGACACAGTGTTATATTGGTGTAAAGGTGCAACGCTGAGGTGTGTTTCAGATAATGGTCGCTGACACAGTGTTATATTGGTGTTAAGGTGCCACGCTGAGGTGTGTTTCAGACAATGGTCGCTGACGCAGTGTTATATTGGTGTAAAGGTGCCACGCTGAGGTGTATTTCAGACAATGGTCGCTGACACAGTGTTATATTGGTGTAAAGGTGCCACGCTGAGGTGTGTTTCAGCCAATGGTCGCTGACGCAGTGTTCCATTGGTGTAAAGGTGCCACGCTGAGGTGTGTTTGAGACAATGGTTGCTGACTGAGTGTTATATTGGTGTAAAGGTGCCACGCTGAGGTGTGTTTCAGACAATGGTCGCTGACACAGTGTTATATTGGTGTTAAGGTGCCACGCTGAGGTGTGTTTCAGACAATGGTCGCTGACGCAGTGTTATATTGGTGTAAAGATGCCACGCTGAGGTGTATTTCAGACAATGGTCGCTGACACAGTGTTATATTGGTGTAAAGGTGCCACGCTGAGGTGTGTTTCAGCCAATGGTTGCTGACGCAGTGTTCCATTGGTGTAAAGGTGCCACGCTGAGGTGTGTTTGAGACAATGGTTGCTGACTGAGTGTTATATTGGTGCAAAGGTGCCACGCTGAGGTGTGTTTCAGACAATGGTCGCTGACACAGTGTTATATTTGTGTAAAGGTGCCACACTGAGGTGTGTTTCAGACAATGGTCGCTGACACAGTGTTATATTGATGTAAAGATGCCACGCTGAGGTGTGTTTCAGACAATGGTCGCTGACACAGTGTTATATTGGTGTAAAGGTGCCACGCTGAGGTGTGTTTGAGACAATGGTTGCTGACTGAGTGTTATATTGGTGTAAAGGTGCAACGCTGAGGTGTGTTTCAGCCAATGGTCGCTGACGCAGTGTTCCATTGGTGTAAAGGTGCCACGCTGAGGTGTATTTCAGACAATGGTCGCTGACACAGTGTTATATTGATGTAAAGATGCCACGCTGAGGTGTGTTTCAGACAATGGTCGCTGACACAGTGTTGTATTGGTGTAAAGGTGCCACGCTGAGGTGTGTTTCAGACAATGGTCGCTGACACAGTGTTATATTGGTGTAAAGGCGCCACGCTGAGGTGTGTTTCAGACAATGGTCGCTGACACAGTGTTATATTGGTGTAAAGGTGCCACGTTGAGGTGTGTTTCAGGCAATGGTCACTGACACAGTGTTATATTGATGTAAAGGTGCTACGCTGAGGTGTGTTTCAGACAATGGTCGCTGACGCAGTGTTATATTGGTGTAAAGGTGCCATTCTGAGGTGTCTTTCAGACAATGGTCGCAGACACAGGGTTATATTGGTGTAAAGGTGCCACGCTGAGGTGTATTTCAGACAATGGTCGCTGACACAGTGTTATATTGGTGTAAAGGTGCCACGCTGAGGTGTGTTGCAGACAATGGTCGCTGACACAGTGTTATATTGGTGTAAAGGTGCAACGCTGAGGTGTGTTTCAGATAATGGTCGCTGACACAGTGTTATATTGGTGTTAAGGTGCCACGCTGAGGTGTGTTTCAGACAATGGTCGCTGACGCAGTGTTAAATTGGTGTAAAGGTGCCACGCTGAGGTGTATTTCAGATAATGGTCGCTGACACAGTGTTATATTGGTGTAAAGGTGCCACGCTGAGGTGTGTTTCAGCCAATGGTCGCAGACGCAGTGTTCCATTGGTGTAAAGGTGCCACGCTGAGGTGTGTTTCAGACAATGGTCGCTGACACAGTGTTATATTGGTGTAAAGGTGCCACGCTGAGGTGTGTTGCAGACAATGGTCGCTGACACAGTGTTATATTGGTGTAAAGGTGCAACGCTGAGGTGTGTTTCAGATAATGGTCGCTGACACAGTGTTATATTGGTGTTAAGGTGCCACGCTGAGGTGTGTTTCAGACAATGGTCGCTGACGCAGTGTTATATTGGTGTAAAGGTGCCACGCTGAGGTGTATTTCAGACAATGGTCGCTGACACAGTGTTATATTGGTGTAAAGGTGCCACGCTGAGGTGTGTTTCAGCCAATGGTCGCTGACGCAGTGTTCCATTGGTGTAAAGGTGCCACGCTGAGGTGTGTTTGAGACAATGGTTGCTGACTGAGTGTTATATTGGTGTAAAGGTGCCACGCTGAGGTGTGTTTCAGACAATGGTCGCTGACACAGTGTTATATTGGTGTTAAGGTGCCACGCTGAGGTGTGTTTCAGACAATGGTCGCTGACGCAGTGTTATATTGGTGTATAGATGCCACGCTGAGGTGTATTTCAGACAATGGTCGCTGACACAGTGTTATATTGGTGTAAAGGTGCCACGCTGAGGTGTGTTTCAGCCAATGGTCGCTGACGCAGTGTTCCATTGGTGTAAAGGTGCCACGCTGAGGTGTGTTTCAGACAATGTTTGCTGACGCAGTGTTATATTGGTGTAAAGGTGCCACGCTGAGGTGTGTTTCAGACAATGGTCGCTGACACAGTGTTATATTGGTGTAAAGGCGCCACGCTGAGGTGTGTTTCAGACAATGGTCGCTGACACAGTGTTATATTGGTGTAAAGGTGCCACGTTGAGGTGTGTTTCAGGCAATGGTCACTGACACTGTGTTATATTGATGTAAAGGTGCTACGCTGAGGTGTGTTTCAGACAATGGTCGCTGACACAGTGTTATATTGGTGTAAAGGTGCCACGTTGAGGTGTGTTTCAGACAATGGTCGCTGACACAGTGTTATATTGGTGTAAAGGTGCCACGTTGAGGTGTGTTTCAGGCAATGGTCACTGACACTGTGTTATATTGATGTAAAGGCGCCACGCTGAGGTGTGTTTCAGACAATGGTCGCTGACGCAGTGTTATATTGGTGTAAAGGTGCCATTCTGAGGTGTCTTTCAGACAATGGTCGCAGACACAGGGTTATATTGGTGTAAAGGTGCCACGCTGAGGTGTATTTCAGACAATGGTCGCTGACACAGTGTTATATTGGTGTAAAGGTGCCACGCTGAGGTGTGTTGCAGACAATGGTCGCTGACACAGTGTTATATTGGTGTAAAGGTGCAACGCTGAGGTGTGTTTCAGATAATGGTCGCTGACACAGTGTTATATTGGTGTTAAGGTGCCACGCTGAGGTGTGTTTCAGACAATGGTCGCTGACGCAGTGTTATATTGGTGTAAAGGTGCCACGCTGAGGTGTATTTCAGACAATGGTCGCTGACACAGTGTTATATTGGTGTAAAGGTGCCACGCTGAGGTGTGTTTCAGCCAATGGTCGCTGACGCAGTGTTCCATTGGTGTAAAGGTGCCATGCTGAGGTGTGTTTCAGACAATGGTCGCTGACACAGTGTTATATTGGTGTAAAGGTGCCACGCTGAGGTGTGTTTCAGACAATGGTCGCTGACACAGTGTTATATTGATGTAAAGATGCCACGCTGAGGTGTGTTTCAGACAATGGTCGCTGACACAGTGTTGTATTGGTGTAAAGGTGCCACGCTGAGGTGTGTTTCAGACAATGGTCGCTGACACAGTGTTATATTGGTGTAAAGGCGCCACGCTGAGGTGTGTTTCAGACAATGGTCGCTGACACAGTGTTATATTGGTGTAAAGGTGCCACGTTGAGGTGTGTTTCAGGCAATGGTCACTGACACAGTGTTATATTGATGTAAAGGTGCTACGCTGAGGTGTGTTTCAGACAATGGTCGCTGACGCAGTGTTATATTGGTGTAAAGGTGCCATTCTGAGGTGTCTTTCAGACAATGGTCGCAGACACAGGGTTATATTGGTGTAAAGGTGCCACGCTGAGGTGTGTTTCAGACAATGGTCGCTGACGCAGTGTTATATTGGTGTAAAGGTGCCATTCTGAGGTGTCTTTCAGAATGGTCGCAGACACAGGGTTATATTGGTGTAAAGGTGCCACGCTGAGGTGTATTTCAGACAATGGTCGCTGACACAGTGTTATATTGGTGTAAAGGTGCCACGCTGAGGTGTGTTGCAGACAATGGTCGCTGACACAGTGTTATATTGGTGTAAAGGTGCAACGCTGAGGTGTGTTTCAGATAATGGTCGCTGACACAGTGTTATATTGGTGTTAAGGTGCCACGCTGAGGTGTGTTTCAGACAATGGTCGCTGACGCAGTGTTATATTGGTGTAAAGGTGCCACGCTGAGGTGTATTTCAGACAATGGTCGCTGACACAGTGTTATATTGGTGTAAAGGTGCCACGCTGAGGTGTGTTTCAGCCAATGGTCGCAGACGCAGTGTTCCATTGGTGTAAAGGTGCCACGCTGAGGTGTGTTTCAGACAATGGTCGCTGACACAGTGTTATATTGGTGTAAAGGTGCCACGCTGAGGTGTGTTGCAGACAATGGTCGCTGACGCAGTGTTCCATTGGTGTAAAGGTGCCACGCTGAGGTGTGTTTGAGACAATGGTTGCTGACTGAGTGTTATATTGGTGCAAAGGTGCCACGCTGAGGTGTGTTTCAGACAATGGTCGCTGACACAGTGTTATATTTGTGTAAAGGTGCCACACTGAGGTGTGTTTCAGACAATGGTCGCTGACACAGTGTTATATTGATGTAAAGATGCCACGCTGAGGTGTGTTTCAGACAATGGTCGCTGACACAGTGTTATATTGGTGTAAAGGTGCCACGCTGAGGTGTGTTTGAGACAATGGTTGCTGACTGAGTGTTATATTGGTGTAAAGGTGCAACGCTGAGGTGTGTTTCAGCCAATGGTCGCTGACGCAGTG
This sequence comes from Hypanus sabinus, assembly GCF_030144855.1. Classification (NCBI taxonomy): domain Eukaryota; kingdom Metazoa; phylum Chordata; class Chondrichthyes; order Myliobatiformes; family Dasyatidae; genus Hypanus; species Hypanus sabinus. Next base: position 13,235,910 of record NC_082711.1, read on the forward strand.
TTCCATTGGTGTAAAGGTGCCACGCTGAGGTGTGTTTCAGACAATGGTTGCTGACGCAGTGTTATATTGGTGTAAAGGTGCCACGCTGAGGTGTGTTTCAGACAATGGTCGCTGACACAGTGTTATATTGGTGTAAAGGCGCCACGCTGAGGTGTGTTTCAGACAATGGTCGCTGATGCAGTGTTATATTGGTGTAAAGGTGCCATTCTGAGGTGTCTTTCAGGCAATGGTCGCAGACACAGGGTTATATTGGTGTAAAGGTGCCACGCTGAGGTGTATTTCAGACAATGGTCGCTGACACAGTGTTATATTGGTGTAAAGGTGCCACGCTGAGGTGTGTTGCAGACAATGGTCGCTGACACAGTGTTATATTGGTGTAAAGGTGCAACGCTGAGGTGTGTTTCAGATAATGGTCGCTGACACAGTGTTATATTGGTGTTAAGGTGCCACGCTGAGGTGTGTTTCAGACAATGGTCGCTGACGCAGTGTTATATTGGTGTAAAGGTGCCACGCTGAGGTGTATTTCAGACAATGGTCGCTGACACAGTGTTATATTGGTGTAAAGGTGCCACGCTGAGGTGTGTTTCAGCCAATGGTCGCTGACGCAGTGTTCCATTGGTGTAAAGGTGCCATGCTGAGGTGTGTTTCAGACAATGGTCGCTGACACAGTGTTATATTGGTGTAAAGGTGCCACGCTGAGGTGTATTTCAGACAATGGTCGCTGACACAGTGTTATATTGATGTAAAGATGCCACGCTGAGGTGTGTTTCAGACAATGGTCGCTGACACAGTGTTGTATTGGTGTAAAGGTGCCACGCTGAGGTGTGTTTCAGACAATGGTCGCTGACACAGTGTTATATTGGTGTAAAGGCGCCACGCTGAGGTGTGTTTCAGACAATGGTCGCTGACACAGTGTTATATTGGTGTAAAGGTGCCACGTTGAGGTGTCTTTCAGGCAATGGTCACTGACACAGTGTTATATTGATGTAAAGGTGCTACGCTGAGGTGTGTTTCAGACAATGGTCGCTGACACAGTGTTATATTGGTGTAAAGGTGCCACGCTGAGGTGTGTTTCAGCCAATGGTCGCTGACGCAGTGTTCCATTGGTGTAAAGGTGCCATGCTGAGGTGTGTTTCAGACAATGGTCGCTGACACAGTGTTATATTGGTGTAAAGGTGCCACGCTGAGGTGTATTTCAGACAATGGTCGCTGACACAGTGTTATATTGATGTAAAGATGCCACGCTGAGGTGTGTTTCAGACAATGGTCGCTGACACAGTGTTGTATTGGTGTAAAGGTGCCACGCTGAGGTGTGTTTCAGACAATGGTCGCTGACACAGTGTTATATTGGTGTAAAGGCGCCACGCTGAGGTGTGTTTCAGACAATGGTCGCTGACACAGTGTTATATTGGTGTAAAGGTGCCACGTTGAGGTGTGTTTCAGGCAATGGTCACTGACACAGTGTTATATTGATGTAAAGGTGCTACGCTGAGGTGTGTTTCAGACAATGGTCGCTGACGCAGTGTTATATTGGTGTAAAGGTGCCATTCTGAGGTGTCTTTCAGACAATGGTCGCAGACACAGGGTTATATTGGTGTAAAGGTGCCACGCTGAGGTGTGTTTCAGACAATGGTCGCTGACGCAGTGTTATATTGGTGTAAAGGTGCCATTCTCAGGTGTCTTTCAGACAATGGTCGCAGACACAGGGTTATATTGGTGTAAAGGTGCCACGCTGAGGTGTATTTCAGACAATGGTCGCTGACACAGTGTTATATTGGTGTAAAGGTGCCACGCTGAGGTGTGTTGCAGACAATGGTCGCTGACACAGTGTTATATTGGTGTAAAGGTGCAACGCTGAGGTGTGTTTCAGATAATGGTCGCTGACACAGTGTTATATTGGTGTTAAGGTGCCACGCTGAGGTGTGTTTCAGACAATGGTCGCTGACGCAGTGTTATATTGGTGTAAAGGTGCCACGCTGAGGTGTATTTCAGACAATGGTCGCTGACACAGTGTTATATTGGTGTAAAGGTGCCACGCTGAGGTGTGTTTCAGCCAATGGTCGCAGACGCAGTGTTCCATTGGTGTAAAGGTGCCACGCTGAGGTGTGTTTCAGACAATGGTCGCTGACACAGTGTTATATTGGTGTAAAGGTGCCACGCTGAGGTGTGTTGCAGACAATGGTCGCTGACACAGTGTTATATTGGTGTAAAGGTGCAACGCTGAGGTGTGTTTCAGATAATGGTCGCTGACACAGTGTTATATTGGTGTTAAGGTGCCACGCTGAGGTGTGTTTCAGACAATGGTCGCTGACGCAGTGTTATATTGGTGTAAAGGTGCCACGCTGAGGTGTATTTCAGACAATGGTCGCTGACACAGTGTTATATTGGTGTAAAGGTGCCACGCTGAGGTGTGTTTCAGCCAATGGTCGCTGACGCAGTGTTCCATTGGTGTAAAGGTGCCACGCTGAGGTGTGTTTGAGACAATGGTTGCTGACTGAGTGTTATATTGGTGTAAAGGTGCCACGCTGAGGTGTGTTTCAGACAATGGTCGCTGACACAGTGTTATATTGGTGTTAAGGTGCCACGCTGAGGTGTGTTTCAGACAATGGTCGCTGACGCAGTGTTATATTGGTGTAAAGATGCCACGCTGAGGTGTATTTCAGACAATGGTCGCTGACACAGTGTTATATTGGTGTAAAGGTGCCACGCTGAGGTGTGTTTCAGCCAATGGTTGCTGACGCAGTGTTCCATTGGTGTAAAGGTGCCACGCTGAGGTGTGTTTGAGACAATGGTTGCTGACTGAGTGTTATATTGGTGCAAAGGTGCCACGCTGAGGTGTGTTTCAGACAATGGTCGCTGACACAGTGTTATATTTGTGTAAAGGTGCCACGCTGAGGTGTGTTTCAGACAATGGTCGCTGACACAGTGTTATATTGATGTAAAGATGCCACGCTGAGGTGTGTTTCAGACAATGGTCGCTGACACAGTGTTATATTGGTGTAAAGGTGCCACGCTGAGGTGTGTTTGAGACAATGGTTGCTGACTGAGTGTTATATTGGTGTAAAGGTGCAACGCTGAGGTGTGTTTCAGCCAATGGTCGCTGACGCAGTGTTCCATTGGTGTAAAGGTGCCACGCTGAGGTGTGTTTCAGACAATGGTTGCTGACGCAGTGTTATATTGGTGTAAAGGTGCCACGCTGAGGTGTGTTTCAGACAATGGTCGCTGACACAGTGTTATATTGGTGTAAAGGCGCCACGCTGAGGTGTGTTTCAGACAATGGTCGCTGACGCAGTGTTATATTGGTGTAAAGGTGCCATTCTGAGGTGTCTTTCAGGCAATGGTCGCAGACACAGGGTTATATTGGTGTAAAGGTGCCACGCTGAGGTGTATTTCAGACAATGGTCGCTGACACAGTGTTATATTGGTGTAAAGGTGCCACGCTGAGGTGTGTTGCAGACAATGGTCGCTGACACAGTGTTATATTGGTGTAAAGGTGCAACGCTGAGGTGTGTTTCAGATAATGGTCGCTGACACAGTGTTATATTGGTGTTAAGGTGCCACGCTGAGGTGTGTTTCAGACAATGGTCGCTGACGCAGTGTTATATTGGTGTAAAGGTGCCACGCTGAGGTGTATTTCAGACAATGGTCGCTGACACAGTGTTATATTGGTGTAAAGGTGCCACGCTGAGGTGTGTTTCAGCCAATGGTCGCTGACGCAGTGTTCCATTGGTGTAAAGGTGCCATGCTGAGGTGTGTTTCAGACAATGGTCGCTGACACAGTGTTATATTGGTGTAAAGGTGCCACGCTGAGGTGTATTTCAGACAATGGTCGCTGACACAGTGTTATATTGATGTAAAGATGCCACGCTGAGGTGTGTTTCAGACAATGGTCGCTGACACAGTGTTGTATTGGTGTAAAGGTGCCACGCTGAGGTGTGTTTCAGACAATGGTCGCTGACACAGTGTTATATTGGTGTAAAGGCGCCACGCTGAGGTGTGTTTCAGACAATGGTCGCTGACACAGTGTTATATTGGTGTAAAGGTGCCACGTTGAGGTGTGTTTCAGGCAATGGTCACTGACACAGTGTTATATTGATGTAAAGGTGCTACGCTGAGGTGTGTTTCAGACAATGGTCGCTGACGCAGTGTTATATTGGTGTAAAGGTGCCATTCTGAGGTGTCTTACAGACAATGGTCGCAGACACAGGGTTATATTGGTGTAAAGGTGCCACGCTGAGGTGTGTTTCAGACAATGGTCGCTGACGCAGTGTTATATTGGTGTAAAGGTGCCATTCTGAGGTGTCTTTCAGACAATGGTCGCAGACACAGGGTTATATTGGTGTAAAGGTGCCACGCTGAGGTGTATTTCAGACAATGGTCGCTGACGCAGTGTTATATTGGTGTAAAGGTGCCATTCTGAGGTGTCTTTCAGACAATGGTCGCTGACACAGTGTTATATTGGTGTAAAGGTGCCACGCTGAGGTGTGTTGCAGACAATGGTCGCTGACACAGTGTTATATTGGTGTAAAGGTGCAACGCTGAGGTGTGTTTCAGATAATGGTCGCTGACACAGTGTTATATTGGTGTTAAGGTGCCACGCTGAGGTGTGTTTCAGACAATGGTCGCTGACGCAGTGTTATATTGGTGTAAAGGTGCCACGCTGAGGTGTATTTCAGACAATGGTCGCTGACACAGTGTTATATTGGTGTAAAGGTGCCACGCTGAGGTGTGTTTCAGCCAATGGTCGCAGACGCAGTGTTCCATTGGTGTAAAGGTGCCACGCTGAGGTGTGTTTCAGACAATGGTCGCTGACACAGTGTTATATTGGTGTAAAGGTGCCACGCTGAGGTGTGTTGCAGACAATGGTCGCTGACACAGTGTTATATTGGTGTAAAGGTGCAACGCTGAGGTGTGTTTCAGATAATGGTCGCTGACACAGTGTTATATTGGTGTTAAGGTGCCACGCTGAGGTGTGTTTCAGACAATGGTCGCTGACGCAGTGTTATATTGGTGTAAAGGTGCCACGCTGAGGTGTATTTCAGACAATGGTCGCTGACACAGTGTTATATTGGTGTAAAGGTGCCACGCTGAGGTGTGTTTCAGCCAATGGTCGCTGACGCAGTGTTCCATTGGTGTAAAGGTGCCACGCTGAGGTGTGTTTGAGACAATGGTTGCTGACTGAGTGTTATATTGGTGTAAAGGTGCCACGCTGAGGTGTGTTTCAGACAATGGTCGCTGACACAGTGTTATATTGGTGTTAAGGTGCCACGCTGAGGTGTGTTTCAGACAATGGTCGCTGACGCAGTGTTATATTGGTGTAAAGATGCCACGCTGAGGTGTATTTCAGACAATGGTCGCTGACACAGTGTTATATTGGTGTAAAGGTGCCACGCTGAGGTGTGTTTCAGCCAATGGTCGCTGACGCAGTGTTCCATTGGTGTAAAGGTGCCACGCTGAGGTGTGTTTGAGACAATGGTTGCTGACTGAGTGTTATATTGGTGCAAAGGTGCCACGCTGAGGTGTGTTTCAGACAATGGTCTCTGACACAGTGTTATATTTGTGTAAAGGTGCCACGCTGAGGTGTGTTTCAGACAATAGTCGCTGACACAGTGTTATATTGATGTAAAGATGCCACGCTGAGGTGTGTTTCAGACAATGGTCGCTGACACAGTGTTATATTGGTGTAAAGGTGCCACGCTGAGGTGTGTTTGAGACAATGGTTGCTGACTGAGTGTTATATTGGTGTAAAGGTGCAACGCTGAGGTGTGTTTCAGCCAATGGTCGCTGACGCAGTGTTCCATTGGTGTAAAGGTGCCACGCTGAGGTGTGTTTCAGACAATGGTTGCTGACGCAGTGTTATATTGGTGTAAAGGTGCCACGCTGAGGTGTGTTTCAGACAATGGTCGCTGACACAGTGTTATATTGGTGTAAAGGCGCCACGCTGAGGTGTGTTTCAGACAATGGTCGCTGACACAGTGTTATATTGGTGTAAAGGTGCCACGTTGAGGTGTGTTTCAGGCAATGGTCGCTGACACAGTGTTATATTGGTGTAAAGGTGCCACGTTGAGGTGTGTTTCAGGCAATGGTCACTGACACTGTGTTATATTGATGTAAAGGTGCTACGCTGAGGTGTGTTTCAGACAATGGTCGCTGACGCAGTGTTATATTGGTGTAAAGGTGCCATTCTGAGGTGTCTTTCAGACAATGGTCGCAGACACAGGGTTATATTGGTGTAAAGGTGCCACGCTGAGGTGTATTTCAGACAATGGTCGCTGACACAGTGTTATATTGGTGTAAAGGTGCCACGCTGAGGTGTGTTGCAGACAATGGTCGCTGACACAGTGTTATATTGGTGTAAAGGTGCAACGCTGAGGTGTGTTTCAGATAATGGTCGCTGACACAGTGTTATATTGGTGTTAAGGTGCCACGCTGAGGTGTGTTTCAGACAATGGTCGCTGACGCAGTGTTATATTGGTGTAAAGGTGCCACGCTGAGGTGTATTTCAGACAATGGTCGCTGACACAGTGTTATATTGGTGTAAAGGTGCCACGCTGAGGTGTGTTTCAGCCAATGGTCGCTGACGCAGTGTTCCATTGGTGTAAAGGTGCCATGCTGAGGTGTGTTTCAGACAATGGTCGCTGACACAGTGTTATATTGGTGTAAAGGTGCCACGCTGAGGTGTATTTCAGACAATGGTCGCTGACACAGTGTTATATTGATGTAAAGATGCCACGCTGAGGTGTGTTTCAGACAATGGTCGCTGACACCGTGTTGTATTGGTGTAAAGGTGCCACGCTGAGGTGTGTTTCAGACAATGGTCGCTGACACAGTGTTATATTGGTGTAAAGGTGCCACGTTGAGGTGTGTTTCAGGCAATGGTCACTGACACAGTGTTATATTGATGTAAAGGTGCTACGCTGAGGTGTGTTTCAGACAATGGTCGCTGACGCAGTGTTATATTGGTGTAAAGGTGCCATTCTGAGGTGTCTTTCAGACAATGGTCGCAGACACAGGGTTATATTGGTGTAAAGGTGCCACGCTGATGTGTATTTCAGACAATGGTCGCTGACATAGTGTTATATTGGTGTAAAGGTGCCACGCTGAGGTGTGTTGCAGACAATGGTCGCTGACACAGTGTTATATTGGTGTAAGGGTGCAACGCTGAGGTGTGTTTCAGATAATGGTCGCTGACACTGTGTTATATTGGTGTTAAGGTGCCACGCTGAGGTGTGTTTCAGACAATGGTCGCTGACGCAGTGTTATATTGGTGTAAAGGTGCCACGCTGAGGTGTATTTCAGACAATGGTCGCTGACACAGTGTTATATTGGTGTAAAGGTGCCACGCTGAGGTGTGTTTCAGCCAATGGTCGCTGACGCAGTGTTCCATTGGTGTAAAGGTGCCACGCTGAGGTGTGTTTCAGACAATGGTCGCTGACACAGTGTTATATTGGTGTAAAGGTGCCACGCTGAGGTGTATTTCAGACAATGGTCGCTGACACAGTGTTATATTGATGTAAAGATGCCACGCTGAGGTGTGTTTCAGACAATGGTCGCTGACAGAGTGTTGTATTGGTGTAAAGGTGCCACGCTGAGGTGTGTTTCAGACAATGGTCGCTGACACAGTGTTATATTGGTGTAAAGGCGCCACGCTGAGGTGTGTTTCAGACAATGGTCGCTGACACAGTGTTATATTGGTGTAAAGGTGCCACGTTGAGGTGTGTTTCAGGCAATGGTCACTGACACAGTGTTATATTGATGTAAAGGTGCTACGCTGAGGTGTGTTTCAGACAATGGTCGCTGACGCAGTGTTTTATTGGTGTAAAGGTGCCATTCTGAGGTGTCTTTCAGACAATGGTCGCAGACAGAGGGTTATATTGGTGTAAAGGTGCCACGCTGAGGTGTATTTCAGACAATGGTCGCTGACACAGTGTTATATTGGTGTAAAGGTGCCACGCTGGTGTGTTTGAGACAATGGTTGCTGACTGAGTGTTATATTGGTGTAAAGGTGCCACGCTGAGGTGTGTTTCAGACAATGGTCGCTGACACAGTGTTATATTGATGTAAAGATGCCACGCTGAGGTGTGTTTCAGACAATGGTCGCTGACACAGTGTTATATTGGTGTAAAGGTGCCACGCTGAGGTGTGTTTGAGACAATGGTTGCTGACTGAGTGTTATATTGGTGTAAAGGTGCAACGCTGAGGTGTGTTTCAGCCAATGGTCGCTGACGCAGTGTTCCATTGGTGTAAAGGTGCCACGCTGAGGTGTGTTTCAGACAATGGTTGCTGACGCAGTGTTATATTGGTGTAAAGGTGCCACGCTGAGGTGTGTTTCAGACAATGGTCGCTGACACAGTGTTATATTGGTGTAAAGGTGCCACGCTGAGGTGTGTTTCAGACAATGGTCGCTGACACAGTGTTATATTGGTGTAAAGGTGCCACGTTCAGGTGTGTTTCAGACAATGGTCGCTGACACTGTGTTATATTGATGTAAAGGTGCCACGCTGAGGTGTATTTCAGACAATGGTCGCTGACACTGTGTTATATTGATGTAAAGATGCCACGCTGAGGTGTGTTTCAGACAATGGTCGCTGACACAGTGTTGTATTGGTGTAAAGGTGCCACGCTGAGGTGTGTTTCAGACAATGGTCGCTGACACAGTGTTATATTGGTGTAAAGGCGCCACGCTGAGGTGTGTTTCAGACAATGGTCGCTGACACAGTGTTATATTGGTGTAAAGGTGCCACGTTGATGTGTGTTTCAGGCAATGGTCACTGACACAGTGTTATATTGATGTAAAGGTGCTACGCTGAGGTGTGTTTCAGACAATGGTCGCTGACGCAGTGTTATATTGGTGTAAAGGTGCCATTCTGAGGTGTCTTTCAGACAATGGTCGCAGACACAGGGTTATATTGGTGTAAAGGTGCCACGCTGAGGTGTATTTCAGACAATGGTCGCTGACACAGTGTTATATTGGTGTAAAGGTGCCACGCTGAGGTGTGTTGCAGACAATGGTCGCTGACACAGTGTTATATTGGTGTAAAGGTGCAACGCTGAGGTGTGTTTCAGATAATGGTCGCTGACACAGTGTTATATTGGTGTTAAGGTGCCACTCTGAGGTGTGTTTCAGACAATGGTCGCTGACGCAGTGTTATATTGGTGTAAAGGTGCCACGCTGAGGTGTATTTCAGACAATGGTCGCTGACACAGTGTTATATTGGTGTAAAGGTGCCACGCTGAGGTGTGTTTCAGCCAATGGTCGCTGACGCAGTGTTCCATTGGTGTAAAGGTGCCACGCTGAGGTGTGTTTGAGACAATGGTTGCTGACTGAGTGTTATATTGGTGTAAAGGTGCCACGCTGAGGTGTGTTTCAGACAATGGTCGCTGACACAGTGTTATATTTGTGTAAAGGTGCCACGCTGAGGTGTGTTTCAGACAATGGTCGCTGACACAGTGTTATATTGATGTAAAGATGCCACGCTGAGGTGTGTTTCAGACAATGGTCGCTGACACAGTGTTATATTGGTGTAAAGGTGCCACGCTGAGGTGTGTTTGAGACAATGGTCGCTGACACAGTGTTATATTGATGTAAAGATGCCACGCTGAGGTGTCTTTCAGACAATGGTCGCTGACACAGTGTTATATTGGTGTAAAGGTGCCACGCTGAGGTGTGTTTGAGACAATGGTTGCTGACTGAGTGTTATATTGGTGTAAAGGTGCAACGCTGAGGTGTGTTTCAGACAATGGTCGCTGACACAGTGTTATATTGGTGTAAAGGTGGCACGCTGAGGTGTGTTTCAGACAATGGTTGCTGACGCAGTGTTATATTGGTGTAAAGGTGCCACGCTGAGGTGTGTTTCAGACAATGGTCGCTGACACAGTGTTATATTGGTGTAAAGGCGCCACGCTGAGGTGTGTTTCAGACAATGGTCGCTGACACAGTGTTATATTGGTGTAAAGGTGCCACGTTGAGGTGTGTTTCAGGCAATGGTCACTGACACTGTGTTATATTGATGTAAAGGTGCTACGCTGAGGTGTGTTTCAGACAATGGTCACTGACGCAGTGTTATATTGGTGTAAAGGTGCCATTCTGAGGTGTCTTTCAGACAATGGTCGCAGACACAGGGTTATATTGGTGTAAAGGTGCCACGCTGAGGTGTGTTGCAGACAATGGTCGCTGACACAGTGTTATATTGGTGTAAAGGTGCAACGCTGAGGTGTGTTTCAGATAATGGTCGCTGACACAGTGTTATATTGGTGTTAAGGTGCCACGCTGAGGTGTGTTTCAGACAATGGTCGCTGACGCAGTGTTATATTGGTGTAAAGGTGCCACGCTGAGGTGTATTTCAGACAATGGTCGCTGACACAGTGTTATATTGGTGTAAAGGTGCCACGCTGAGGTGTGTTTCAGCCAATGGTCGCTGACGCAGTGTTCCATTGGTGTAAAGGTGCCATGCTGAGGTGTGTTTCAGACAATGGTCACTGACACAGTGTTATATTGGTGTAAAGGTGCCACGCTGAGGTGTGTTTCAGACAATGGTCGCTGACACAGTGTTATATTGATGTAAAGATGCCACGCTGAGGTGTGTTTCAGACAATGGTCGCTGACACAGTGTTGTATTGGTGTAAAGGTGCCACGCTGAGGTGTCTTTCAGACAATGGTCGCTGACACAGTGTTATATTGGTGTAAAGGTGCCACGCTGAGGTGTGTTTCAGCCAATGGTCGCTGACGCAGTGTTCCATTGGTGTAAAGGTGCCATGCTGAGGTGTGTTTCAGACAATGGTCGCTGACACAGTGTTATATTGGTGTAAAGGTGCCACGCTGAGGTGTGTTTCAGACAATGGTCGCTGACACAGTGTTATATTGATGTAAAGATGCCACGCTGAGGTGTGTTTCAGACAATGGTCGCTGACACAGTGTTATATTGATGTAAAGATGCCACGCTGAGGTGTGTTTCAGACAATGGTCGCTGACTGAGTGTTATATTGGTGTAAAGGTGCCACGCTGAGGTGTATTTCAGACAATGGTCGCTGACACAGTGTTATATTGATGTAAAGATGCCACGCTGAGGTGTGTTTCAGACAATGGTCGCTGACACAGTGTTATATTGATGTAAAGATGCCACGCTGAGGTGTGTTTCAGACAATGGTCGCTGACTGAGTGTTATATTGGTGTAAAGGTGCCACGCTGAGGTGTATTTCAGACAATGGTCGCTGACACAGTGTTATATTGATGTAAAGATGCCACGCTGAGGTGTGTTTCAGACAATGGTCGCTGACACAGTGTTGTATTGGTGTAAAGGTGCCACGCTGAGGTGTGTTTGAGACAATGGTTGCTGACTGAGTGTTATATTGGTGTAAAGGTGCCACGCTGAGGTGTGTTTCAGACAATGGTCGCAGACACAGTGTTATATTTGTGTAAAGGTGCCACGCTGAGGTGTGTTTCAGACAATGGTCGCTGACACAGTGTTATATTGATGTAAAGATGCCACGCTTAGGTGTGTTTCAGACAATGGTCGCTGACACAGTGTTATATTGATGTAAAGATGCCACGCTGAGGTGTGTTTCAGACAATGGTCGCTGACACAGTGTTATATTGATGTAAAGATGCCACGCTGAGGTGTGTTTCAGACAATGGTGGCTGACTGAGTGTTATATTGGTGTAAAGGTGCCACGCTGAGGTGTATTTCAGACAATGGTCGCTGACACAGTGTTATATTGATGTAAAGATGCCACGCTGAGGTGTGTTTCAGACAATGGTCGCTGACACAGTGTTGTATTGGTGTAAAGGTGCCACGCTGAGGTGTGTTTGAGACAATGGTTGCTGACTGAGTGTTATATTGGTGTAAAGGTGCCACGCTGAGGTGTGTTTCAGACAATGGTCGCAGACACAGTGTTATATTTGTGTAAAGGTGCCACGCTGAGGTGTGTTTCAGACAATGGTCGCTGACACAGTGTTATATTGATGTAAAGATGCCACGCTTAGGTGTGTTTCAGACAATGGTCGATGACACAGTGTTATATTGGTGTAAAAGTGCTACGCTGAGGTGTGTTTGAGACAATGGTTGCTGACTGAGTGTTATATTGGTGTAAAGGTGCCACGCTAAGGTGTGTTTCAGACAATGGTCGCTGACACAGTGTTATATTTGTGTAAAGGTGCCACGCTGAGGTGTGTTTCAGACAATGGTCGCTGACACAGTGTTATATTTGTGTAAAGGCGCCACGCTGAGGTGTGTTTCAGACAATGGTCGCTGACACAGTGTTATATTGGTGTAAAGGTGCCACGCTGAGGTGTGTTTCAGACAATGGTCGCTGACACAGTGTTATATTGATGTAAAGATGCCACGCTGAGGTGTGTTTCTGACAATGGTCGCTGACACAGTGTTGTATTGGTGTAAAGGTGCCACGCTGAGGTGTCTTTCAGTCAATGGTCGCTGACACAGTGTTATATTGGTGTAAAGGTGCCACGCTGAGGTGTGTTTCAGCCAATGGTCGCTGACGCAGTGTTCCATTGGTGTAAAGGTGCCATGCTGAGGTGTGTTTCAGACAATGGTCGCTGACACAGTGTTATATTGGTGTAAAGGTGCCACGCTGAGGTGTGTTTCAGACAATGGTCGCTGACACAGTGTTATATTGATGTAAAGATGCCACGCTGAGGTGTGTTTCAGACAATGGTCGCTGACACAGTGTTATATTGATGTAAAGATGCCACGCTGAGGTGTGTTTCAGACAATGGTCGCTGACTGAGTGTTATATTGGTGTAAAGGTGCCACGCTGAGGTGTATTTCAGACAATGGTCGCTGACACAGTGTTATATTGATGTAAAGATGCCACGCTGAGGTGTGTTTCAGACAATGGTCGCTGACACAGTGTTGTATTGGTGTAAAGGTGCCACGCTGAGGTGTGTTTGAGACAATGGTTGCTGACTGAGTGTTATATTGGTGTAAAGGTGCCACGCTGAGGTGTGTTTCAGACAATGGTCGCAGACACAGTGTTATATTTGTGTAAAGGTGCCACGCTGAGGTGTGTTTCAGACAATGGTCGCTGACACAGTGTTATATTGATGTAAAGATGCCACGCTTAGGTGTGTTTCAGACAATGGTCGATGACACAGTGTTATATTGGTGTAAAAGTGCCACGCTGAGGTGTGTTTGAGACAATGGTTGCTGACTGAGTGTTATATTGGTGTAAAGGTGCCACGCTAAGGTGTGTTTCAGACAATGGTCGCTGACACAGTGTTATATTTGTGTAAAGGTGCCACGCTGAGGTGTGTTTCAGACAATGGTCGCTGACACAGTGTTATATTTGTGTAAAGGCGCCACGCTGAGGTGTGTTTCAGACAATGGTCGCTGACACAGTGTTATATTGGTGTATAGGTGCCACTTTGAGGTGTGTTTCAGGCAATGGTCACTGACACAGTGTTATATTGATGTAAAGGTGCCACGCTGTGGTGTGTTTCAGACAATGGTCGCTGACGCAGTGTTATATTGGTGTAAAGGTGCCATTCTGAGGTGTCTTTCAGACAATGGTCGCAGACACAGGGTTATATTGGTGTAAAGGTGCCACGCTGAGGTGTATTTCAGACAATGGTCGCTGACACAGTGTTATATTGGTGTAAAGGTGCCACGCTGAGGTGTGTTGCAGACAATGGTCGCTGACACAGTGTTATATTGGTGTAAAGGTGCAACGCTGAGGTGTGTTTCAGATAATGGTCGCTGACAGACTGTTATATTGGTGTTAAGGTGCCACGCTGAGGTGTGTTTCAGACAATGGTCGCTGACGCAGTGTTATATTGGTGTAAAGGTGCCACGCTGAGGTGTGTTTCAGACAATGGTCGCTGACGCAGTGTTATTTTGGTGTAAAGATGCCACGCTGAGGTGTGTTTCAGACAATGGTCGCTGACACAGTGTTATATTTGTGTAAAGGTGCCACGCTGAGGTGTGTTTCAGACAATGGTCGCTGACACAGTGTTATATTGATGTAAAGATGCCACGCTGAGGTGTGTTTCAGACAATGGTCGCTGACACAGTGTTATATTGGTGTAAAGGTGCCACGCTGAGGTGTGTTTGAGACAATGGTCGCTGACACAGTGTTATATTGATGTAAAGATGCCACGCTGAGGTGTCTTTCAGACAATGGTCGCTGACACAGTGTTATATTGGTGTAAAGGTGCCACGCTGAGGTGTGTTTGAGACAATGGTTGCTGACTGAGTGTTATATTGGTGTAAAGGTGCAACGCTGAGGTGTGTTTCAGACAATGGTCGCTGACACAGTGTTATATTGGTGTAAAGGTGGCACGCTGAGGTGTGTTTCAGACAATGGTTGCTGACGCAGTGTTATATTGGTGTAAAGGTGCCACGCTGAGGTGTGTTTCAGACAATGGTCGCTGACACAGTGTTATATTGGTGTAAAGGCGCCACGCTGAGGTGTGTTTCAGACAATGGTCGCTGACACAGTGTTATATTGGTGTAAAGGTGCCACGTTGAGGTGTGTTTCAGGCAATGGTCACTGACACTGTGTTATATTGATGTAAAGGTGCTACGCTGAGGTGTGTTTCAGACAATGGTCACTGACGCAGTGTTATATTGGTGTAAAGGTGCCATTCTGAGGTGTCTTTCAGACAATGGTCGCAGACACAGGGTTATATTGGTGTAAAGGTGCCACGCTGAGGTGTGTTGCAGACAATGGTCGCTGACACAGTGTTATATTGGTGTAAAGGTGCAACGCTGAGGTGTGTTTCAGATAATGGTCGCTGACACAGTGTTATATTGGTGTTAAGGTGCCACGCTGAGGTGTGTTTCAGACAATGGTCGCTGACGCAGTGTTATATTGGTGTAAAGGTGCCATGCTGAGGTGTATTTCAGACAATGGTCGCTGACACAGTGTTATATTGGTGTAAAGGTGCCACGCTGAGGTGTGTTTCAGCCAATGGTCGCTGACGCAGTGTTCCATTGGTGTAAAGGTCCCATGCTGAGGTGTGTTTCAGACAATGGTCACTGACACAGTGTTATATTGGTGTAAAGGTGCCACGCTGAGGTGTGTTTCAGACAATGGTCGCTGACACAGTGTTATATTGATGTAAAGATGCCACGCTGAGGTGTGTTTCAGACAATGGTCGCTGACACAGTGTTGTATTGGTGTAAAGGTGCCACGCTGAGGTGTCTTTCAGACAATGGTCGCTGACACAGTGTTACATTGGTGTAAAGGTGCCACGCTGAGGTGTGTTTCAGCCAATGGTCGCTGACGCAGTGTTCCATTGGTGTAAAGGTGCCATGCTGAGGTGTGTTTCAGACAATGGTCGCTGACACAGTGTTATATTGGTGTAAAGGTGCCACGCTGAGGTGTGTTTCAGACAATGGTCGCTGACACAGTGTTATATTGATGTAAAGATGCCACGCTGAGGTGTGTTTCAGACAATGGTCGCTGACACAGTGTTATATTGATGTAAAGATGCCACGCTGAGGTGTGTTTCAGACAATGGTCGCTGACTGAGTGTTGTATTGGTGTAAAGGTGCCACGCTGAGGTGTATTTCAGACAATGGTCGCTGACACAGTGTTATATTGATGTAAAGATGCCACGCTGAGGTGTGTTTCAGACAATGGTCGCTGACACAGTGTTGTATTGGTGTAAAGGTGCCACGCTGAGGTGTGTTTGAGACAATGGTTGCTGACTGAGTGTTATATTGGTGTAAAGGTGCCACGCTGAGGTGTGTTTCAGACAATGGTCGCAGACACAGTGTTATATTTGTGTAAAGGTGCCACGCTGAGGTGTGTTTCAGACAATGGTCGCTGACACAGTGTTATATTGATGTAAAGATGCCACGCTTAGGTGTGTTTCAGACAATGGTCGATGACACAGTGTTATATTGGTGTAAAAGTGCCACGCTGAGGTGTGTTTGAGACAATGGTTGCTGACTGAGTGTTATATTGGTGTAAAGGTGCCACGCTAAGGTGTGTTTCAGACAATGGTCGCTGACACAGTGTTATATTTGTGTAAAGGTGCCACGCTGAGGTGTGTTTCAGACAATGGTCGCTGACACAGTGTTATATTTGTGTAAAGGCGCCACGCTGAGGTGTGTTTCAGACAATGGTCGCTGACAGAGTGTTATATTGGTGTATAGGTGCCACGTTGAGGTGTGTTTCAGGCAATGGTCACTGACACAGTGTTATATTGATGTAAAGGTGCCACGCTGTGGTGTGTTTCAGACAATGGTCGCTGACGCAGTGTTATATTGGTGTAAAGGTGCCATTCTGAGGTGTCTTTCAGACAATGGTCGCAGACACAGGGTTATATTGGTGTAAAGGTGCCACGCTGAGGTGTATTTCAGACAATGGTCGCTGACACAGTGTTATATTGGTGTAAAGGTGCCACGCTGAGGTGTGTTGCAGACAATGGTCGCTGACACAGTGTTATATTGGTGTAAAGGTGCAACGCTGAGGTGTGTTTCAGATAATGGTCGCTGACAGAGTGTTATATTGGTGTTAAGGTGCCACGCTGAGGTGTGTTTCAGACAATGGTCGCTGACGCAGTGTTATATTGGTGTAAAGGTGCCACGCTGAGGTGTGTTTCAGACAATGGTCGCTGACGCAGTGTTATTTTGGTGTAAAGATGCCACGCTGAGGTGTGTTTCAGACAATGGTCGCTGACGCAGTGTTATTTTGGTGTAAAGGCGTCACGCTGAGGTGTGTTTCAGACAATGGTCGCTGACGCAGTGTTCTATTGGTGTAAAGGTGCCATGCTGAGGTGTGTTTCAGACAATGGTCGCTGACACAGTGTTATATTGGTGTAAAGGCGCCACGCTGAGGTGTGTTTCAGACAATGGTCGCTGACACAGTGTTATATTGGTGTAAAGGTGCCACGTTGAGGTGTGTTTCAGTCAATGGTCGCTGACGCAGTGTTATATTGGTGTAAAGGTGCCACGCTGAGGTGTGTTTCAGACAATGGTCGCTGACGCAGTGTTATATTGGTGTAAAGGTGCCACGCTGAGGTGTATTTCAGACAATGGTCGCTGACACAGTGTTATATTGATGTAAAGATGCCACGCTGAGGTGTGTTTCAGACAATGGTCGCTGACACAGTGTTGTATTGGTGTAAAGGTGCCACGCTGAGCTGTGTTTGAGACAATGGTTGCTGACTGAGTGTTATATTGGTGTAAAGGTGCCACGCTGAGCTGTGTTTGAGACAATGGTTGCTGACTGAGTGTTATATTGGTGTAAAGGTGCCACGCTGAGGTGTGTTTCAGACAATGGTCGCTGACACAGTGTTATATTTGTGTAAAGGTGCCATGCTGAGGTGTGTTTCAGACAATGGTCGCTGACATAGTGTTATATTGATGTAAAGATGCCACGCTGAGGTGTGTTTCAGACAATGGTCGCTGACACAGTGTTATATTGGTGTAAAGGTGCCACGCTGAGGTGTGTTTGAGACAATGGTTGCTGACTGAGTGTTATATTGGTGTAAAGGTGCCACGCTAAGGTGTGTTTCAGACAATGGTCGCTGACACAGTGTTATATTTGTGTAAAGGTGCCACGCTGAGGTGTGTTTCAGACAATGGTCGCTGACACAGTGTTATATTGGTGTAAAGGCGCCACGCTGAGGTGTGTTTCAGACAATGGTCGCTGACGCAGTGTTATATTGGTGTAAAGGTGCCACGCTGAGGTGTATTTCAGACAATGGTCGCTGACACAGTTTTATATTGGTGTAAAGGTGCCACGCTGAGGTGTGTTTCAGCCAATGGTCGCTGACGCAGTGTTCCATTGGTGTAAAGGTGCCATGCTGAGGTGTGTTTCAGACAATGGTCACTGACACAGTGTTATATTGGTGTAAAGGTGCCACGCTGAGGTGTGTTTCAGACAATGGTCGCTGACACAGTGTTATATTGATGTAAAGATGCCACGCTGAGGTGTGTTTCAGACAATGGTCGCTGACACAGTGTTGTATTGGTGTAAAGGTGCCACGCTGAGGTGTCTTTCAGACAATGGTCGCTGACACAGTGTTATATTGGTGTAAAGGTGCCACGCTGAGGTGTGTTTCAGCCAATGGTCGCTGACGCAGTGTTCCATTGGTGTAAAGGTGCCATGCTGAGGTGTGTTTCAGGCAATGGTCGCTGACACAGTGTTATATTGGTGTAAAGGTGCCACGCTGAGGTGTGTTTCAGACAATGGTCGCTGACACAGTGTTATATTGATGTAAAGATGCCACGCTGAGGTGTGTTTCAGACAATGGTCGCTGACACAGTGTTATATTGATGTAAAGATGCCACGCTGAGGTGTGTTTCAGACAATGGTCGCTGACTGAGTGTTATATTGGTGTAAAGGTGCCACGCTGAGGTGTATTTCAGACAATGGTCGCTGACACAGTGTTATATTGATGTAAAGATGCCACGCTGAGGTGTGTTTCAGACAATGGTCGCTGACACAGTGTTGTATTGGTGTAAAGGTGCCACGCTGAGGTGTGTTTGAGACAATGGTTGCTGACTGAGTGTTATATTGGTGTAAAGGTGCCACGCTGAGGTGTGTTTCAGACAATGGTCGCAGACACAGTGTTATATTTGTGTAAAGGTGCCACGCTGAGGTGTGTTTCAGACAATGGTCGCTGACACAGTGTTATATTGATGTAAAGATGCCACGCTTAGGTGTGTTTCAGACAATGGTCGATGACACAGTGTTATATTGGTGTAAAAGTGCCACGCTGAGGTGTGTTTGAGACAATGGTTGCTGACTGAGTGTTATATTGGTGTAAAGGTGCCACGCTAAGGTGTGTTTCAGACAATGGTCGCTGACACAGTGTTATATTTGTGTAAAGGTGCCACGCTGAGGTGTGTTTCAGACAATGGTCGCTGACACAGTGTTATATTTGTGTAAAGGCGCCACGCTGAGGTGTATTTCAGACAATGGTCGCTGACACAGTGTTATATTGGTGTATAGGTGCCACGTTGAGGTGTGTTTCAGGCAATGGTCACTGACACAGTGTTATATTGATGTAAAGGTGCCACGCTGTGGTGTGTTTCAGACAATGGTCGCTGACGCAGTGTTATATTGGTGTAAAGGTGCCATTCTGAGGTGTCTTTCAGACAATGGTCGCAGACACAGGGTTATATTGGTGTAAAGGTGCCACGCTGAGGTGTATTTCAGACAATGGTCGCTGACACAGTGTTATATTGGTGTAAAGGTGCCACGCTGAGGTGTGTTGCAGACAATGGTCGCTGACACAGTGTTATATTGGTGTAAAGGTGCAACGCTGAGGTGTGTTTCAGATAATGGTCGCTGACAGAGTGTTATATTGGTGTTAAGGTGCCACGCTGAGGTGTGTTTCAGACAATGGTCGCTGACGCAGTGTTATATTGGTGTAAAGGTGCCACGCTGAGGTGTGTTTCAGACAATGGTCGCTGACGCAGTGTTATTTTGGTGTAAAGATGCCACGCTGAGGTGTGTTTCAGACAATGGTCGCTGACGCAGTGTTATTTTGGTGTAAAGGCGTCACGCTGAGGTGTGTTTCAGACAATGGTCGCTGACGCAGTGTTCTATTGGTGTAAAGGTGCCACGCTGAGGTGTGTTTCAGCCAATGGTCGCTGACGCAGTGTTCCATTGGTGTAAAGGTGCCACGCTGAGGTGTGTTTGAGACAATGGTTGCTGACTGAGTGTTATATTGGTGTAAAGGTGCCACGCTGAGGTGTGTTTCAGACAATGGTCGCTGACACAGTGTTATATTTGTGTAAAGGTGCCACGCTGAGGTGTGTTTCAGACAATGGTCGCTGACACAGTGTTATATTGATGTAAAGATGCCACGCTGAGGTGTGTTTCAGACAATGGTCGCTGACACAGTGTTATATTGGTGTAAAGGTGCCACGCTGAGGTGTGTTTCAGACAATGGTCGCTGACACAGTGTTATATTGGTGTAAAGGTGCCACACTGAGGTGTGTTTGAGACAATGGTTGCTGACTGAGTGTTATATTGGTGTAAAGGTGCAACGCTGAGGTGTGTTTCAGACAATGGTCGCTGACACAGTGTTATATTGGTGTAAAGGTGGCACGCTGAGGTGTGTTTCAGACAATGGTTGCTGACGCAGTGTTATATTGGTGTAAAGGTGCCACGCTGAGGTGTGTTTCAGACAATGGTCGCTGACACAGTGTTATATTGGTGTAAAGGCGCCACGCTGAGGTGTGTTTCAGACAATGGTCGCTGACACAGTGTTATATTGGTGTAAAGGTGCCACGTTGAGGTGTGTTTCAGGCAATGGTCACTGACACTGTGTTATATTGATGTAAAGGTGCTACGCTGAGGTGTGTTTCAGACAATGGTCACTGACGCAGTGTTATATTGGTGTAAAGGTGCCATTCTGAGGTGTCTTTCAGACAATGGTCGCAGACACAGGGTTATATTGGTGTAAAGGTGCCACGCTGAGGTGTGTTGCAGACAATGGTCGCTGACACAGTGTTATATTGGTGTAAAGGTGCAACGCTGAGGTGTGTTTCAGATAATGGTCGCTGACACAGTGTTATATTGGTGTTAAGGTGCCACGCTGAGGTGTGTTTCAGACAATGGTCGCTGACGCAGTGTTATATTGGTGTAAAAGTGCCACGCTGAGGTGTATTTCAGACAATGGTCGCTGACACAGTGTTATATTGGTGTAAAGGTGCCACGCTGAGGTGTGTTTCAGCCAATGGTCGCTGACGCAGTGTTCCATTGGTGTAAAGGTGCCATGCTGAGGTGTGTTTCAGACAATGGTCACTGACACAGTGTTATATTGGTGTAAAGGTGCCACGCTGAGGTGTGTTTCAGACAATGGTCGCTGACACAGTGTTATATTGATGTAAAGATGCCACGCTGAGGTGTGTTTCAGACAATGGTCGCTGACGCAGTGTTATATTGGTGTAAAGATGCCACGCTGAGGTGTATTTCAGACAATGGTCGCTGACACAGTGTTATATTGGTGTAAAGGTGCCACGCTGAGGTGTGTTTCAGCCAATGGTCGCTGACGCAGTGTTCCATTGGTGTAAAGGTGCCATGCTGAGGTGTGTTTCAGACAATGGTCGCTGACACAGTGTTATATTGGTGTAAAGGTGCCACGCTGAGGTGTGTTTCAGACAATGGTCGCTGACACAGTGTTATATTGATGTAAAGATGCCACGCTGAGGTGTGTTTCAGACAATGGTCGCTGACACAGTGTTATATTGATGTAAAGATGCCACGCTGAGGTGTGTTTCAGACAATGGTCGCTGACTGAGTGTTATATTGGTGTAAAGGTGCCACGCTGAGGTGTATTTCAGACAATGGTCGCTGACACAGTGTTATATTGATGTAAAGATGCCACGCTGAGGTGTGTTTCAGACAATGGTCGCTGACACAGTGTTGTATTGGTGTAAAGGTGCCACGCTGAGGTGTGTTTGAGACAATGGTTGCTGACTGAGTGTTATATTGGTGTAAAGGTGCCACGCTGAGGTGTGTTTCAGACAATGGTCGCAGACACAGTGTTATATTTGTGTAAAGGTGCCACGCTGAGGTGTGTTTCAGACAATGGTCGCTGACACAGTGTTATATTGATGTAAAGATGCCACGCTTAGGTGTGTTTCAGACAATGGTCGATGACACAGTGTTATATTGGTGTAAAAGTGCCACGCTGAGGTGTGTTTGAGACAATGGTTGCTGACTGAGTGTTATATTGGTGTAAAGGTGCCACGCTAAGGTGTGTTTCAGACAATGGTCGCTGACACAGTGTTATATTTGTGTAAAGGTGCCACGCTGAGGTGTGTTTCAGACAATGGTCGCTGACACAGTGTTATATTTGTGTAAAGGCGCCACGCTGAGGTGTGTTTCAGACAATGGTCGCTGACACAGTGTTATATTGGTGTATAGGTGCCACGTTGAGGTGTGTTTCAGGCAATGGTCACTGACACAGTGTTATATTGATGTAAAGGTGCCACGCTGTGGTGTGTTTCAGACAATGGTCGCTGACGCAGGGTTATATTGGTGTAAAGGTGCCACGCTGAGGTGTATTTCAGACAATGGTCGCTGACACAGTGTTATATTGGTGTAAAGGTGCCACGCTGAGGTGTGTTGCAGACAATGGTCGCTGACACAGTGTTATATTGGTGTAAAGGTGCAACGCTGAGGTGTGTTTCAGATAATGGTCGCTGACAGAGTGTTATATTGGTGTTAAGGTGCCACGCTGAGGTGTGTTTCAGACAATGGTCGCTGACGCAGTGTTATATTGGTGTAAAGGTGCCACGCTGAGGTGTGTTTCAGACAATGGTCGCTGACGCAGTGTTATTTTGGTGTAAAGATGCCACGCTGAGGTGTGTTTCAGACAATGGTCGCTGACGCAGTGTTATTTTGGTGTAAAGGCGTCACGCTGAGGTGTGTTTCAGACAATGGTCGCTGACGCAGTGTTCTATTGGTGTAAAGGTGCCATGCTGAGGTGTGTTTCAGACAATGGTCGCTGACACAGTGTTATATTGGTGTAAAGGCGCCACGCTGAGGTGTGTTTCAGACAATGGTCGCTGACACAGTGTTATATTGGTGTAAAGGTGCCACGTTGAGGTGTATTTCAGACAATGGTCGCTGACACAGTGTTATATTGATGTAAAGATGCCACGCTGAGGTGTGTTTCAGACAATGGTCGCTGACACAGTGTTATATTGATGTAAAGATGCCACGCTGAGGTGTGTTTCAGACAATGGTCGCTGACACAGTGTTGTATTGGTGTAAAGGTGCCACGCTGAGCTGTGTTTGAGACAATGGTTGCTGACTGAGTGTTATATTGGTGTAAAGGTGCCACGCTGAGCTGTGTTTGAGACAATGGTTGCTGACTGAGTGTTATATTGGTGTAAAGGTGCCACGCTGAGGTGTGTTTCAGACAATGGTCGCTGACACAGTGTTATATTTGTGTAAAGGTGCCATGCTGAGGTGTGTTTCAGACAATGGTCGCTGACATAGTGTTATATTGATGTAAAGATGCCACGCTGAGGTGTGTTTCAGACAATGGTCGCTGACACTGTGTTATATTGGTGTAAAGGTGCCACGCTGAGGTGTTTTTGAGACAATGGTTGCTGACTGAGTGTTATATTGGTGTAAAGGTGCCACGCTAAGGTGTGTTTCAGACAATGGTCGCTGACACAGTGTTATATTTGTGTAAAGGTGCCACGCTGAGGTGTGTTTCAGACAATGGTCGCTGACACAGTGTTATATTGGTGTAAAGGCGCCACGCTGAGGTGTGTTTCAGACAATGGTCGCTGACGCAGTGTTATATTGGTTTAAAGGTGCCACGCTGAGGTGTATTTCAGACAATGGTCGCTGACACAGTGTTATATTGGTGTAAAGGTGCCACGCTGAGGTGTGTTTCAGCCAATGGTCGCTGACGCAGTGTTCCATTGGTGTAAAGGTGCCATGCTGAGGTGTGTTTCAGACAATGGTCACTGACACAGTGTTATATTGGTGTAAAGGTGCCACGCTGAGGTGTGTTTCAGACAATGGTCGCTGACACAGTGTTATATTGATGTAAAGATGCCACGCTGAGGTGTGTTTCAGACAATGGTCGCTGACACAGTGTTGTATTGGTGTAAAGGTGCCACGCTGAGGTGTCTTTCAGACAATGGTCGCTGACACAGTGTTATATTGGTGTAAAGGTGCCACGCTGAGGTGTGTTTCAGCCAATGGTCGCTGACGCAGTGTTCCATTGGTGTAAAGGTGCCATGCTGAGGTGTGTTTCAGGCAATGGTCGCTGACACAGTGTTATATTGGTGTAAAGGTGCCACGCTGAGGTGTGTTTCAGACAATGGTCGCTGACACAGTGTTATATTGATGTAAAGATGCCACGCTGAGGTGTGTTTCAGACAATGGTCGCTGACACAGTGTTATATTGATGTAAAGATGCCACGCTGAGGTGTGTTTCAGACAATGGTCGCTGACTGAGTGTTATATTGGTGTAAAGGTGCCACGCTGAGGTGTATTTCAGACAATGGTCGCTGACACAGTGTTATATTGATGTAAAGATGCCACGCTGAGGTGTGTTTCAGACAATGGTTGCTGACACAGTGTTGTATTGGTGTAAAGGTGCCACGCTGAGGTGTGTTTGAGACAATGGTTGCTGACTGAGTGTTATATTGGTGTAAAGGTGCCACGCTGAGGTGTGTTTCAGACAATGGTCGCAGACACAGTGTTATATTTGTGTAAAGGTGCCACGCTGAGGTGTGCTTCAGACAATGGTCGCTGACACAGTGTTATATTGATGTAAAGATGCCACGCTTAGGTGTGTTTCAGACAATGGTCGATGACACAGTGTTATATTGGTGTAAAAGTGCCACGCTGAGGTGTGTTTGAGACAATGGTTGCTGACTGAGTGTTATATTGGTGTAAAGGTGCCACGCTAAGGTGTGTTTCAGACAATGGTCGCTGACACAGTGTTATATTTGTGTAAAGGTGCCACGCTGAGGTGTGTTTCAGACAATGGTCGCTGACACAGTGTTATATTTGTGTAAAGGCGCCACGCTGAGGTGTGTTTCAGACAATGGTCGCTGACACAGTGTTATATTGGTGTATAGGTGCCACGTTGAGGTGTGTTTCAGGCAATGGTCACTGACACAGTGTTATATTGATGTAAAGGTGCCACGCTGTGGTGTGTTTCAGACAATGGTCGCTGACGCAGTGTTATATTGGTGTAAAGGTGCCATTCTGAGGTGTCTTTCAGACAATGGTCGCAGACACAGGGTTATATTGGTGTAAAGGTGCCACGCTGAGGTGTATTTCAGACAATGGTCGCTGACACAGTGTTATATTGGTGTAAAGGTGCCACGCTGAGGTGTGTTGCAGACAATGGTCGCTGACACAGTGTTATATTGGTGTAAAGGTGCAACGCTGAGGTGTGTTTCAGATAATGGTCGCTGACAGAGTGTTATATTGGTGTTAAGGTGCCACGCTGAGGTGTGTTTCAGACAATGGTCGCTGACGCAGTGTTATATTGGTGTAAAGGTGCCACGCTGAGGTGTGTTTCAGACAATGGTCGCTGGCGCAGTGTTATTTTGGTGTAAAGATGCCACGCTGAGGTGTGTTTCAGACAATGGTCGCTGACGCAGTGTTATTTTGGTGTAAAGGCGTCACGCTGAGGTGTGTTTCAGACAATGGTCGCTGACGCAGTGTTCTATTGGTGTAAAGGTGCCATGCTGAGGTGTGTTTCAGACAATGGTCGCTGACACAGTGTTATATTGGTGTAAAGGCGCCACGCTGAGGTGTGTTTCAGACAATGGTCGCTGACACAGTGTTATATTGGTGTAAAGGTGCCACGTTGAGGTGTGTTTCAGTCAATGGTCGCTGACGCAGTGTTATATTGGTGTAAAGGTGCCACGCTGAGGTGTGTTTCAGACAATGGTCGCTGACGCAGTGTTATATTGGTGTAAAGGTGCCACGCTGAGGCGTATTTCAGACAATGGTCGCTGACACAGTGTTATATTGATGTAAAGATGCCACGCTGAGGTGTGTTTCAGACAATGGTCGCTGACACAGTGTTGTATTGGTGTAAAGGTGCCACGCTGAGCTGTGTTTGAGACAATGGTTGCTGACTGAGTGTTATATTGGTGTAAAGGTGCCACGCTGAGCTGTGTTTGAGACAATGGTTGCTGACTGAGTGTTATATTGGTGTAAAGGTGCCACGCTGAGGTGTGTTTCAGACAATGGTCGCTGACACAGTGTTATATTTGTGTAAAGGTGCCATGCTGAGGTGTGTTTCAGACAATGGTCGCTGACATAGTGTTATATTGATGTAAAGATGCCACGCTGAGGTGTGTTTCAGACAATGGTCGCTGACACAGTGTTATATTGGTGTAAAGGTGCCACGCTGAGGTGTGTTTGAGACAATGGTTGCTGACTGAGTGTTATATTGGTGTAAAGGTGCCACGCTAAGGTGTGTTTCAGACAATGGTCGCTGACACAGTGTTATATTTGTGTAAAGGTGCCACGCTGAGGTGTGTTTCAGACAATGGTCGCTGACACAGTGTTATATTGGTGTAAAGGCGCCACGCTGAGGTGTGTTTCAGACAATGGTCGCTGACACAGTGTTATATTGGTGTAAAGGTGCCACGTTGAGGTGTGTTTCAGGCAATGGTCACTGACACAGTGTTATATTGATGTAAAGGTGCCACGCTGAGGTGTGTTTCAGACAATGGTCGCAGACACAGGGTTATATTGGTGTAAAGGTGCGACGCTGAGGTGTATTTCAGACAATGGTCGCTGACACAGTGATATATTGGTGTAAAGGTGCCACGCTGAGGTGTATTTCAGACAATGGTCGCTGACACAGTGTTATATTGATGTAAAGATGCCACGCTGAGGTGTGTTTCAGACAATGGTGGCTGACACAGTGTTGTATTGGTGTAAAGGTGCCACGCTGAGCTGTGGTTGAGACAATGGTTGCTGACTGAGTGTTATATTGGTGTAAAGGTGCCACGCTGAGGTGTGTTTCAGACAATGGTCGCTGACACAGTGTTATATTTGTGTAAAGGTGCCACGCTGAGGTGTGTTTCAGACAATGGTCGCTGACACAGTGTTATATTGATGTAAAGATGCCACGCTGAGGTGTGTTTTAGACAATGGTCGCTGACACAGTGTTATATTGTTGTAAAGGTGCCACGCTGAGGTGTGTTTGAGACAATGGTTGCTGACTGAGTGTTATATTGGTGTAAAGGTGCCACGCTAAGGTGTGTTTCAGACAATGGTCGCTGACACAGTGTTATATTTGTGTAAAGGTGCCACGCTGAGGTGTGTTTCAGACAATGGTCGCTGACACAGTGTTATATTGGTGTAAAGGCGCCACGCTGAGGTGTGTTTCAGACAATGGTCGCTGACACAGTGTTATATTGGTGTAAAGGTGGCACGTTGAGGTGTGTTTCAGGCAATGGTCACTGACACAGTGTTATATTGATGTAAAGGTGCTACGCTGAGGTGTGTTTCAGACAATGGTCACTGACGCAGTGTTATATTGGTGTAAAGGTGCCATTCTGAG
Source organism: Hypanus sabinus (assembly GCF_030144855.1). Lineage (NCBI taxonomy): Eukaryota > Metazoa > Chordata > Chondrichthyes > Myliobatiformes > Dasyatidae > Hypanus > Hypanus sabinus. The sequence goes on from NC_082711.1 coordinate 13,262,899, forward strand.
GTGTCTTTCAGACAATGGTCGCAGACACAGGGTTATATGGGTGTAAAGGTGCCACGCTGAGGTGTATTTCAGACAATGGTCGCTGACACAGTGTTATATTGGTGTAAAGGTGCCACGCTGAGGTGTGTTGCAGACAATGGTCGCTGACACAGTGTTATATTGGTGTAAAGGTGCAACGCTGAGTTGTGTTTTAGATAATGGTCGCTGACACAGTGTTATATTGGTGTTAAGGTGCCACGCTGAGGTGTGTTTCAGACAATGGTCGCTGACGCAGTGTTATATTGGTGTAAAGGTGCCACGCTGAGGTGTGTTTCAGACAATGGTCGCTGACGCAGTGTTATTTTGGTGTAAAGGCGCCACGCTGAGGTGTGTTTCAGACAATGGTGGCTGACACAGTGTTATATTGGTGTAAAGGTGCCACGTTGAGGTGTGTTTTAGGCAATGGTCACTGACACAGTGTTATATTGATGTAAAGGTGCCACGCTGAGGTGTGTTTCAGACAATGGTCGCTGACGCAGTGTTATATTGATGTAAAGGTGCCATTATGAGGTGTATTTCAGACAATGGTCGCAGACACAGGGTTATATTGATGTAAAGATGCCACGCTGAGGTGTGTTTCAGACAATGGTCGCTGACACTGTGTTATATTGGTGTAAAGGTGCCACGCTGAGGTGTGTTTGAGACAATGGTTGCTGACTGAGTGTTATATTGGTGTAAAGGTGCCACGCTAAGGTGTGTTTCAGACAATGGTCGCTGACACAGTGTTATATTTGTGTAAAGGTGCCACGCTGAGGTGTGTTTCAGACAATGGTCGCTGACACAGTGTTATATTGGTGTAAAGGCGCCACGCTGAGGTGTGTTTCAGACAATGGTCGCTGACACAGTGTTATATTGGTGTAAAGGTGCCACGTTGAGGTGTGTTTCAGGCAATGGTCACTGACACAGTGTTATATTGATGTAAAGGTGCCACGCTGAGGTGTGTTTCAGACAATGGTCGCTGACGCAGTGTTATATTGGTGTAAAGGTGCCATTCTGAGGTGTCTTTCAGACAATGGTCGCAGACACAGGGTTATATTGGTGTAAAGGTGCCACGCTGAGGTGTATTTCAGACAATGGTCGCTGACACAGTGTTATATTGGTGTAAAGGTGCCACGCTGAGGTGTGTTGCAGACAATGGTCGCTGTCACAGTGTTATATTGGTGTAAAGGTGCAACGCTGAGGTGTGTTTCAGATAATGGTCGCTGACACAGTGTTATATTGGTGTTAAGGTGCCACGCTGAGGTGTGTTTCAGACAATGGTCGCTGACATAGTGTTATATTGGTGTAAAGGTGCCACGCTGAGTTGTGTTTCAGACAATGGTCGCTGACGCAGTGTTATTTTGGTGTAAAGGCGCCACGCTGAGGTGTGTTTCAGACAATGGTCGCTGACACAGTGTTATATTGGTGTAAAGGTGCCACGTTGAGGTGTGTTTTAGGCAATGGTCACTGACACAGTGTTATATTGATGTAAAGGTGCCACCCTGAGGTGTGTTTCAGACAATGGTCGCTGACGCAGTGTTATTTTGGTGTAAAGGCGCCACGCTGAGGTGTGTTTCAGACAATGGTGGCTGACACAGTGTTATATTGGTGTAAAGGTGCCACGTTGAGGTGTGTTTTAGGCAATGGTCACTGACACAGTGTTATATTGATGTAAAGGTGCCACGCTGAGGTGTGTTTCAGACAATGGTCGCTGACACAGTGTTACATTGGTGTAAAGGTGCCACGTTGAGGTGTGTTTCAGGCAATGGTCACTGACACAGTGTTATATTGATGTAAAGGTGCCACGCTGAGGTGTGTTTCAGACAATGGTCGCAGACACAGGGTTATATTGGTGTAAAGGTGCCACGCTGAGGTGTATTTCAGACAATGGTCGCTGACACAGTGTTATATTGGTGTAAAGGTGCCACGCTGAGGTGTATTTCAGACAATGGTCGCTGACACAGTGTTATATTGATGTAAAGATGCCACGCTGAGGTGTGTTTCAGACAATGGTGGCTGACACAGTGTTGTATTGGTGTAAAGGTGCCACGCTGAGCTGTGGTTGAGACAATGGTTGCTGACTGAGTGTTATATTGGTGTAAAGGTGCCACGCTGAGGTGTGTTTCAGACAATGGTCGCTGACACAGTGTTATATTTGTTTAAAGGTGCCACGCTGAGGTGTGTTTCAGACAATGGTCGCTGACGCAGTGTTATTTTGGTGTAAAGGCGCCACGCTGAGGTGTGTTTCAGACAATGGTGGCTGACACAGTGTTATATTGGTGTAAAGGTGCCACGTTGAGGTGTGTTTTAGGCAATGGTCACTGACACAGTGTTATATTGATGTAAAGGTGCCACGCTGAGGTGTATTTCAGACAATGGTCGCAGACACAGGGTTATATTGATGTAAAGATGCCACGCTGAGGTGTGTTTCAGACAATGGTCGCTGACAAAGTGTTATATTGTTGTAAAGGTGCCACGCTGAGGTGTGTTTGAGACAATGGTTGCTGACTGAGTGTTATATTGGTGTAAAGGTGCCACGCTAAGGTGTGTTTCAGACAATGGTCGCTGACACAGTGTTATATTTGTGTAAAGGTGCCACGCTGAGGTGTGTTTCAGACAATGGTCGCTGACACAGTGTTAGATTGGTGTAAAGGCGCCACGCTGAGGTGTGTTTCAGACAATGGTCGCTGACACAGTGTTATATTGGTGTAAAGGTGGCACGTTGAGGTGTGTTTCAGGCAATGGTCACTGACACAGTGTTATATTGATGTAAAGGTGCTACGCTGAGGTGTGTTTCAGACAATGGTCACTGACGCAGTGTTATATTGGTGTAAAGGTGCCATTCTGAGGTGTCTTTCAGACAATGGTCGCAGACACAGGGTTATATTGGTGTAAAGGTGCCACGCTGAGGTGTATTTCAGACAGTGGTCGCTGACACAGTGTTATATTGGTGTAAAGGTGCCACGCTGAGGTGTGTTGCAGACAATGGTCGCTGACGCAGTGTTATATTGGTGTAAAGGTGCAACGCTGAGTTGTGTTTCAGATAATGGTCGCTGACACAGTGTTATATTGGTGTTAAGGTGCCACGCTGAGGTGTGTTTCAGACAATGGTCGCTGACGCAGTGTTATATTGGTGTAAAGGTGCCACGCTGAGGTGTGTTTCAGACAATGGTCGCTGACGCAGTGTTATTTTGGTGTAAAGGCGCCACGCTGAGGTGTGTTTCAGACAATGGTGGCTGACACAGTGTTATATTGGTGTAAAGGTGCCACGTTGAGGTGTGTTTTAGGCAATGGTCACTGACACAGTGTTATATTGATGTAAAGGTGCCACGCTGAGGTGTGTTTCAGACAATGGTCGCTGACGCAGTGTTATATTGATGTAAAGGTGCCATTATGAGGTGTATTTCAGACAATGGTCGCAGACACAGGGTTATATTGATGTAAAGATGCCACGCTGAGGTGTGTTTCAGACAATGGTCGCTGACACAGTGTTATATTGGTGTAAAGGTGCCACGCTGAGGTGTGTTTGAGACAATGGTTGCTGACTGAGTGTTATATTGGTGTAAAGGTGCCACGCTAAGGTGTGTTTCAGACAATGGTCGCTGACACAGTGTTATATTTGTGTAAAGGTGCCACGCTGAGGTGTGTTTCAGACAATGGTCGCTGACACAGTGTTATATTGGTGTAAAGGCGCCACGCTGAGGTGTGTTTCAGACAATGGTCGCTGACACAGTGTTATATTGGTGTAAAGGTGCCACGTTGAGGTGTGTTTCAGGCAATGGTCACTGACACAGTGTTATATTGATGTAAAGGTGCCACGCTGAGGTGTGTTTCAGACAATGGTCGCTGACGCAGTGTTATATTGGTGTAAAGGTGCCATTCTGAGGTGTCTTTCAGACAATGGTCGCAGACACAGGGTTATATTGGTGTAAAGGTGCCACGCTGAGGTGTATTTCAGACAATGGTCGCTGACACAGTGTTATATTGGTGTAAAGGTGCCACGCTGAGGTGTGTTGCAGACAATGGTCGCTGACACAGTGTTATATTGGTGTAAAGGTGCAACGCTGAGGTGTGTTTCAGACAATGGTCGCTGACGCAATGTTATATTGGTGTAAAGGTGCAACGCTGAGGTGTGTTTCAGATAATGGTCGCTGACACAGTGTTATATTGGTGTTAAGGTGCCGCGCTGAGGTGTGTTTCAGACAATGGTCGCTGACGCAGTGTTATATTGGTGTAAAGGTGCCACGCTAAGTTGTGTTTCAGACAATGGTCACTGACGCAGTGTTATTTTGGTGTAAAGGCGCCACGCTGAGGTGTGTTTCAGACAATGGTCGCTGACACAGTGTTATATTGGTGTAAAGGTGCCACGTTGAGGTGTGTTTTAGGCAATGGTCACTGACACAGTGTTATATTGATGTAAAGGTGCCACGCTGAGGTGTGTTTCAGACAATGGTCGCTGACGCAGTGTTATTTTGGTGTAAAGGCGCCACGCTGAGGTGTGTTTCAGACAATGGTGGCTGACACAGTGTTATATTGGTGTAAAGGTGCCACGTTGAGGTGTGTTTTAGGCAATGGTCACTGACACAGTGTTATATTGATGTAAAGGTGCCACGCTGAGGTGTGTTTCAGACAATGGTCGCTGACGCAGTGTTATATTGGTGTAAAGGTGCCATTCTGAGGTGTATTTCAGACAATGGTCGCAGACACAGGGTTATATTGGTGTAAAGGTGCCACGCTGAGGTGTGTTTCAGCCAATGGTCGCTGACGCAGTGTTCCATTGGTGTAAAGGTGCCATGCTGAGGTGTGTTTCAGACAATGGTCGCTGACACAGTGTTATATTGGTGTAAAGGTGCCACGCTGAGGTGTATTTCAGACAATGGTCGCTGACACAGTGTTATATTGATGTAAAGATGCCACGCTGAGGTGTGTTTCAGACAATGGTCGCTGACACAGTGTTGTATTGGTGTAAAGGTGCCACGCTGAGGTGTGTTTGAGACAATGGTTGCTGACTGAGTGTTATATTGGTGTAAAGGTGCCACGCTGAGGTGTGTTTCAGACAATGGTCGCTGACACAGTGTTATATTTGTGTAAAGGTGCCACGCTGAGGTGTGTTTCAGACAATGGTCGCTGACACAGTGTTATAATGATGTAAAGATGCCACGCTGAGGTGTGTTTCAGACAATGGTCGCTGACACAGTGTTATATTGGTGTAAAGGTGCCACGCTGAGGTGTGTTTGAGACAATGGTTGCTGACTGAGTGTTATATTTGTGTAAAGGTGCCACGCTGAGGTGTGTTTCAGACAATGGTCGCTGACACAGTGTTATATTGGTGTAAAGGCGCCACGCTGAGGTGTGTTTCAGACAATGGTCGCTGACACAGTGTTATATTGGTGTAAAGGTGCCACGTTGAGGTGTGTTTCAGGCAATGGTCACTGACGCAGTGTTATATTGGTGTAAAGGTGCCACGCTGAGGTGTGTTTCAGACAATGGTCGCTGACGCAGTGTTATTTTGGTGTAAAGATGCCACGCTGAGGTGTGTTTCAGACAATGGTCGCTGACGCAGTGTTATTTTGGTGTAAAGGCGTCACGCTGAGGTGTGTTTCAGACAATGGTCGCTGACGCAGTGTTATATTGGTGTAAAGGTGCCACGCTAAGTTGTGTTTCAGACAATGGTCACTGACGCAGTGTTATTTTGGTGTAAAGGCGCCACGCTGAGGTGTGTTTCAGACAATGGTCGCTGACACAGTGTTATATTGGTGTAAAGGTGCCACGTTGAGGTGTGTTTTAGGCAATGGTCACTGACACAGTGTTATATTGATGTAAAGGTGCCACGCTGAGGTGTGTTTCAGACAATGGTCGCTGACGCAGTGTTATTTTGGTGTAAAGGCGCCACGCTGAGGTGTGTTTCAGACAATGGTGGCTGACACAGTGTTATATTGGTGTAAAGGTGCCACGTTGAGGTGTGTTTTAGGCAATGGTCACTGACACAGTGTTATATTGATGTAAAGGTGCCACGCTGAGGTGTGTTTCAGACAATGGTCGCTGACGCAGTGTTATATTGGTGTAAAGGTGCCATTCTGAGGTGTATTTCAGACAATGGTCGCAGACACAGGGTTATATTGGTGTAAAGGTGCCACGCTGAGGTGTGTTTCAGCCAATGGTCGCTGACGCAGTGTTCCATTGGTGTAAAGGTGCCATGCTGAGGTGTGTTTCAGACAATGGTCGCTGACACAGTGTTATATTGGTGTAAAGGTGCCACGCTGAGGTGTATTTCAGACAATGGTCGCTGACACAGTGTTATATTGATGTAAAGATGCCACGCTGAGGTGTGTTTCAGACAATGGTCGCTGACACAGTGTTGTATTGGTGTAAAGGTGCCACGCTGAGGTGTGTTTGAGACAATGGTTGCTGACTGAGTGTTATATTGGTGTAAAGGTGCCACGCTGAGGTGTGTTTCAGACAATGGTCGCTGACACAGTGTTATATTTGTGTAAAGGCGCCACGCTGAGGTGTGTTTCAGACAATGGTCGCTGACACAGTGTTATATTGGTGTAAAGGTGCCACGTTGAGGTGTGTTTCAGGCAATGGTCACTGACGCAGTGTTATATTGGTGTAAAGGTGCCACGCTGAGGTGTGTTTCAGACAATGGTCGCTGACGCAGTGTTATTTTGGTGTAAAGATGCCACGCTGAGGTGTGTTTCAGACAATGGTCGCTGACGCAGTGTTATTTTGGTGTAAAGGCGTCACGCTGAGGTGTGTTTCAGACAATGGTCGCTTACACAGTGTTATATTGGTGTAAAGGTGCCACGCTGAGGTGTGCTTCAGACAATGGTCGCTGACGCAGTGTTATATTGGTGTAAAGGTGCCACGCTGAGGTGTGTTTCAGACAATGGTCGCTGACGCAGTGTTATATTGGTGTAAAGGTGCCACGCTGAGGAGTGCTTCAGACAATGGTCGCTGACGCAGTGTTATATTGGTGTAAAGGTGCCACGCTGAGGTGTGTTTCAGACAATGGTCGCTGACGCAGTGTTATTTTGGTGTAAAGGCGCCACGCTGAGGTGTGTTTCAGACAATGGTCGCTGACACAGTGTTATATTGGTGTAAAGGTGCCACGTTGAGGTGTGTTTTAGGCAATGGTCACTGACACAGTGTTATATTGATGTAAAGGTGCCACGCTGAGGTGTATTTCAGACAATGGTCGCTGACACAGTGTTATATTGATGTAAAGATGCCACGCTGAGGTGTGTTTCAGACAGTGGTCGCTGACACAGTGTTGTATTGGTGTAAAGGTGCCACGCTGAGGTGTGTTTGAGACAATGGTTGCTGACTGAGTGTTATATTGGTGTAAATGTGCCACGCTGAGGTGTGTTTCAGACAATGGTCGCTGACACAGTGTTATATTGATGTAAAGATGCCACGCTGAGGTGTGTTTCAGACAATGGTCGCTGACACAGTGTTGTATTGGTGTAAAGGTGCCACGCTGAGGTGTGTTTGAGACAATGGTTGCTGACTGAGTGTTATATTGGTGTAAAGGTGCCACGCTGAGGTGTGTTTCAGACAATGGTCGCTGACACAGTGTTATATTTGTGTAAAGGTGCCACGCTGAGGTGTGTTTCAGACAATGGTCGCTGACACAGTGTTATATTGATGTAAAGATGCCACGCTGAGGTGTGTTTCAGACAATGGTCGCTGACACAGTGTTATATTGGTGTAAAGGTGCCACGCTGAGGTGTATTTGAGACAATGGTTGCTGACTGAGTGTTATATTGGTGTAAAGGTGCCACTCTAAGGTGTGTTTCAGACAATGGTCGCTGACACAGTGTTATATTTGTGTAAAGGTGCCACGCTGAGGTGTGTTTCAGACAATGGTCGCTGACACAGTGTTATATTGGTGTAAAGGTGCCACGTTGAGGTGTGTTTCAGGCAATGGTCACTGACACAGTGTTATATTGATGTAAAGGTGCCACGCTGAGGTGTGTTTCAGACAATGGTCGCTGACGCAGTGTTATATTGGTGTAAAGGTGCCATTCTGAGGTGTCTTTCAGACAATGGTCGCAGACACAGGGTTATATTGGTGTAAAGGTGCCACGCTGAGGTGTATTTCAGACAATGGTCGCTGACACAGTGTTATATTGGTGTAAAGGTGCCACGCTGAGGTGTGTTGCAGACAATGGTCGCTGACACAGTATTATATTGGTGTAAAAGGTGCAACGCTGAGGTGTGTTTCAGATAATGGTCGCTGACGCAGTGTTATATTGGTGTTAAGGTGCCACGCTGAGGTGTGTTTCAGACAATGGTCGCTGACGCAGTGTTATATTGGTGTAAAGGTGCCACGCTGAGATGTGTTTCAGACAATGGTCGCTGACGCAGTGTTATTTTGATGTAAAGATGCCACGCTGAGGTGTGTTTCAGACAATAGTCACTGACGCAGTGTTATTTTGGTGTAAAGGCGTCACGCTGAGGTGTGTTTCAGACAATGGTCGCTGACGCAGTGTTCTATTGGTGTAAAGGTGCCACGCTGAAGTGTGTCTCTGACAATGGTAGCTGACTCAGTGTTATATTGGTGTAAAGGTTCCACGCTGAGGTGTGTTTCAGACAATGGTTGCTGACACAGTGTTATATTGGTGAAAAGGTGCCATGCTGAGGTGTGTTTCAGACCATGGTTGCTGACGCAGTGTTATATTGGTGTAAAGGTGCCACGCTGAGGTGTGTTTCAGACAATGGTTGCTGACGCAGTGTTATATATGTGTAAAGGTGCCACGCTGAGGTGTGTTTCAGACAATGGTCGCTGACGCAGTGTTATATATGTGTAAACGTGCCACGCTGAGGTGTGATTCAGACAATGGTCGCTGACGCAGTGTTATATTTGTGTAAAGGTGCCACGCTGAGGTGTGTTTCAGACAATGGTTGCAGACACAGTGTTATATTGCTGTAAAGGTTCCACGCTGAGGTGTGTTTCAGACATTGGTTGCTGACACAGTGTTATATTGGTGTAAAGGCGCCACGCTGAGGTGTGTTTCAGACACTGGTTGCTGACGCAGTGTTATATTGTTGTAAAGGTGCCACGCTGAGGTGTGTATCAGACAATGGTTGCTGACTGAGTGTTATATTGGTGTAAAGGTGCCACGCTGAGGTGTGTTGCAGACAATGGTCGCTGACACAGTGTTATATTGGTGTAAAGGTGCAACGCTGAGGTGTGTTTCAGATAATGGTCGCTGACACAGTGTTATATTGGTGTTAAGGTGCCACGCTGAGGTGTGTTTCAGACAATGGTTGCTGACTGAGTGTTATATTGGTGTAAAGGTGCCACGCTGAGGTGTGTTGCAGACAATGGTCGCTGACACAGTGTTATATTGGTGTAAAGGTGCAACGCTGAGGTGTGTTTCAGATAATGGTCGCTGACACAGTGTTATATTGGTGTTAAGGTGCCACGCTGAGGTGTGTTTCAGACAATGGTCGCTGACGCAGTGTTATATTGGTGTAAAGGTGCCACGCTGAGTTGTGTTTCAGACAATGGTCGCTGACGCAGTGTTATTTTGGTGTAAAGGCGCCACGCTGAGGTGTGTTTCAGACAATGGTCGCTGACACAGTGTTATATTGGTGTAAAGGTGCCACGTTGAGTTGTGTTTTAGGCAATGGTCACTGACACAGTGTTATATTGATGTAAAGGTGCCACGCTGAGGTGTGTTTCAGACAATGGTCGCTGACGCAGTGTTATATTGGTGTAAAGGTGCCATACTGAGGTGTATTTCAGACAATGGTCGCAGACACAGGGTTATATTGGTGTAAAGGTGCCACGCTGAGGTGTGTTTCAGACAATGGTCGCTGACGCAGTGTTATATTGGTGTAAAGGTGCCACGCTGAGGTGTATTTCAGACAATGGTCGCTGACACAGTGTTATATTGATGTAAAGATGCCACGCTGAGGTGTGTTTCAGACAATGGTCACTGACACAGTGTTGTATTGGTGTAAAGGTGCCACGCTGATGTGTGTTTGAGACAATGGTTGCTGACTGAGTGTTATATTGGTGTAAAGGTGCCACGCTGAGGTGTGTTTCAGACAATGGTCGCTGACACAGTGTTATATTTGTGTAAAGGTGCCACGCTGAGGTGTGTTTCAGACAATGGTCGCTGACACAGTGTTATATTGATGTAAAGATGCCACGCTGAGGTGTGTTTCAGACAATGGTCGCTGACACAGTGTTATATTGGTGTAAAGGTGCCACGCTGAGCTGTGTTTGAAACAATGGTTGCTGACTGAGTGTTATATTGGTGTAAAGGTGCCACGCTAAGGTGTGTTTCAGACAATGGTCGCTGACACAGTGTTATATTTGTGTAAAGGTGCCACGCTGAGGTGTGTTTCAGACAATGGTCGCTGACACAGTGTTATATTGGTGTAAAGGCGCCACGCTGAGGTGTGTTTCAGACAATGGTCGCAGACACAGTGTTATATTGGTGTAAAGGTGCCACGTTGAGGTGTGTTTCAGGCAATGGTCACTGACACAGTGTTATATTGATGTAAAGGTGCCACGCTGATGTGTGTTTCAGACAATGGTCGCTGACGGAGTGTTATATTGGTGTAAAGGTGCCATTCTGAGGTGTCTTTCAGACAATGGTCGCAGACACAGGGTTATATTGGTGTAAAGGTGCCACGCTGAGGTGTGTTGCAGACAATGGTCGCTGACACAGTGTTATATTGGTGTAAAGGTGCAACGCTGAGGTGTGTTTCAGGTAATGGTCGCTGACACAGTGTTATATTGGTGTTAAGGTGCCACGCTGAGGTGTGTTTCAGACAATGGTCGCTGACGCAGTGTTATATTGGTGTAAAGGTGCCACGCTGAGGTGTGTTTCAGACAATGGTCGCTGACGCAGTGTTATTTTGGTGTAAAGATGCCACGCTGAGGTGTGTTTCAGACAATGGTCGCTGCCGCAGTGTTATTTTGGTGTAAAGGCGTCACGCTGAGGTGTGTTTCAGACAATGGTCGCTTACACAGTGTTATATTGGTGTAAAGGTGCCACGCTGAGGTGTGTTTCAGACAATGGTCGCTGACGCAGTGTTATATTGGTGTAAAGGTACCACGCTGAGGTGTGTTTCAGACAATGGTCGCTGACGCAGTGTTATTTTGGTGTAAAGGCGCCACGCTGAGGTGTGTTTCAGACAATGGTCGCTGACACAGTGTTATATTGGTGTAAAGGTGCCACGTTGAGGTGTGTTTTAGGCAATGGTCACTGACACAGTGTTATATTGATGTAAAGGTGCCACGCTGAGGTGTATTTCAGACAATGGTCGCTGACACAGTGTTATATTGATGTAAAGATGCCACGCTGAGGTGTGTTTCAGACAATGGTCGCTGACACAGTGTTGTATTGGTGTAAAGGTGCCACGCTGAGGTGTGTTTGAGACAATGGCTGCTGACTGAGTGTTACATTGGTGTAAAGGTGCCACGCTGAGGTGTGTTTCAGACAATGGTCGCTGACACAGTGTTATATTTGTGTAAAGGTGCCACGCTGAGGTGTGTTTCAGACAATGGTCGCTGACACAGTGTTATATTGATGTAAAGATGCCACGCTGAGGTGTGTTTCAGACAATGGTCGCTGACACAGTGTTATATTGGTGTAAAGGTGCCACGCTGAGGTGTGTGTGAGACAATGGTTGCTGACTGAGTGTTATATTGGTGTAAAGGTGCCACTCTAAGGTGTGTTTCAGACAATGGTCGCTGACACAGTGTTATATTTGTGTAAAGGTGCCACGCTGAGGTGTGTTTCAGACAATGGTCGCTGACACAGTGTTATATTGGTGTAAAGGCGCCACGCTGAGGTTTGTCTCAGACAATGGTCGCTGACACAGTGTTATATTGGTGTAAAGGTGCCACGTTGAGGTGTGTTTCAGGCAATGGTCACTGACACAGTGTTATATTGATGTAAAGGTGCCTCGCTGAGGTATGTTTCAGACAATGGTCGCTGACGCAGTGTTATATTGGTGTAAAGGTGCCATTCTGAGGTGTCTTTCAGACAATGGTCGCTGACACAGTGTTATATTGGTGTAAAGGTGCCACGCTGAGGTGTGTTGCAGACAATGGTCGCTGACACAGTGTTATATTGGTGTAAAGGTGCAACGCTGAGGTGTGTTTCAGATAATGGTCGCTGACACAGTGTTATATTGGTGTTAAGGTGCCACGCTGAGGTGTGTTTCAGACAATGGTCGCTGACGCAGTGTTATATTGGTGTAAAGGTGCCACGCTGAGATGTGTTTCAGACAATGGTCGCTGACGCAGTGTTATTTTGGTGTAAAGATGCCACGCTGAGGTGTGTTTCAGACAATAGTCGCTGACGCAGTGTTATTTTGGTGTAAAGGCGTCACGCTGAGGTGTGTTTCAGACAATGGTCGCTGACGCAGTGTTCTATTGGTGTAAAGGTGCCACGCTGAGGTGTGTTTCAGACAATGGTCGCTGACGCAGTGTTATATTGGTGTAAAGGTGCCACGCTGAGGTGTGTTTCAGACAATGGTTGCAGACACAGTGTTATATTGGTGTAAAGGTTCCACGCTGAGGTGTGTTTCAGACAATGGTTGCTGACACAGTGTTATATTGGTGTAAAGGCGCCACGCTGAGGTGTGTTTCAGACACTGGTTGCTGACGCAGTGTTATATTGTTGTAAAGGTGCCACGCTGAGGTGTGTATCAGACAATGGTTGCTGACACAGTGTTATGTTGGTGTAAAGGTGCCACGCTGAGTTGCGTTTCAGACAATGGTTTCTGACACAGTGTTATTCTTGACTAAAGGTGACACGCTGAGGTGCGTTTCAGACAATAGTTGCTGACACAGTGTTATATTGGTGTAAAGGTGCCACGCTGAGGTGTGTTTCAGACAATGGTCGCTGACGCAGTGTTATTTTGGTGTAAAGGTGCCACGCTGAGGTGTGTTTCAGACAATGGTCGCTGACGCAGTGTTATTTTGGTGTAAAGGTGCCACGCTGAGGTGTGTTTCAGACAATGGTCGCTGACGCAGTGTTATATTGGTGTAAAGGTGCCACGCTGAGGTGTGTTTGAGACAATGGTCGCTGACGCAGTGTTATTTTGGTGTAAAGGTGCCACGCTGAGCTGTGTTTCAGACAATGGTCGCTGACGCAGTGTTATATTGGTGTAAAGGTGCAACGCTGAGGTGTGTTTCAGACAATGGTCGCTGACGCAGTGTTATATTGGTGTAAAGGTGCCACGCTGAGATGTGTTTCAGACAATGGTCGCTGACGCAGTGTTATTTTGGTGTAAAGATGCCACGCTGAGGTGTGTTTCAGACAATAGTCGCTGACGCAGTGTTATTTTGGTGTAAAGGCGTCACGCTGAGGTGTGTTTCAGACAATGGTCGCTGACGCAGTGTTCTATTGGTGTAAAGGTGCCACGCTGAGGTGTGTTTCAGACAATGGTCGCTGACGCAGTGTTATATTGGTGTAAAGGTGCCACGCTGAGGTGTGTTTCAGACAATGGTTGCAGACACAGTGTTATATTGGTGTAAAGGTTCCACGCTGAGGTGTGTTTCAGACAATGGTTGCTGACACAGTGTTATATTGGTGTAAAGGCGCCACGCTGAGGTGTGTTTCAGACACTGGTTGCTGACGCAGTGTTATATTGTTGTAAAGGTGCCACGCTGAGGTGTGTATCAGACAATGGTTGCTGACACAGTGTTATATTGGTGTAAAGGTGCCACGCTGAGTTGCGTTTCAGACAATGGTTTCTGACACAGTGTTATTCTTGACTAAAGGTGACACGCTGAGGTGCGTTTCAGACAATAGTTGCTGACACAGTGTTATATTGGTGTAAAGGTGCCACGCTGAGGTGTGTTTCAGACAATGGTCGCTGACGCAGTGTTATTTTGGTGTAAAGGTGCCACGCTGAGGTGTGTTTCAGACAATGGTCGCTGACGCAGTGTTATTTTGGTGTAAAGGTGCCACGCTGAGGTGTGTTTCAGACAATGGTCGCTGACGCAGTGTTATATTGGTGTAAAGGTGCCACGCTGAGGTGTGTTTGAGACAATGGTCGCTGACGCAGTGTTATTTTGGTGTAAAGGTGCCACGCTGAGCTGTGTTTCAGACAATGGTCGCTGACGCAGTGTTATATTGGTGTAAAGGTGCAACGCTGAGGTGTGTTTCAGACAATGGTCGCTGACGCAGTGTTATTTTGGTGTAAAGGTGCCACGCTGAGGTGTGTTTCAGACAATGGTCGCTGACGCAGTGTTATATTGGTGTAAAGGTGCCACGCTGAGGTGTGTTTCAGACAATGGTTGCTGACGCAGTGTTATATTGGTGTAAAGGTGCCACTCTGAGGTGTGTTTTAGACAATGGTTACTGACGCAGTTTTATATTGGTGTAAAGGTGGCATGCTGAGTTGTGTTTCAGTCAATGGTTACTGACACCGTGTTATGTTGGTGTAAAGGTGCCACGCTGATTTGTGTTTCAGACAATGGTTGCTGACACAGTGATATATTTGTGTAAAGGTGCCATGCTGAAGTGTGTCTCAGAGAATGGTTGCTGACGCAGTGTTATATTGGTGTAAAGGTTCCACGCTGAGGTGTGTTTCAGACAATGGTTGCTGACACAGTGTTATATTGGTGTAAAGGTGCCACGCTGAGGTTTGTTTCAGACAATGGTCGCTGACGCAGTGTTATTTTGGTGTAAAGATGCCACGCTGAGGTGTGTTTCAGTCAATGGTCGCTGACGCAGTGTTATTTTGGTGTAAAGGCGTCACGCTGAGGTGTGTTTCAGACAATGGTCTCTGACACAGTGTTATATTGATGTAAAGGTGCCACGCTGAGGTGTGTTTCAGGCAATGGTCGCTGGCGCAGTGTTATATATGTGTAAACTTGCCACGCTGAGGTGTGATTCAGACAATGGTTGCTGACGCAGTGTTCTATTGGTGTAAAGGTGCCATGCTGAGGTGTGTTTCAGACAATGGTCGCTGACACTGTGTTATATTGGTGTAAAGGTGCCACGCTGAGGTGTCTTTCAGAGAATGGTCGCTGACACTGTGTTATATTGGTGTAATGGTGCCACGCTGAGGTGTGTTTCAGACAATGGTAGCTGACGCAGTGTTATATTGGTGTAAAGGAGCCACGCTGAGGTGTGTTTCAGACAATGGTCGCTGACGCAGTGTTATATTGGTGTAAAGGTGCCACGCTGAGGTGTGTTTCAGACAATGGTCGCTGACGCAGTGTTATTTTGGTGTAAAGGTGCCACGCTGAGGTGTGTTTCAGACAATGGTCGCTGACGCAGTGTTATATTGGTGTAAAGGTGCCACGCTGAGGTGTGTTTCAGACAATGGTCGCTGACGCAGTGTTATATTGGTGTAAAGGTGCCACGCTGAGGTGTGTTTCAGACAATGGTCGCTGACGCAGTGTTATTTTGGTGTAAAGGTGCCACGCTGAGGTGTGTTTCAGACAATGGTCGCTGACGCAGTGTTATTTTGGTGTAAAGGTGCCACGCTGAGGTGTGTTTCAGACAATGGTCGCTGACGCAGTGTTATATTGGTGTAAAGGTGCCACGCTGAGGTGTGTTTCAGACAATGGTTACTGACGCAGTTTTATATTGGTGTAAAGGTGGCATGCTGAGTTGTGTTTCAGTCAATGGTTACTGACAACGTGTTATGTTGGTGTAAAGGTGCCACGCTGATTTGTGTTTCAGACAATGGTTGCTGACACAGTGATATATTGGTGTAAAGGTGCCATGCTGAAGTGTGTCTCAGACAATGGTTGCTGACGCAGTGTTATATTGGTGTAAAGGTTCCACGCTGAGGTGTGTTTCAGACAATGGTCGCTGACGCAGTGTTATTTTGGTGTAAAGGTGCCACGCTGAGGTGTGTTTCAGACAATGGTCGCTGACGCAGTGTTATTTTGGTGTAAAGGTGCCACGCTGAGGTGTGTTTCAGACAATGGTCGCTGACGCAGTGTTATATTGGTGTAAAGGTGCCACGCTGAGGTGTGTTTCAGACAATGGTCGCTGACGCAGTGTTATTTTGGTGTAAAGGTGCCACGCTGAGGTGTGTTTCAGACAATGGTCGCTGACGCAGTGTTATATTGGTGTAAAGGTGCCACGCTGAGGTGTGTTTCAGACAATGGTCGCTGACGCAGTGTTATTTTGGTGTAAAGGTGCCACGCTGAGGTGTGTTTCAGACAATGGTCGCTGACGCAGTGTTATATTGGTGTAAAGGTGCAACGCTGAGGTGTGTTTCAGACAATGGTCGCTGACGCAGTGTTATTTTGGTGTAAAGGTGCCACGCTGAGGTGTGTTTCAGACAATGGTCGCTGACGCAGTGTTATTTTGGTGTAAAGGTGCCACGCTGAGGTGTGTTTCAGACAATGGTCGCTGACGCAGTGTTATATTGGTGTAAAGGTGCCACGCTGAGGTGCGTTTCAGACAATGGTTGCTGACGCAGTGTTATATTGGTGTAAAGGTGCCACTCTGAGGTGTGTTTTAGACAATGGTTACTGACGCAGTTTTATATTGGTGTAAAGGTGGCATGCTGAGTTGTGTTTCAGTCAATGGTCACTGACACCGTGTTATGTTGGTGTAAAGGTTCCACGCTGAGGTGTGTTTCAGACAATGGTTGCTGACACAGTGTTATATTGGTGTAAAGGTTCCACGCTGAGGTGTGTTTCAGACAATGGTTGCTGACACAGTGTTATATTGGTGTAAAGGTGCCACGTTGAGGTGTGTTTCAGGCAATGGTCACTGACACTGTGTTATATTGATGTAAAGGTGCTACGCTGAGGTGTGTTTCAGACAATGGTCGCTGACGCAGTGTTATATTGGTGTAAAGGTGCCATTCTGAGGTGTCTTTCAGACAATGGTCGCAGACACAGGGTTATATTGGTGTAAAGGTGCCACGCTGAGGTGTATTTCAGACAATGGTCGCTGACACAGTGTTATATTGGTGTAAAGGTGCCACGCTGAGGTGTGTTGCAGACAATGGTCGCTGACACAGTGTTATATTGGTGTAAAGGTGCAACGCTGAGGTGTGTTTCAGATAATGGTCGCTGACACAGTGTTATATTGGTGTTAAGGTGCCACGCTGAGGTGTGTTTCAGACAATGGTCGCTGACGCAGTGTTATATTGGTGTAAAGGTGCCACGCTGAGATGTGTTTCAGACAATGGTCGCTGACGCAGTGTTATTTTGGTGTAAAGATGCCACGCTGAGGTGTGTTTCAGACAATAGTCACTGACGCAGTGTTATTTTGGTGTAAAGGCGTCACGCTGAGGTGTGTTTCAGACAATGGTCGCTGACGCAGTGTTCTATTGGTGTAAAGGTTCCACGCTGAGGTGTGTTTCAGACAATGGTTGCTGACACAGTGTTATATTGGTGAAAAGGTGCCACGCTGAGGTGTGTTTCAGACAATGGTTGCTGACGCAGTGTTATATTGGTGTAAAGGTGCCACGCTGAGGTGTGTTTCAGACAATGGTAGCTGACGCAGTGTTATATTGGTGTAAAGGTGCCACGCTGAGGTGTGTTTCAGACAATGGTTGCAGACACAGTGTTATATTGGTGTAAAGGTTCCACGCTGAGGTTTGTTTCAGACAATGGTTGCTGACACAGTGTTATATTGGTGTAAAGGCGCCACGCTGAGGTGTGTTTCAGACACTGGTTGCTGACGCAGTGTTATATTGTTGTAAAGGTGCCACGCTGAGGTGTGTATCAGACAATGGTTGCTGACACAGTGTTATATTGGTGTATAGGTGCCACGCTGAGTTGCGTTTCAGACAATGGTTTCTGACACAGTGTTATTCTTGAGTAAAGGTGACACGCTGAGGTGCGTTTCAGACAATAGTTGCTGACACAGTGTTATATTGGTGTAAAGGTGCCACGCTGAGGTGTGTTTCAGACAATGGTCGCTGACGCAGTGTTATATATGTGTAAACGTGCCACGCTGAGGTGTGATTCAGACAATGGTCGCTGACAGTGTGTTATATTGGTGTAAAGGTGCCACGCTGAGGTGTGTTTCAGACAATGGTCGCTGACGCAGTGTTATTTTGGTGTAAAGGTGCCACGCTGAGGTGTGTTTCAGACAATGGTCGCTGACGCAGTGTTATATTGGTGTAAAGGTGCCACGCTGAGGTGTGTTTCAGACAATGGTCGCTGACGCAGTGTTATTTTGGTGTAAAGGTGCCACGCTGAGGTGTGTTTCAGACAATGGTCGCTGACGCAGTGTTATATTGGTGTAAAGGTGCCACGCTGAGGTGTGTTTCAGACAATGGTCGCTGACGCAGTGTTATATTGGTGTAAAGGTGCCACTCTGAGGTGTGTTTTAGACAATGGTTACTGACGCAGTTTTATATTGGTGTAAAGGTGGCATGCTGAGTTGTGTTTCAGTCAATGGTTACTGACACCGTGTTATGTTGGTGTAAAGGTGCCATGCTGAAGTGTGTCTCAGAGAATGGTTGCTGACGCAGTGTTATATTGGTGTAAAGGTTCCACGCTGAGGTGTGTTTCAGACAATGGTTGCTGACACAGTGTTATATTGGTGTAAAGGTGCCACGCTGAGGTGTGTTTCAGACAATGGTCGCTGACGCAGTGTTATTTTGGTGTAAAGATGCCACGCTGAGGTGTGTTTCAGTCAATGGTCGCTGACGCAGTGTTATTTTGGTGTAAAGGCGTCACGCTGAGGAGTGTTTCAGACAATGGTCGCTGACACAGTGTTATATTGATGTAAAGGTGCCACGCTGAGGTGTGTTTCAGGCAATGGTCGCTGGCGCAGTGTTATATATGTGTAAACGTGCCACGCTGAGGTGTGATTCAGACAATGGTCGCTGACGCAGTGTTATATTGGTGTAAAGGCGCCACGCTGAGGTGTGTTTCACACACTGGTTGCTGACGCAGTGTTATATTGTTGTAAAGGTGCCACGCTGAGGTGTGTATCAGACAATGGTTGCTGACACAGTGTTATATTGGTGTAAAGGTGCCACGCTGAGGTGTGTTTCAGACAATGGTCGCTGACGCAGTGTTCTATTGGTGTAAAGGTGCCATGCTGAGGTGTGTTTCAGACAATGGTCGCTGACACTGTGTTATATTGGTGTAAAGGTGCCACGCTGAGGTGTCTTTCAGAGAATGGTCGCTGACACTGTGTTATATTGGTGTAATGGTGCCACGCTGAGGTGTGTTTCAGACAATGGTCGCTGACGCAGTGTTATTTTGGTGTAAAGGTGCCATGCTGAGGTGTGTTTCAGACAATGGTCGCTGACGCAGTGTTATATTGGTGTAAAGGTGCCACGCTGAGGTGTGTTTCAGACAATGGTCGCTGACGCAGTGTTATTTTGGTGTAAAGGTGCCACGCTGAGGTGTGTTTCAGACAATGGTCGCTGACGCAGTGTTATATTGGTGTAAAGGTTCCACGCTGAGGTGTGTTTCAGACAATGGTTGCTGACACAGTGTTATATTGGTGTAAAGGCGCCACGCTGAGGTGTGTTTCAGACACTGGTTGCTGACGCAGTGTTATATTGTTGTAAAGGTGCCACGCTGAGGTGTGTATCAGACAATGGTTGCTGACACAGTGTTATATTGGTGTAAAGGTGCCACGCTGAGTTGCGTTTCAGACAATGGTCGCTGACACAGTGTTATTCTTGACTAAAGGTGACACGCTGAGGTGCGTTTCAGACAATAGTTGCTGACACAGTGTTATATTGGTGTAAAGGTGCCACGCTGAGGTGTGATTCAGACAATGGTCGCTGACGCAGTGTTATATTGGTGTAAAGGTGCCACGCTGAGGTGTGTTTCAGACAATGGTCGCTGACGCAGTGTTATTTTGGTGTAAAGGTGCCACGCTGAGGTGTGTTTCAGACAATGGTCGCTGACGCAGTGTTATTTTGGTGTAAAGGTGCCACGCTGAGGTGTGTTTCAGACAATGGTCGCTGACGCAGTGTTATATTGGTGTAAAGGTGCCACGCTGAGGTGTGTTTGAGACAATGGTCGCTGACGCAGTGTTATTTTGGTGTAAAGGTGCCACGCTGAGCTGTGTTTCAGACAATGGTCGCTGACGCAGTGTTATATTGGTGTAAAGGTGCAACGCTGAGGTGTGTTTCAGACAATGGTCGCTGACGCAGTGTTATTTTGGTGTAAAGGTGCCACGCTGAGGTGTGTTTCAGACAATGGTCGCTGACGCAGTGTTATATTGGTGTAAAGGTGCCACGCTGAGGTGTGTTTCAGACAATGGTTGCTGACGCAGTGTTATATTGGTGTAAAGGTGCCACTCTGAGGTGTGTTTTAGACAATGGTTACTGACGCAGTTTTATATTGGTGTAAAGGTGGCATGCTGAGTTGTGTTTCAGTCAATGGTTACTGACACCGTGTTATGTTGGTGTAAAGGTGCCACGCTGATTTGTGTTTCAGACAATGGTTGCTGACACAGTGATATATTGGTGTAAAGGTACCATGCTGAAGTGTGTCTCAGAGAATGGTTGCTGACGCAGTGTTATATTGGTGTAAAGGTTCCACGCTGAGGTGTGTTTCAGACAATGGTTGCTGACACAGTGTTATATTGGTGTAAAGGTGCCACGCTGAGGTTTGTTTCAGACAATGGTCGCTGACGCAGTGTTATTTTGGTGTAAAGATGCCACGCTGAGGTGTGTTTCAGTCAATGGTCGCTGACGCAGTGTTATTTTGGTGTAAAGGCGTCACGCTGAGGTGTGTTTCAGACAATGGTCTCTGACACAGTGTTATATTGATGTAAAGGTGCCACGCTGAGGTGTGTTTCAGGCAATGGTCGCTGGCGCAGTGTTATATATGTGTAAACGTGCCACGCTGAGGTGTGATTCAGACAATGGTCGCTGACGCAGAGTTATATTGGTGTAAAGGCGCCACGCTGAGGTGTGTTTCAGACACTGGTTGCTGACGCAGTGTTATATTGTTGTAAAGGTGCCACGCTGAGGTGAGTATCAGACAATGGTTGCTGACACAGTGTTATATTGGTGTAAAGCTGCCACGCTGAGGTGTGTTTCAGACAATGGTTGCTGACGCAGTGTTCTATTGGTGTAAAGGTGCCATGCTGAGGTGTGTTTCAGACAATGGTCGCTGACACTGTGTTATATTGGTGTAAAGGTGCCACGCTGAGGTGTCTTTCAGAGAATGGTCGCTGACACTGTGTTATATTGGTGTAATGGTGCCACGCTGAGGTGTGTTTCAGACAATGGTAGCTGACGCAGTGTTATATTGGTGTAAAGGAGCCACGCTGAGGTGTGTTTCAGACAATGGTCGCTGACGCAGTGTTATATATGTGTAAACGTGCCACGCTGAGGTGTGTTTCAGACAATGGTAGCTGACGCAGTGTTATATTGGTGTAAAGGTGCCACGCTGAGGTGTGTTTCAGACAATGGTCGCTGACGCAGTGTTATATATGTGTAAACGTGCCACGCTGAGGTGTGATTCAGACAATGGTCGCTGACGCAGTGTTATATTGGTGTAAAGGTGCCACGCTGAGGTGTGTTTCAGACAATGGTCGCTGACGCAGTGTTATTTTGGTGTAAAGGTGCCACGCTGAGGTGTGTTTCAGACAATGGTCGCTGACGCAGTGTTATATTGGTGTAAAGTGCCACGCTGAGGTGTGTTTCAGACAATGGTCGCTGACGCAGTGTTATTTTGGTGTAAAGGTGCCACGCTGAGGTGTGTTTCAGACAATGGTCGCTGACGCAGTGTTATATTGGTGTAAAGGTGCCACGCTGAGGTGTGTTTCAGACAATGGTCGCTGACGCAGTGTTATTTTGGTGTAAAGGTGCCACGCTGAGGTGTGTTTCAGACAATGGTCGCTGACGCAGTGTTATATTGGTGTAAAGGTGCAACGCTGAGGTGTGTTTCAGACAATGGTCGCTGACGCAGTGTTATTTTGGTGTAAAGGTGCCACGCTGAGGTGTGTTTCAGACAATGGTCGCTGACGCAGTGTTATTTTGGTGTAAAGGTGCCACGCTGAGGTGTGTTTCAGACAATGGTCGCTGACGCAGTGTTATATTGGTGTAAAGGTGCCACGCTGAGGTGTGTTTCAGACAATGGTTGCTGACGCAGTGTTATATTGGTGTAAAGGTGCCACTCTGAGGTGTGTTTTAGACAATGGTTACTGACGCAGTTTTATATTGGTGTAAAGGTGGCATGCTGAGTTGTGTTTCAGTCAATGGTTACTGACAACGTGTTATGTTGGTGTAAAGGTGCCACGCTGATTTGTGTTTCAGACAATGGTTGCTGACACAGTGTTATATTGGTGTAAAGGTGCCACGCTGAGGTGTGTTTCAGACAATGGTTGCAGACACAGTGTTATATTGGTGTAAAGGTTCCACGCTGAGGTGTGTTTCAGACAATGGTTGCTGACTCAGTGTTATATTGGTGTAAAGGCGCCACGCTGAGGTGTGTTTCAGACACTGGTTGCTGACGCAGTGTTATATTGTTGTAAAGGTGCCACGCTGAGGTGTGTATCAGACACTGGTTGCTGACGCAGTGTTATATTGGTGTAAAGGTGCCACGCTGAGGTGTGTTTCAGACAATGGTAGCTGACGCAGTTTTATATTGGTGTAAAGGTGCCACGCTGAGGTGTGTTTCAGACAATGGTTGCAGACACAGTGTTATATTGGTGTAAAGGTTCCACGCTGAGGTGTGTTTCAGACAATGGTTGCTGACTCAGTGTTATATTGGTGTAAAGGCGCCACGCTGAGGTCTGTTTCAGACACTGGTTGCTGACGCAGTGTTATATTGGTGTAAAGGTGCCACGCTGAGATGTGTTACAGATAATGGTTGCTGATACAGTGTTATGTTGGTGTAAAGGTGCCACGCTGAGTTGCGTTTCAGACAATGGTTTCTGACACAGTGTTATATTGGTGTAAAGGTGCCACGCTGAGGTGTGTTTCAGACAATGGTAGCTGACGCAGTGTTATATTGGTGTAAAGGAGCCACGCTGAGGTGTGTTTCAGACAATGGTCGCTGACGCAGTGTTATATTGGTGTAAACGTGCCACGCTGAGGTGTGTTTCAGACAATGGTCGCTGACGCAGTGTTATATTGGTGTAAAGGTGCCACGCTGAGGTGTGTTTCAGACAATGGTCGCTGACGCAGTGTTATTTTGGTGTAAAGGTGCCACGCTGAGGTGTGATTCAGACAATGGTCGCTGACGCAGTGTTATATTGGTGTAAAGGTGCCACGCTGAGGTGTGTTTCAGACAATGGTCGCTGACGCAGTGTTATTTTGGTGTAAAGGTGCCACGCTGAGGTGTGTTTCAGACAATGGTCGCTGACGCAGTGTTATATTGGTGTAAAGGTGCCACGCTGAGGTGTGTTTCAGACAATGGTCGCTGACGCAGTGTTATTTTGGTGTAAAGGTGCCACGCTGAGGTGTGTTTCAGACAATGGTCGCTGATGCAGTGTTATATTGGTGTAAAGGTGCAACGCTGAGGTGTGTTTCAGACAATGGTCGCTGACGCAGTGTTATTTTGGTGTAAAGGTGCCACGCTGAGGTGTGTTTCAGACAATGGTCGCTGACGCAGTGTTATTTTGGTGTAAAGGTGCCACGCTGAGGTGTGTTTCAGACAATGGTCGCTGACGCAGTGTTATATTGGTGTAAAGGTGCCACGCTGAGGTGTGTTTCAGACAATGGTTGCTGACGCAGTGTTATATTGGTGTAAAGGTGCCACTCTGAGGTGTGTTTTAGACAATGGTTACTGACGCAGTTTTATATTGGTGTAAAGGTGGCATGCTGAGTTGTGTTTCAGTCAATGGTCACTGACACCGTGTTATGTTGGTGTAAAGGTGCCACGCTGATTTGTGTTTCAGACAATGGTTGCTGACACAGTGATATATTGGTGTAAAGGTGCCATTCTGAGGTGTCTTTCAGACAATGGTCGCAGACACAGGGTTATATTGGTGTAAAGGTGCCACGCTGAGGTGTATTTCAGACAATGGTCGCTGACACAGTGTTATATTGGTGTAAAGGTGCCACGCTGAGGTGTGTTGCAGACAACGGTCGCTGACACAGTGTTATATTGGTGTAAAGGTGCAACGCTGAGGTGTGTTTCAGATAATGGTCGCTGACACAGTGTTATATTGGTGTTAAGGTGCCACGCTGAGGTGTGTTTCAGACAATGGTCGCTGACGCAGTGTTATATTGGTGTAAAGGTGCCACGCTGAGATGTGTTTCAGACAATGGTCGCTGACGCAGTGTTATTTTGGTGTAAAGATGCCACGCTGAGGTGTGTTTCAGACAATAGTCACTGACGCAGTGTTATTTTGGTGTAAAGGTGCCACGCTGAGGTGTGTTTCAGACAATGGTCGCTGACGCAGTGTTATATTGGTGTAAAGGTGCCACGCTGAGGTGTGTTTCAGACAATGGTTGCTGACGCAGTGTTATATTGGTGTAAAGGTGCCACTCTGAGGTGTGTTTTAGACAATGGTTACTGACGCAGTTTTATATTGGTGTAAAGGTGGCATGCTGAGTTGTGTTTCAGTCAATGGTCACTGACACCGTGTTATGTTGGTGTAAAGGTGCCACGCTGATTTGTGTTTCAGACAATGGTTGCTGACACAGTGATATATTGGTGTAAAGGTGCCATGCTGAAGTGTGTCTCAGACAATGGTTGCTGACGCAGTGTTATATTGGTGTAAAGGTTCCACGCTGAGGTGTGTTACAGACAATGGTTGCTGACACAGTGTTATATTGGTGTAAAGGTTCCACGCTGAGGTGTGTTTCAGACAATGGTTGCTGACACAGTGTTATATTGGTGTAAAGGTGCCACGTTGAGGTGTGTTTCAGGCAATGGTCACTGACACTGTGTTATATTGATGTAAAGGTGCTACGCTGAGGTGTGTTTCAGACAATGGTCGCTGACGCAGTGTTATATTGGTGTAAAGGTGCCATTCTGAGGTGTCTTTCAGACAATGGTCGCAGACACAGGGTTATATTGGTGTAAAGGTGCCACGCTGAGGTGTATTTCAGACAATGGTCGCTGACACAGTGTTATATTGGTGTAAAGGTGCCACGCTGAGGTGTGTTGCAGACAACGGTCGCTGACACAGTGTTATATTGGTGTAAAGGTGCAACGCTGAGGTGTGTTTCAGATAATGGTCGCTGACACAGTTTTATATTGGTGTTAAGGTGCCACGCTGAGGTGTGTTTCAGACAATGGTCGCTGACGCAGTGTTATATTGGTGTAAAGGTGCCACGCTGAGATGTGTTTCAGACAATGGTCGCTGACGCAGTGTTATTTTGGTGTAAAGATGCCACGCTGAGGTGTGTTTCAGACAATAGTCACTGACGCAGTGTTATTTTGGTGTAAAGGCGTCACGCTGAGGTGTGTTTCAGACAATGGTCGCTGACGCAGTGTTCTATTGGTGTAAAGGTTCCACGCTGAGGTGTGTTTCAGACAATGGTTGCTGACACAGTGTTATATTGGTGAAAAGGTGCCACGCTGAGGTGTGTTTGAGACAATGGTTGCTGACTGAGTGTTATATTGGTGTAAAGGTGCAACGCTGAGGTGTGTTTCAGACAATGGTCGCTGACACAGTGTTATATTGTTGTAAAGGTGGCACGCTGAGGTGTGTTTCAGACAATGGTTGCTGACGCAGTGTTATATTGGTGTAAAGGTGCCACGCTGAGGTGTGTTTCAGACAATGGTCGCTGACACAGTGTTATATTGGTGTAAAGGCGCCACGCTGAGGTGTGTTTCAGACAATGGTCGCTGACACAGTGTTATATTGGTGTAAAGGTGCCACGTTGAGGTGTGTTTCAGGCAATGGTCACTGACACTGTGTTATATTGATGTAAAGGTGCTACGCTGAGGTGTGTTTCAGACAATGGTCACTGACGCAGTGTTATATTGGTGTAAAGGTGCCATTCTGAGGTGTCTTTCAGACAATGGTCGCAGACACAGTGTTATATTGGTGTAAAGGTGCCACGCTGAGGTGTGTTTCAGACAATGGTAGCTGACGCAGTGTTATATTGGTGTAAAGGTGCCACGCTGAGGTGTGTTTGAGACAATGGTCGCTGACACAGTGTTATATTGGTGTAAAGGTGCCACGCTGAGGTGTGTTTCAGACAATGGTCGCTGACGCAGTGTTATATTGGTGTAAAGGTGCCACGCTGAGGTGTGTTTCAGACAATGGTTGCTGACACAGTGTTATATTGGTGTAAAGGCGCCACGCTGAGGTGTGTTTCAGACACTGGTTGCTGACGCAGTGTTATATTGGTGTAAAGGTGCCACGCTGAGTTGCGTTTCAGACAATGGTTTCTGACACAGTGTTATTCTTGAGTAAAGGTGACACGCTGAGGTGCGTTTCAGACAATAGTTGCTGACGCATTGTTATATTGGTGTAAAGGAGCCACGCTGAGGTGTGTTTCAGACAATGGTCGCTGACGCAGTGTTATATTGGTGTAAAGGTGCCACGCTGAGGTGTGTTTCAGACAATGGTCGCTGACACAGTGTTATATTGGTGTAAAGGTGCCACGCTGAGGTGTGTTTCAGACAATGGTCGCTGACACAGTGTTATATTTGTGTAAAGGTGCCACGCTGAGGTGTGTTTCAGACAATGGTTGCTGACACAGTGTTATATTGGTGTAAAGGTGCAACGCTGAGGAGTATTTCAGACAATGGTCGCTTACACAGTGTTATATTGATGTAAAGGTGCCACGCTGAGGTGTGTTTCAGACAATGGTCGCTGACACAGTGTTATATTTGTGTAAAGGTGCCACGCTGAGGTGTGTTTCAGACAATGGTTGCTGACACAGTGTTATATTGGTATAAAGGTGCAACGCTGAGGAGTATTTCAGACAATGGTCGC